>NC_030825.1:41306173-41606173 GCF_001704415.2 Capra hircus
CAAAGAGTCGGACACGACTGAGCGACTGAACTGAACTGAACTGATAAGTCATATATATAGGCAGGAAGGTGAGACCAAAAACAGAACTAGGATCTTAACCATGTCTTAATTCCATCTAGCGTTTATTGTGATAAGTGGTGAATGATTATTTCTATGCTTACTTGGTGAAATCAATGAGCCAACTTAGTTCTCCATTCCTTTCATAATCTCCTATTTATTTCCTAAGATATTGGACTAGAAAATGAAGTTGAAGAGAGTTGCCTGTTGATGGAGAGGATCCTTAAGACCCAGTAGAAAGGCTTAGACAAGAGAAGGGGTGGGAGTCAGGTTGATGGATGTGATGTACACCCATCAGCAGCTGGAGGTGGGATTCCGGGAAATGATGGCCAGTTCAGAGAGGCTTGTGTTCAGAGCAGCATTGGAATTAACTAGGGTATGAGGCCAGACAGCTGTGATCCAGGAGGGCAATTACAGTGGTCCCTAAATGAGTATCATTTATCTTTTAAGACTTGCTGAGCCTCAACATCCTCATCTGCAGAACGGGAAAATAATAGCACCCACTGCACAGTTTTGGAAAGACCGAACCAGAGTACACATGTAACTTTTAGCAAAGTGCTTGGTGATAATTAACAGTGAGATGTGAAGGCCACCACCTCTCTGGCAGTTACACAGAGAAAGCTCTGTCTCTTGGATTTAATCTCTGCCATGCCTTCTCCTTCCTTCCTCCGCTGCAGACTGTCCAGATTGTCCAGAGCTCTTTAGACTGTTCATGGGCACAGTGGCGCCATGCTTTCCTGACCTGTGCTATCACCTCCAGCGATGTGTGTGTCCGTTGATGTTCCCTGTGCCTTCTCTGGCTGCTATTCTGTTTGGCACCATTAACTGGGCAGTTTGCAGTGCTTACAGTGCTCCATTCAGCGGGTCTCTCCCTAAAGTACTAGGGAACAGAAACAGCCCTGAACAGTGAGCAGTGTCAAATGCATCTATGTCGGAACCGTAGCCTCCTGTGCAACTCTAGGAGAAGGTGGTAAATGAGGTCTTCTCTAAGATATGAAATAACAGGTCACTCACACGATTATCTCTCTTGAAAGCATAAGCACTGGGAAGGATAGAGCTGCAGATGTCTTAGTTAGAAATCTTTGCCGTAGTAACAACTGCCATTTATTGGGCATTTGTTATCTGCAGCTGTCCTCAGAGCACTAGGTGTTCTATCTTGATATCAAGAGTATCAAATACACTCTTGATATTCCATCTGCTACTTGAAATCCTGAGAGTTTTTATCACCCTGTCTTAAAGATGAGACCAAGGTTTGGGGTGGGTTTGTGGGGGAGTAGTCAGGTCACAGCTGCAGGTCTTCGCCATAAGGTTTCTGTTCGTAGCCTTCATGCCACTGCCTCTGTATAGCCACTTTATCCTTTGAAATCGCCTTGCGCCTCACAGTCTGCTTTTCCACCTGAATTCTCAACCAGTCCTCACATCCACATCCCTAATTTTCGTTCACTTCCAGGTACAAGTCCTCCTTGTTCCCAGGCAACATGGAGACACTGACAATCCTGAACAGCTCCCCAATGGTCGTGGAGGTATTCTTCTGTTTTCAGAATGACATCAAAGCAAACACCTACTTCCTGGAGCCCATCAACATGATTCTGAAACCCAATGAGAAGCAGGTACAGTCACGTGGAAACAAGTCTACCAGGGCAAGGCTCTCCTTTGAAGCCTGAGGCCTTGGCATCCTGGATATAAGTGTTCTTTGTTTTGACTCTCCCATTAGATGCTGACTGTATGGGCCTACCCTACTGCAGTCGGGGTCTTTGAAGACAGCATTGTGTGCTGCATCAAGGAGAACCCCGAGCCAGCTGTCTTCAAGTTAAGCTGCCAGGGTGTCCGCCCAGAACTGGAGCTGGATCCCAGACAATTGCATTTTGACCGGCTCTTGCTGCACAGGTCAGAGTTCTAGATAATTCCAGGACTGGAATGCAATTTAAAGAACACTTAGTTCTAAAGTGACCAACTCATCCTGATCTGCTTGGGACCTGCCTGGTTTTAGTGTTGAAAGTCCTCCATTCTGGGAGACTTCTGGTCCTGTGCAAATCGGGATGGGTGATAACCCTCTGCATTCACAGCTTGTCGGCTTGGGTTCAGTGAATGGACTGCAGGCTGTTTAAGGACTTGTCTAAGATCAACCGCCAAAGTGTGTGCATATTTGTGTGTTTTTCAGAAGGGCTAGCTTTTTCCAGATTTTCAGTCCATTACCCTAAAAGGTTAAGAATCTTGGCTTTAGAAATTTAGAGGACAAGCAGAAAACACTAGACCAGACCTAGAACTTACACATCATTCATGGAAATTGTATTATTCTAAATAGAAAATGTTTATTTCTGAGGCAGCTAGGTGAGTATATTGATTCGTGTATCCTGCGTTCCCTGATCATCACAGGTAGGCCCCGATCCCTGCAATAAATAGTAACAAACTAGTATGAATTGAAATAACCAGAACTTTTTTTCTGACCTGCCATAATAAATCAAAATTGTTTGAAACTGACAGGATTTCCTTTGGTCTCTGCAGAAAAGACTCCAAGGCAGTTCTTCTCCGCAACATCACACTCCTGCCCCTGGCCTGGAGGATCACCAGCCTGGAGCACCTGGGCGAAGACTTCACCGTGTCCACCATGCAGGGGATCATAGCCGCCAAGTCTGAGTATAGCCTTCAGGTGCAGTTCCAGCCCTCCAAACCTGTCAATGTCAAGAAGGCAATCCGGTTGGAGGTGAGGCTTCATATGTCTTCAGACCTGGTCACCCAGATGTGTGCACATTGGGTTCACTGACACCCACACTACCAACTCACTGACACACCAAGGCAATTCTCCATGTTACACGTTCCCATCTAACCTATGTTTGACAACCCACAACGCCCTGCTCTGCTTCTCTTCCCAGGTTATATTCCTTCAACATCCACACGAGGAAATGCCTTGGTTTTTGGTCACTCTGAAAAGCACTCTGGTGAACTTTATTTGATTTCTGTATCTCTTAAATTGTCCTTATTTTCCCCAATTACAAAATTTAATCCCCCCTCCTTCCCCTGCCATCCAGTAGAGTAGCAAAGGAAAGAGGATGCTCTGGGCACTTAGTCTCTATCAATAGAGAAGAACTAAATTCTGGATCTGACAACCCAAGTTCTTTGTTTTACCTTCCCCTCCTGCTGCCGGCCCTTCTTGTCATCTCTGTCAGAGGCTGAGCATCACAAGAAAGAAGGTAAACTCAAGCAATCCAATTTGTTTCATGAAACATTGTCAGAATGCTTGATGAAAGGAAAGATGGAAACTCTGAATTAAAACTTGAGTTTGGTGACAGCTACAGATGTCCCCCCAGCCCCTTAATAAGACACCAGCCGTGGGGAGTTGGCCACTTAGCTTTCCAGCTTGGGGCTTCAGCAGAGAGGCAAGTGGTCTCCAGGCAGATACAAAGAGCCATACCTACTTCCCAGTGGCTCTTCCCCTTGAAACACAGACCCTTTACTGCCCCATAGTCAGTCTCAGGAGTCAACAATCAGATCCAGCTAAAGACTGACAGCAGTTCGGATGATCCTCAGGACAGTGAGGGAGGTGCCGCCATCAGAGATGACCACAGAGGGGACAGCCATCAGGAGAGGTACCGCCATCAGGGACAACAGAGGGGACAGAAGTCAACTGGAGGCTAGGAGTCTTGCTTTTACTTATTTTTTCAACTTTTCAAGCTTTAATAGTAGTGATTTTTTTTAATCTGAAATTTCCAAAAGAGAGACATTAAGCACTCATTTAATATGAAAAATCTGACACTTTTATCATAAGTTGAATCAGAAATAAAGAACAAAGCAGTTCAGATTTATAAAATGAATTAAAGCAATTTAGAATATAAAAGATTTTCATTTCAACTGTCAGAAAAATGCTCTTCAGGTTTATTTGACTTAAAAGTTCAAAGAAGACTTTCCTACTGTGTGTACTCACAACCCAAACTTCAGTACGGTGATGCCAGTGATACAGATTATTGAAACCCAGTGAATAGACAAGATGGAAAATATAGTCCCTCTTCCTCAACCTTTTATTGATTGCCCACACTAGGTTACTCCCTGGAAGGAAAGTTATGACCAACCTAGATAGCATATTGAAAAGCAGAGACATTACTTTGCCAACAAAGGTCCATCTAGTCAAGGCTATGGTTTTTCCAGTGGTCATGTATGGATGTGAGAGTTGGACTGTGAAGAAAGCTGAGCGCTGAAGAATTGATGCTTTTGAACTGTGGTGTTGGAGAAGACTCTTGAGAGTCCCTTGGACTGCAAGGAGATCCAACCAGTCCATTCTGAAGGAGATCAGCTCTGGGTCTTCTTTGGAAGGAATGATGCTAAAGCTGAAACTCCGGTACTTTGGCCACCTCATGCAAAGAGTTGACTCATTGGAAAAGACCCTGATGCTGGGAGGGATTAGGGGCAGGAGGAAAAGGGGACGACAGAGGATGAGATGGCTGGATGGCATCACAGACTCGATGGACGTGAGTTTGCGTGAACTCCGGGAGTTGGTGATGGACAGGGAGGCCTGGCGTGCTGTGATTCATGGGGTCTCAAAGAATCGGACACGGCT
Source organism: Capra hircus (assembly GCF_001704415.2). NCBI lineage: Eukaryota > Metazoa > Chordata > Mammalia > Artiodactyla > Bovidae > Capra > Capra hircus. The sequence goes on from NC_030825.1 coordinate 41,310,783, forward strand.
GAGGGACTGAACTGAACTGAACTGAATACCAGCCCTCCCCCAAAGAATGTTACAAAGAACAAGCAGCCTACACAAATGCTCAGTAAACAAAAACTAAATACATTGCAAAAATGTTTCTTACCATAGCCCCTTCTAAATGATCCCCTCCTACAGGTTCTATAGTTTCAGACTCCCAAGAACCCTGTGGGTCTTGCCCTCACTAAAGAATATCTCTTACCCTGACAGGTTTTGGACGCAGACAACCTCATTGGTGTCGTTCAGATTGAAAACATCCTGATCTTTGCCGAGTCCTATGACGTTGCCTTAGACATCACCTTCCCCAAAGGTCTGTTGACCCCGCCAAAGAAAGAGTGTTTAGAGGTCACATCTTTTAGGGCAGTGTGTTTCCTGTGTAGAGAAAGAGCAGTGATTATTGGAGAGAAAGACGGAATTGAGGTAAATAGTGAGCAGGCAAATTCAAGTGATGTTAGCAGTGTTACTACAAATATTAATCTCTCCAACCAGAGACAATAATGGGTGGTCAAAATTTTAAATTTGAAGAGTTCTTTTCTGAGCAGTCATCTGAGAGTGAGTTCTTATCTACCTGCTTATGTTGCTTTTCTGTCACCACCCTAACAAATTACCATGAACTTTGTGGCTTAAAACAATACGGATCCATTATCTTACAGTTCTGTAGGTCAGCAGTCCAAAATGGCTCTCCCTTGGCTAAAACCAGAGTGTTGCAGGGCTACTGTCCCTTCTGGAGCCTTTGGGAGAGAACCCATTTCCTTGCTTTTTCTACCTGTGGGAGGCACAGACATTCCTCAGCTCACAGTCCCCTTCCTCACTCTTCAAAGCCAGCAATGTGGGGTCCAGTCCTTCTCACTCTGCTCTCTCTCTGGTTCTCCCACTTCCGTCTCTCCCTTCGGCCTGTATGAACCATTGTGATTACTTGGGGTCCCCCCAGAGACTCCAGGAAATTCTCCCTTTTTTTAAAGACAGATGATTGCCAATCTTGACTCCATCTAATACCTTAATCCCCCTTTGCCACATAAACTGGAATATTTACAGGTTCTGGGTGTTAGGACATGGGCATCTTTGATGGGGGAGGTGCCAGGCCTTATTCCGCCTACCCCACTGCCCCAACACCCAGGTTAGGGCCCTCCTTTCTCTGATAGGTCTCCTACTCAGCACGACTCATAGAATGGTAGAGCTACATGTTTGCCTTGATGTCATTGGTCTTACGTACAGCATTATTCGTAATAATGGAAGATTAGGAATACCCTAAGTGTCTATCTGTAATGGAATATTATTATTGTAGGAATAATATTGTAAATTATGAAATAACCATATCATAGCATATTGTGCAGCCGTTAATACTGCATGGGGAGATTTTAGTTACATGGGAAAATGATTATGATGTAATACAAAGTATAACAACATGAATTTATGCATTATGTCCCAACTCTGTACATTATACACGTGATTCGAAAGATTTTTTTTAAACCCTGGGAGTTTTAGCTAATGAGAGACATGAAAGGAAGACCAGCTGTCCTAGGGTGGAAACTAGAGGGCCACCCAGCTGAACCAAGTACAGGAGAAGTGTCTGTTGTTTGTTTGCTAAGACTCAATTCCAAGAAGTTTTTCTAAGCCACAATGTTTTTAAAAAAGAGATTCTCTGAAATTGTCACCATGGGTTTTCCATGTGAACGTCAATAGGAAGTTCCCTTGCTTCTCGCTCCCATGCTCACTCATCCCTTCCCACCCTGGCCCCTGTCTTCTTCAGGAGCTGAAGGAGGCCTTGATTTTGGGATTGTGAAGGTCATGGACGAGGTGAAGCAGCCCCTGCAGCTGAAGAACCGTGGGAAATATGAGATCATGTTCAGGTAACCTAAAAATTATCGAGCATACGGTCGTCCACATCCTCTCATGGCGAGAGGAGTGTTGCCTGAGAGAGTTTTTTTAAAAAGTCGATCAAGGAAATTCTAAGAACCATCTCTGCTGTTAGCCTCTCTTAGCTTCAAATGAATAGAGTCCCAGCTGCTCTGCAGGTTGAGCCACAGGGGCCTGGGGGTGGGGAAGAGCCTGGCAGGGAGGTTGGAGGAGGAGATACTGGGGTAAGGGGAGGTCTTAGGGGTTGAGAGAGAGACTGGAGATGGGGCCCCTGCCCTCAAGCCATCTCCTACCCGCCTTCTAGCTCCTCTCTGTTTCATAAGCTGATGGTCTATGTAAGATTTCACGTTAAGAAGGGATTGTCTATTTTTCTTTCTTAATGTTAAGAACTATTATACTATGGATTCCAAATGACAGCCTGGTGGAAGATAGCTCCAGCTTGTGCTCATCTTTAGATTAAAAATAAAACCCCTAAATAAGGAAGGCTCTTCACGAAGGAAGAAGTGGCTCTGGGGCAGGGAGGGACGAGGTCCCCAGGCAGCGCCAGCACCCACAGCTGGTCGATGTTATGGAAGGTCGTCCTTCTCCCAGAAGAATTTGAAGTTGATAAAGGGATTTCCCCCGCCACACAGACTTAATAGGAACTCCGTATATTCATGAGTGTTTCATTTCAGTTCAAAGAATGCTGAAACTAGAGAGGTCCCACTGTTTCTTAGAACTAGAAAATGAAATAAGTTAATATAAATAAATGCTAAACAAACCTAGAAGAAAGCCACAGTCACTTTGGAATTAGCGCTAAATGGAATCTTGCCCGTTGTGAGTTTTATTTTATAGATTGTAATAGGTGTTACCCCTGCTCTTTTAGGCTGCGTGGAACAGTCTCCCTCAAGTTGGAGCAGGTGATCAGGGTTCACTGAAAGGATGTGCAGGGAGGTGAGGCAGCTCAGGCAGCATGCACGCTGCAGTGAAGGGCCAGATCTCCTGGAGTGAGCGTGGGGATGACACGCAGGTCCCTATGGCAACTCCACGCGTGTCGCCTCAGCTTAGGTTTCTTGCTCCAGCTCTAGTCCCCAAGCTTTTCTCTGCGGCCTCTCATCTCACCTGCACTGGGCCAGGCCTGCGCTTCTGAATACCTCGGTTGCATGATTGCTGCCCCTGCCTTTCTGTCCTTCCTTAGATCCCCCAGGTTCTGCATCACTGTTCCCTCTGTGTCTACTGCATCCAGTCTGAGAGCAAGGAGGGAGACAGAGAGAGAGGGGGAGACAGAGAGGCAGGGAGAGGGAGAAATGAATTGATTCGGTCCTTATCCAATATCACATGGTCCTCTCCTTCAAGGACATCTCTTAACCACGGGCTGGAGATGGCTATCTTTGCCTCAAGCCTCAGTGCCTGGCCTGGTCAATCCTGGCTAAGGAGTGGTCACGGAACAGAGCACAGTGAACACTGCTAGGCATAGTAGTTAAACAGGGCTGGGGACGTGGCAGGCACTTAACCAGTCTAGAGTCTCCTCTCTGGTGTCTTGAGCTCCCTAGAGAATGACTAAAACTGACTTTTTCTTCTTGTCACTCAGCTTTTCTGTGGACTCCTTAGGGATTTCTGCAGCCAATATAAGTTCCATGATCACAGTCCAACCCAAGAAGGGCTCACTGACCATGACAGAAAAGCCCACAAATGTCCAGGTGCTCTTCCATGCAAAAAAGGAAGTGAAAATCGAGAACCAGCCAGTTCTGCGCTGTCAGGTAAGAGAGCTTGAAGGGATGACTCACATGGTGGCAGGTGCCAAAATGAAGCTTATGTAGTCTAACCCATGCCCTGAGGGGGAAAGGGAGGGCTGACTTGGTGGCCCCCGGAAAGGATTCACCGGGGCTTGGGGATTCACAGGCACAGATAGGTCGGGTGGGAGGTGTTCAGAGTCATCAGAAATTGAAGCTCCAGAGAAGAAATGTGGCCCCTGGTCTTTGGAAGAGACTGGGCCAGAGACAGGAAGGCTGAGTTCAGTCATCAAGTGCAAAAGAGAAGGCGGAAGGGAGAATGGGAGGCAGGGTTGGTGCATGCTGACCCATAGCTGGTGCACAGTAAGTTTCACCTTAGCATTTGCTCGTATTATTGGTGCAATTATATAAAGAGAATAAAGAATGTGGCTTCGTGTCAATGAAGAAAATAAGGAATGGAGCAGACAGCCGTAGAAACTATGCTGGCAACTGTTATTCTGGTAGCTGGCGTCTTCCCAATCTGTCTTCCCTTTCTAGATTATTGAGCCTAATATCTCAGAAGGAGGTGAAATGATTGCCAGCATCCCGATAAAGCTTTCTGTGACTGCGGTGTTCTCCAAATACAGCATCAGCCCCTCCTCCATCATCAACTTCGGGGCTTTGATCTACGGCACTCGTAAAAGCGCCTTCTTCACCATAGAAAATCAAGGCATGATCGACTTCAAGTATGCCCTGTATAGGCTGACAGGGGAGAGCCCCATTCATCAGAAGAAAGTGTAAGACAAGTATTTACTTAACTCAAAACATCCCCTGGTTAATTGGTGCTTTTTATTCTCCCATGAGCTTTCATATATTTTATCTAAACTCATCCACCCAATCCCCCTTCATGGGTGAGGTTACTAAGGTTTAGAACTGGCACATCCAAGATTATCAAAAAAATCACCAATGATTCTCAGTTCTGAGCCCGCATCTCTGACTCCAAATTTCACATGCTTTTCAACTGCTGTCCAATATGCGATACATTTTAATTGAATAAATGTAAAGTCTTTTGCGTGGGATTGTGTCTGTTGCCTTGGTGCTCCGAGTATGCTACGTTGCTTACCAGTAAGTCACTTCCTGTCTGTCATTCTGTAGAAATCAAGGGATGATTATAACAGCAAGCTAAATCAAAAGAAATCATGATGTTTCATGATGAGGGGGTGGCAAAGAGTACCCTGGAAATTTGGGCTAGAGAAAGCCTGGTGAGGCCCCCACCTTCCTGGGGCTATCTTTACCTTGTCCCCATGAAGACACTTAATCACTATAACTAACTTAATAATTGTTCCAACAAAGAACTGTAATTTTCACAAAGTGATTGTCAGTCAACTAACCGAAACAGTTCATGTTTTTGAGTGCTTTTGGCTTTGATCTGATTGTCATATTCTTCTTTTTTTTTTTTTTTTTTTGACAAATTAGGGACTATTTTTACCAATTCCCAGGCACTTTTTCTTGACTTTCTAATGAACTGACTTTCTCAATAGTCATTTAAGACTGACTTTCTAATTAATTGTTTTAAATCAGACACACAGCTTTACATTGTTTGTAATCATTTCATATTTTGGTGGGTCTCCTCTTCCATTTTGGCAAACATTTACAATTATTATTTACTTACAGTAGTTTTAATGTCCTAATGAATCATATTTAATATGCATAATTTCTGCATGCTTTTCTCACCCTTGTTAAATGAGTTTGGCTGTTAATAAATAAGCTGACCATACTCCCTAATGCCCTCTGGGCAAGGAAAGGCCCTTTCCTCCATTCCAAGAAGAAGGGACCTTGCAAGCAAGCAGGTAGGTGGTATTTCATGATCACCCCACCCTGAGGGTGTATTCCCACTTCTTTAATCAGAGCCACCCATATTAGACATGCAAGATCCCGGGAAAGCGAGAGCTTCTACAAGACTGGACCTTCCAAAACAACCAAGTTCTCTGACTCTGTTCAGAAAGACATGAACGTCACAAGCCAGGTGAGCACCCTTTTCTTTGTTGAACAGAAACCCTGTAGGGCTTCCTGCAAACTAGTTCTTCCAACAGTAACTCCCTAGGATACCAGGATTTGAATTTTGAATGTTCCTACTGTGGCAGGAACATTAACTAGTTATAATGAAACTATCACTTTTATATTAAAGAATTATGGCTTAATTTGGATATCCTCTTTTGTTTTAAAACCTTCATTGGTTCCTCATTGCTTTATAATTAGTATCTACTCTTCATAAGTATTTTAATCAAGAATCTTCTGTTGGACTTCCCTGGTGGTACAGTGGGTAAGAATCCCCCTGCCAATGCAGGGGACAAGGGTCTGAAGATTCCACAGGAAGATTCCACATGCCGCAGAGCACTTAGGCCTGTGCGCCACAACCACTGAGCTTGTGCGCTACCACTGCCAAAGACCACGCACCCAGAGCCTGGACTCTGTAACTGAAGCCACTGCAACGAGAAAGCCGCACGCTGCAACCAAGAGCAGCCCCTGCTCACTGCACCTTGCGAAAGCTCACACAAAGCAACGAAGACACAGCACAGCCAGAGATGATCATTTGTTGATACAAAACAAAAGCCCGTTCAGATGGGCTTAAATAAAAGGAGATTTGAAGACTTTTCCTTCTGGTAATATGAAGATGACTTTTCCCCTATTCTTACAAATAAGTACAACTGAAAGCCATGAACGTTATGTATAAAACAAATACAGAAGACTGAGAGACAGAGAGAAAAAAACATCACACTAGCTGAAGTTCCTGGGACCCAACAGACATCACAGTGATGAGTTCCCTGAGATTTCTTTTTTCTTCATACTTCTCAGATTTGGTACTGAGGGAGCCAGCAATCCAGAAACATCAACAAGCACAGGCCAAAAGCCTATTCTCACTAGCCAAAGAACCAGGAAAAGGGTAGTCCAGCAAGACAGGAATGTTCAAATAAGAGCTGTAATGTCATACTCAAACATGACAGAGAAATCTGGTCCTATACCACATATATCAAGAAAAGACCCACAGGGAACCTAGATTTCCCACTCAATTCAGGCTGTAATGAGGTCAAAGTGATGTCCAAGAACACTCAGCAGAGAGCCAGGCATTCATTACCCACCACCACCTCTGCCATTGTCAACAGCGACACCAATTGGGAAGCCTTGGCTCCCACTCCAACCATGTGGAAATGAGCTGCCCTTCCCCTCCCCCCAGTGGACCTCCTACTTTGTGGAATCAGCAGAACAGTAATGAGACAATATTACCCTTCCCCACTCCCTGCCCTGAGGGTGATACTGGTCTAAGACTAGTGGGGAACTGGAACTCCCACCCTTGCCTGGCAGCAGTAAGAAGTCCAGTGTGGAATCTGGACTCCTGTCCCCACCCAAGAGGTGTCAGAGAAAGCCAGCCCAAAGAGAAGTTTAGTAGAATCCAGAGTCTCATAATATAATATCCAAAGTGTCCAGGTTTCCACTGAAAATCACTCAGCATATCAAGAACCTGGAAGATCTCAAACTAAGTGAAAATAGATAAGCAATAGATGCCAACACTGAGATGAGCAAAATGTTAGTCATATGACGAAGATGGTAAAGCAACCAACAGAAAAATGCTTCAAAACACAATTACAATAGGGCAAAAAAGGAAGAACGGTCCTAAGACCCAGAGGAGCGCGTGGTAACATCCCATTCTTTGAGCAGATTTTGTGCCCATTGCTTTGTTAACTGCTTCTTGCATATTCTTTCACTGAAGCCTCCGGTGGTCTCAGGGTAAAGGCTTTAGCTCCATTTTCTGGATAAAGCTAAGACTCAGAGAAGTCACTTCACCAAGGTCTAACAGTTAATACACAGGAGGGTTTGAAGGCTGTGATTCAAACCCAGGGCTATCTGACTCAAAGGTCAATACTCTTAAGCCCTGCCCCTCTGCTGGGAGCTTCCCATCTGGGTAAGTGTTGTACTATGTGAAATGTGTCTATTTCCTTAAACCCCCCCCCCTTACCCATGATTGTTCAGAAGGAATATGTATAAAAAGAAGCACTGAGAGAGCCTGTTCCTGAAGGACTGCCCCCTCCAGGCCCTCCCTGCCTCCAGAAGCACAGCTGGAGCCCAGAGAGAGCTTGTGGGAGGGCCTCCCACCCCTGCCACCCAGTCCTTCTTGATACCATCTCATGACTCTGGTGGAAGGGCTCAGCCCTTGCCGCTTACTCTTCCTCCGCCCCTCCTGCAGGCTCGCTTCACCCACGGGATGTTCACCGTGTACCCTGGGTTTGGTACCATCCCTTCCGGAGGGATGCAGGTCATCACTGTTGACTGTGTGGCTGACCCCGTGGGAAGATGTGAAGAGTTCATAGCAATTGATATCTCTGACCGAGATCCAAGAGACCAGCCTGCTGGCATCCCATACAGCCTGTTGGCTGAAGCCTGTCAGCCAGGTACTGAGCGCTCAGATGGGGCAGTATCCCTTAAAAGACCTTTGTCTATAACAGACCCCCCCCCCAAACAGGCACCTAATAGACATTGCTAGGCTCCTTCCTTTGGGACCTTAGAACTTCCTGTGGTGTCTTCAGCCATATTTTTCCTTAAGACTTATAGGGCATGTGCACACCTAGAGGAGGATGTGCAGCTTTAAACCCCAGGTCTTCCTGAGTTTGGTCCAGGATTCTCAGATGGACAGTGTTATCTGGGAATCGTGGTGTGATGGGATGTGGCACAGGGTGACCCAGGAATACTGAGTTCTGCTCATCTGAGACCTTTCTGGGTTCGAGTGGCCAGGCCACTCCCTGTGCAAATGTGCACAGAGAACAATGGTCAGAGACAGAGCAAGTCTGGAGCACAGAGACTGCTCCTCTTGCTCTGGTTCCAGGTCCCCAGCAAACTCGCACCAATGTGAGCTGAATGCCTCCTTCTTTCCTCAGCTCACCCCAGATCTCCTCCTCCTTTCTATTGGAAGGAGAAGGTGGTTGGAGTCTGGAGACCAGCAAAAGCAGTCCAAAAAGGAAGAGAAGATAGAATTTGTCCCACCCCTCACACTGCCTTGTGTGAATCCCCCTGTCTCTCCCCTGTGATTGTTCTTTGTCAGAGTCTAAATCTCCAAGTTAGGGATTACAGAGAGTAGAAACCAGACACTTGGACTCCATCTCACAGTCTTCCCTCCACTTCCCAGCCTTTGTGACTGACAACAACAGCTTGATATTTGAGGAGCACCAGCTCTGTAGCAGCTCCAGCCTGAATAGCATCCTGCAGACCATAGAGAGCGGGGGCTTGTATGTGGAGGATGAGAACAAGTTCATCTTCTGCAACGTCCTGGTGGGCCATCAGGCCAAGGCTCGGTTCAAGATCTGCAATGTGGGAAAGATCGCCTGTGACGTGAACCTCGTGGTTAAGCCCATCTCCAGCAAGGCAGGTAGCCCCAGTCCACTTGACTGGACTGATCCACTGTGGCCCTGGTCCACTGTGGTTGGCGTAAAGCCAGGGCGGGAACTCTTGGAAACCCCTGCTGTGGAGCCTGCATCTCTAGTGGGAATTTTCTGGCTCCCAGCCTCGCTGGAAGTTATGTGAGGGTCATACGTTTGTCCCAGTGGATGTTTCTCTGGGTACCTCGTGATAAACGGGGTCACATGACAAAGCAGCACACTCCTGCATCAGACACTCGCCATGTCTACAGGACAGAGCACGTGGGGAGAGCCAGATGTAGTGCCAGCTCTGGCAGGCTGCTCAGGGGGCACACTGGGCTGGCAAAAGAGGTTTGGGAGATGTCACTCTATAAAGCGTAAGATTTATTGAGCTCCTGCTGTATTCTGAGCACTGCGATGCTGTTCATTTATCTCATTTCACCCTCAGAAGCTTGTATTATCAGATTTTCTCCCCATTTTATAGTTAGGAAAATTGAGACTCAAAAATGCTGCATTCTTCCCCTAGGTCCGAGAGCCTAGGGATATATAGCTTGGTTTAAAACCAAGCTTTGTCCACTTAGTAGCGGAAGTGAGAATCGCTCGGTCATGTCTGACCCTTTGTGACCCCCTGGACTGTAGCCCACCAAGCTCCTCTGTCCATGGGATTCTCCAGGCAAGAATACTGGAGTGGGTTGCCATGCCCCTCTCCAGGGGATTTTCCTGACCCAGGCATCGAACCCAGGTCTGCTGCATTGCAGGCAAATTCTTTACCATCTAAGTCAATACCAGGTAGAAAATAAGTGCCTATCTTGGGCTCTGCAAGACCAAAACTGCCTTCCCTCTCTGGGTTGGACCAAACTGAGACACTGTTTCCTTGCCGTGGAACAGAAAATTCAGGAGACCAAGAGAAAAGACTGAGTCAGTGGGTTTCACTCCTTGTTAATTTCCAATCAGTGTGCTGCAAACGCTGCCTAGGGTCTCTAAGCCACATCAGTTCTCTAGCCAAAGGTAGAGTCTTGACCCAGGTAGTCCTTGTGCCCCAGAGTCACATGAGAGTAAGTTCTTACAGCTAACAGTGGTGGGGAGGTGACCTAGAGGATGGGCCTAGCCTAGAGCTGACAGTATGCGTTCTTGGGCAACCGTCACTGCAGAGGGCCAGGGGTTGAGAGACTGTCATCACTTTCTGGCCTTCTTGGGACAGGAAAGGGCAGCTTTCTCCATGTTCCACTACTAAAAACGTAAGAAATGAGTGAGCCTGACTTCTAAACAAAGATAGGTTTTTACCAGGGATTTGTGGACATTATATTGTTGTCCTCCTCTGTTTTTTTCTTTTTTTACGTGAAGCAAAATTTTAATTTCTGGCTCTTGTAAGACCTTTTAGAGTAACTCAAAAATAAAGGGATGGAACCAGTCTTATCATTCCAGTCTACCCAATATAACTAATTAGTTACCCAGGCACCAGTTCCTCTGTATTTCTTCCACCCCTTTGGGAAAATGGACTACAGAGAAGCCTAGCTCCTCTTGAGCAGTTCCATTCGTTCCATGAATCAGTAGGCACTGATGTGCTTCACCTTCTAGCCCAGGCTTCAGAGGTTGCACCGTATTAACCTTTGGCGATGGGTGCATCCCTAGCTGAATCTGCCCTCACATGGCCTCAGGGGCCCAGTGACCAAGGCACACACTTTTTCAGACAAATGCATGCTGTCGTCCTTCCTTAATTTGCAGATTATCCTTTGGAACGGGCAAAGAAATTAGACTCTCAGCTTAAGAGCAAGAAGGAATAGTCAGTCTTGAATCCCACCTGCCTCCCATGAGAATAAAAAGTTCTTTTGAGGTCTTGCCCGCAGTCTTCCCCAAACATTGCTCCAAAACAGGAGCAGATAATGTGCTGCAGGAGGTGGTTCTAACTAGCACTGTTAAAACTGCAAAGAGCAGAAACCCACTCAGAATGACCCCACCATAAAAAGGTTTGCTTCAGTGAATCCGAGACCTCACATGCAGGATGGAACACAGCCTGTAGCCAGAGGCCTGAAAGACTGACTGAAATTGTCACCTGAAATCAAACTTTCAGATCATCTGCCAAAGGCCACATGTCTCTCACACATGGTGTCTCCATTGCTCCTTTCTCTCGTCTGGCTTCTAGCCCAAGCTTCACATCAGTAAAGCATTTTAAATGCTCTGGCATTTTAAATTTATTTGTGTGTGTGTGCATGTGTGTGTGAAAGAGAGAGAAAAGTGGGGGTGGGGTGGGTTGGATCTGCTATCCAAGATACAGTTTAGTTCATCTAATTGCAAAGACCACAAGTCTGGCCAAGTCCAGCCAATTAATGCTTAGGGTTGGGTCCCCAAGAACCCAGGCCACACCTTCCAGGAGCAGGATTGTCCAAGTAGTGGGACATGCCTGCACAGAGCTTAGAGGAGGGAAGTCACAGCAGGGCCAGTAGAGACGAGCAGCAAGCCCTGTGCAACCCTCAAGTGGCATACACACCAGTCCCTGCTCCCCTTCCCCTTTCCAGGTCTTTGCCCGCATCACCGATATCTTTGAAGTGGAACCCAACAAGATGTGTGTTGCTAGCCGCTCACACGCCTTTGCCACAGTGTCCTTCACCCCACAGACCATGCAGACCTACCAGTGCATCTTTGAGGCCACCTTGGATGGCTTGCCCAGGTACCAGCTACCCAGCTCCCCTCCTCCAGCAGGGCTGCAGGCCATGCTGTCTGTGGAATGTCCTTCCTGCCTTGCTAGGCTGACAGGCCTCTATCTTCCCATTCCCTGCAGCAACCTGGCCAAGAACCGAAGCCTTGTGTTCGATATCGTTGGAGAGGGGAACCTCCCTCGGGTGACCATCATGCGGCCAGTTCTCTACAACCAATATGGAAACCTCTTACTTCTCTTTAAGAGGCTTCTGCTTGGTCGTTCAGAGACACTGCCTCTTATCCTCAAGAACAGCGGTGCCATCCCCGCCAAGGTACTGCTGGAGGGTGAGCATGGGGTGAAAAGGGAGAGTCTTCAGAAGCGAGACTTTTGATGTTGAGGTCTCTGCCATCCCTAACTTGTGAGGACTTCTTTCACGTTCCTCATACGGGAACATGGGTAAGACATGGGTGTGCAGAGGGAGCCAGGGTTGGTCTGATTACTGGGACGCCAATGCGTGGCACACTGGAAATGACGGTGCAAGGCAGTGAGCAGCAATATACACCAAGCTGAATGAATAGGATTATGGGTGTTCTGAGTGTCTTTGTTTTTTCACTTTTTTTTTTTTTTCGCCTGTAATGAACACTGCGTTTGCAATAAAGAAAAAAAATGAAAGAAACTTCATCAGGGGTGAGAGAGATAACATCTGAAGGGACTTTGGGTTCAGCACTTATGTTTTTATTTTACAAAAAAGGTGATAAATCGTGCAAGTATTATTCAAAGAACTGTAGGACTTTTGAAAATGACCTACTCCTATCTAGGAGACACTGGTTTTTAGGAACTCACATTCATGCAAGTCCTCATAAAGTGATGAATATTCATTTCCATTTTATTTTTGTTGTTGCATTAGTTGCTTAGCTGTGTCCAACTCTTTGAGACCCCCATGGACTGCGGCCCACCAGGCTCCACTGTCCATAGAATTCTCCAGGCGAGAATACTGGCCTTTCCCTTCTCCAGGGGATCTTCCCAACCCAGGGAGTGTGCCTGGGTCTCCTGTATCACAGGCAGATTCTTTATCATCTGAGCCACCAGGAAAGCTGTTGTGCCCACTTTACTAGTCTGCTGTATACTTTACAACTGGTTTGTCAGTAGCAGAGGGCTTGGCAGCCCCATTTTAACACTACATAGCTGGGTGTTCCAGAAAGTCTCCATACTCTCTGGACCTCTGCTTCCTTATTTGAATAGCAAGAGCTGGGCTACAATTTTTATTTCTCCTTTCCAAGAATAATATTTATTCTCTCTCTCTTAATAAGAAACTCACAAAAGTGAGCCCTAGGCACAATGATCTGGGGTTAAGAGGGGCACTTCCCCAGCAGCACAGTGTCTCTCACTCAGTTCAGAACTCATGAGCAGCCTGTAAGCGTAACACTCTGTCTTGCCTTCCTTCTGCCAGCTGCACGTTGATATACAGGACCAACTAGGAGTCTTCTCCCTGAAAGGGAAGCCCTCTACCTCCTATATCTACATCACAGAGGAAAACAAACCACAAGCAAAAGGTAAGTAGGGTGAGTATAGCTTCTGGAGAGCAATGGGTGCCGGTAGCTGTTTTGTTAGGAATTAACGTGTACTCAGCCCGAGTCAGATGCTCAGCTTTGTCACCAATGGCCTCTCTAGGCAAGACTCCTTCCCACACGAGGGCTGCTTTCCCTTGAGTCCAGGTCTTTATAGATACATATTCCTTTAAACTGACTGTAGATCATGTCTCTCACTTCTCATTGCAGCAAAGAAACCTCACACAGCTTCCCTGGTTGTTCCTCCTGGAGAAACAGCCGAATTTGATGTTGTTTTCCACTCCAAGAAAGTCGGGAGAATGGCAGGCACCCTTCACTTGTCAGTGATCAACAACCAGTATGAGGATACAGTCATCCACATAGTGGGAGAGGGCTATGAGGATGACATCACCTTGGACAACATCCACGGGCTGGTGGCTTCCTCCAGCCAGGAGTCCTCAGATATCTCTGAGGCCAATGAGGAAAGCAGCATAGAAGACTTGGTGGCAGGTGAGAGGAGCAGCAACGAGGTGTTGGCAACTGTTAGCCCTTGGGTCATTTTTATTATTTTATTTTTTAATTTTTTTTTTGATGTGGACTATTTTTAAAGTCCATATTGAATTCGTTGCAACATTGCCTCTGTTTTATTTTTTGACCACGAGGTGTGTGGGATCTTAGTTCCCTGACCGGGGATCGAACCCTCAACCCCTACATTGAAAGGCGAAGTCTCAACCACTGGACCACCAAGGAAGTCCCTCTTGGGTCATTTTAAATAAGAATGAAATTTAAGTAACAGGTTGGCTAGCTTCCTGGGAGTTTAGGCTGGCTTCTCCTCCTTGTTGCTGTTTGCTCGCTCACGCCTGGCCCAGTCTCCGCACCCTCCCTGTGTTCCCTCAAGGAACATCTGTTGAGCATCCGTGTGCATGTGCTTGGAGTTCCAGAGAGTAATTAATAAGAGAGTCTACCCTATAGGGAGCTTTTTCTTTGAGCTCAAATTCCAATTGAGTTAGTTAATAAGTGAAATTTAAATTCCAGATTAGCTAAGAAGTGAATACGTGTATCTCTGGAGTTTTCCCTGTCTGTATTTTCGAGCTGGCTTGTGTTGGTATTGTCTGTTTCATCTGTATCATGTGTCCTAGACATTCTCAAGGAAATGGCCAGCTGACTGAATTAGAGAATGTGTAAGTTTGTTCTTCCCCTAGACTGTTCCCTGCAGCCTCACTACTAGCATGCTGTCAGAACCTACAGCATCGGCATCACCTGGGAGTCCCTAGAAATGGGGGTTTCAGACTCACCCCAACACCTCAGACCTATTGAATGAGAATTTGCAGTTTAACAAGATCCCTCAGTGATCTGTGTGTGTATCAGACCTGAAGACGTGCTCTCTGTATTCTGCCAGGCACCACTGCTGCATTTGGTTAACTGTATTCATTGGGCCGGAGAAAATGTACTTCATCATTATTATCAAAAAGCATTCATTAAAACCCTGACTGTGTGGCTGACTGCTGTGAAGTGAGTTATAAACACAGTCTCACAGTTTTTCTAGGAGCTTAATTCCAGTCCCAAAATGTAGCATCAGGCAGTCCCTACAGCATGGGTTAAAATCAGTGCTCCTCATGTAGCTGGTGTGTTCACCTCTGTTTGCAGCTACAGGGTGGCATCTCTCTTATCAGGGGTCAAGCAGAAGCCAGTCATGAACCCTAGGTCAGAAACCAGATTCCCTTTACTTCTAATGGGCTTCCCTGGTGGCTCAGAGGTTAAAGGGTCTGCCTGCAATGCGAGAGACCCAGGTTCAATCCCTGTGTCGGGAAGATCCCCTGGAGAAGGAAATGGCAACCCGCTCCACTATTCTTGCCTGGGAAATCCCATGGACTCAGGAGCCTGGTGGCCTACAGTCCATGGGGTCGCAAAGAGTCGGACATGACTGAGCGACTTCACTTACTTCTAATAGGGTTACCAGGTTTGGAAAATCAGAATACAGCAGTCCCCATTAAATTTTTAGATATTAAACTTGAATTTTAGGTAAACCATATATAACTTTGAGTATATTTATGTCCCCAAATTTTGCCTCGGACATTACTTATACTAAAAATTACTCGTCATTTATTTGTAATTCAAATTCAGTGGGGACTCCTGCATTATAGTGGCAGTTCCAAACCTTAATAGTACTGTTTCAGCAAACAAACGGAGTTGAGGGTGTGGTTGTGTTTTCCTTTGTACAGATGGAGGTGAGGGCCAGGATGGGTGGGTGGATGGATGGTAAATAGATGCTCCCATAGGAGAGAAAGCGTGCTGCCCAGGGACTCCAGGTGTTTGCCGGATGACTGTCCAAGGAGCGTAGGGTTGCATGAGGGTGAGGTGACCATCCGAGGAGGGTAGGGTTGCATGAGGATGAGGTACAGTGTCTTTCAAGTGCTGGCTCCTCAGGGGAAGCGAGCCTGCAGAGACAAGGCGGGGCTCACTGCCCCCTGCTTCTGTTCCCTAGCTGCTCTGGTGAATCATATCCAGTTCGGGGACTGCCACATTGGAACCAGCTATAATGTGAGCTTCACCATCACTAATCACAGCCAAGCGAATGTGATACGGTTTGAATGGCCGCTTTTGGCTACCGTTTCTTTCTCCCCACAGGTAAGTGAAAGATAGTCCTTGTTTTCCACACTCCCTTAGGCCTACACCAACCCTGACTTGACTGTTGACCCAGCCCACAGATACGTGGGATGAGGGGGATGTGTCCCTCACTCACACTTAGTGCCAGAAGTGTCCCCTCTGGCCTAAGAAAAGAGAGCGAGGTCAGCCAAGTCGATGGCTAGGCCGACGTTGAGAATTCCATGGAGACCTCCGTGGATGAAGACAGGCCCCAGTCTTCCCATCCCTGCGTATAGACCGTGTCCCCCTCGGTGTGTATTCTTTTGAGTGTTCATCCTGCAAAAGTGGTTCATCAAAAGCTAAAATGGGGGTGGTGGGTTTTCTGGACAACAGAGATTTATAAAATATTACAAGTTACATCTTTTTCCCAAAGATTCTCAGTCTCCTTCAGCATATTAAAACATAGTCAACTGTGTTTTACCTGGGATTTCTTTTTTTAGCATCTCACAGCACGCATGTTATGGATTGCTGAGCAAATCTTGACACTGAATAAAGCTGAGGACAACATGGCAGCAGCGCCTCAGCGCTGGCCAGCACTTGCTCTTTTTTTTTTTTGGCCTTGCTGCACGGCTTATGGGATCTTAGTTCCACAACCAGGGATCAAACACGCACCCTCAGCAGTGAGCGTGTGGCGTCCCAAGCACTGGACCGCCAGAGAGTTCCCCAGCACTTGCTTTCCACAGAGAGTCCACTTCTGAGTTCCCAGGACTATGGATGTGTCCATGACCTCCTGCTTTGTTTCCTCCACCAAGTCTATTTAAGCACAGCAGTCTAGGAGGGTGGAGGAGGGTTGGGGACCCACTTTATCACTTTAAATATTAGTGCGCTATCAGGAAGAAGTGCTTTGCTTCCTGGGAAGATGTAAAGTGGTAGTCAAAGTAGGCAGAATTAGCTTCCCGTGATCCATTCTCACGACCCACCCACACACACACACACACACACCGTGGTGTACACGTGCACACACACACACACACCCTGCTGTACACGTGCACACACACACACACACCCTGCTGTACACCTGCACACACACACACACACGAGTCATGGCCTTGGGAAGGATTAAGCTTTCTTCTCCCTTCACTTCCCAGAGGAGAAAGAGTTTAATTTATTGGAAACATGAGAAAACTACATATATAGGACTGTATATAGTATACATTTGGATATATGTATGTGAATTTATGTGTGCTAAAGCGCAAATGATTTTATTCTACAGACCAAATTGGATTTCCTATATATCTGGACTACTTTAGGAAATCGCAACCTTTTTGGTGTCAGCCCTCCTTTATACGCTTAAACATTATTGAAGACCCTTAAAGAGCTTTTGTTTACATGGATTACGTCTATCATATTAGAAGTTACAACAGAGAATCTTTAAAAATATGTATTTATTCACTTAAAATATAACAAGCCTATTACATGTTAATATGATGCCATATTTTTTGAAAATGGCTTTATTTTCAAAACATTATGTGAGAAGAGTGACATTGTTTTACATTTTTACAAGACCCTTTAGTATCTGGCCTAGTAGAAGATAGCTGGATTCTTATATTTGCTTCTGCATGCTGTCTGATGCAATATCATAGTTCATATAATCTGTAGGAAGAGAATAGAGTGTATACTCATGTCTCTGAGTATACAGTGGAGAGTATTCCATTGTATACTCATGAGAAAATGAGAATGAAAAAGTCAAATGTCATCTTAGTATTATGATGAAAATAGTGTTGACCTTGTTGACTCCTGAAAAGGACCCAGGACCCCCAAGGGTCACTAGATCACACTTGACAACTGCTAAGGTACTGTGTACATCTGTCCATAATTTGTGTATGGACACAAATCACTTCATATGATTAAGAAGTACAGATGGTTAAGAGCATGGTATCTGGCACCATCCTACCTGGGTCTGAATCCAGATATTCTAGTATTAATGGTATGACCTTGAGCAACTTACCAGTTTCCTTGCCTATAAAATAGGGGTTATAGCTGCACATCTATAGGGTTGTCATGGGGGTTCGTAGAATTTTGTAAAGGTTTAGAATAGTATCTGAAGCATGTAGCAGTTTGATAATATTAGTTCCTCATGTTTTCTTTTTATTTCTCATACTATTGCATTGTCTGAATGTTTATTTTTTTATTGGAGTATAATTGCTTTGCAGTGTTGTATTAGTTACTGCTGTACAACGAAGTGACTCAGCTATATGTATACTTACATCCCCTCCCTGTTGAGTTTCCCTCCCTTCTACCATCCCACCCCTCTTAAGTCCTCACAGAGCACTGGGCTGAGCTCTCTGTGCTATATAGCTAGCTGCTCTTGCTTTTATGATTCTATTTCTAAGAACCTCATGTACATATTTACAATGATCTACATATATGTTCTTGAATGATGCATTTTTGCCAAGACTTCGGTTCTGCCCCTAGAATGGCACCATCAGGCATGAAGAGTCCTCAAGAGTGAATTCCCCCAAATACTAATACAAGGCTCTTCCGCAGATGGGCCACCTCCACCCTGGCTGTGCCAAGGACGTCGTGGTCACCATGAAGTCAGACGTGCCCATCAACCTGAAGAAGATGGGGGTCAAGTGCAAGGTCTCCAAGATCATGTTTCCGCTCCCTGCAGACCAAGTACCTGACTGGGATGACCGCATGCGGACGGTCAAGTGGGTGGACGTGCCCAGAAACACTCCCGGGACTTTCACTACAAAGCGAAAAGTGAGTAGGGGCACCAAGCCCCTAGTCTGACCAGGCCTGCCACACTTAGATGCCTACTGCTGTCATCTTCAGCATCTCATCATTTCCTTCTTTCATGGAAAAAAGAAACAGTCCCCAGTCACCTGACCTGGGTTTCCAAAGTGGCAAACTGAACTTCCAAGCATGCCTCCTGCCATCCTCACCACACATACCACACAAACCACTAGCTTCACTGGCAGAGCTTTTGTGTATGTCTCAGTATATAGTTTCTACCTGAGCAAGGCCCCCACCTTTTTCTATATCAGAAACCTCACAGCTAGTCTTTTAGCTGCTTCCTTTTTCCCTCAGTGTCCAGAATTACGTTAATCTCTTGTTTGGTCCATGCATGCCACTCCTTTGATTATTCTTAGTTGGTTTCTTTTTAATAAAATAATAAACAGAGATGAACCCACACCCAACACAGGAAGTATAGCCAGGATTACCTGTGTGCTTCTCAGCCATTCCCTCCCACCAACCGAGAGGTGGTCACTATCCCAGGATCTTGTTTGCTCATTCCCTTGATTTTTGTTTTTAGTTCTTTTTTAAATTACCCTATGTGTTCTGCATGTTGTTTCAGTGTGGTTTTGAACTTTATTTTTTTTTTATAGTTTTTTATTTTTTTAATTTTAAAATCTTTAATTCTTACATGCCTTCCCAAACATGAACTCCCCTCCCACCTCCCTCCCCATAACATCTCTCTGGGTCATGTAAGAATTGAATCGCCAGTCTATGTCTGATGCAGGATACAGCATGCTTGGGGCTGGTGCATGGGGATGAACTTTATTTTTTATAGGTTATTACGTGTGGTCATCTGTGTTGCTGCATTTGGCCGTAGCACACCCATGTCACTGCTATGAGGAATTACATTATTATTTACCCATTCTTCTTTTGAAAACTACTTGAGCTTTGCTACCGTGGACAGCATTTCTGTGAGCATTATAGTTCAGGTCACATGGTGTTCATTTGCAAGAGTTTATATTCCTAATACATGGAATTTATCTTGGAAAAGCATGATATTAGTTATTTTCATTTTGATAAGCTCTTTTGTTCCTGTGGTGGTGGTTTATGGTTTAGTTGCTAAGTCGTGTCCGACTCTTTGCCACCCCATGGACTGTAGCCCACCAGCCTCCTCTGTCCATGGGATTTTCCAGGCAAGAATACTGGAATGGATTGCCATTTCCTTCTCCAGGCGATCTTCCCAACCCAGGAATCGAACCCAGGTCTCCTGCATTGCAGGCAGATTCTTTACCTACTGAGCTATCAGGGAAATATCCTCACCGTATCACTTATCTTTTCACTTTCTTTAGTGTATCTTTTCATGATTATCTCCATACTGTTTTGTTCTAAAGTATTTTGATTATTCTTGGCCCTTTATTTTTCTAAATAATTTTTGAATCCATTTAAACAAGTACTATTAAAACCCTGATGGAAACCTGATTGGAATTGGATTGTATCTATAAATCAGTTTAAGAAAAATTGATCATTTTATAACATTAATTCATCAAGGTATATCTCTCTTTCAATATCAGTATCAGTTTAGTCAC
Organism: Capra hircus; assembly: GCF_001704415.2. Lineage (NCBI taxonomy): Eukaryota > Metazoa > Chordata > Mammalia > Artiodactyla > Bovidae > Capra > Capra hircus. The sequence goes on from NC_030825.1 coordinate 41,330,853, forward strand.
TCAGTTGTGTCCGATTCTTTGCAACCTCATGAACCACAGCACGCCAGGCCTCCCTGTCCATCACCAACTGCTGGAGTCCACCCAAACCCATGTCTGTTGAGTTGGTGATGCCATCCAACCATCTTATCCTGTCGTCCCCTTCTTCTCCTGCCCTCAACCTTTCCCAGAATCAGGGTCTTTTCAAATGAGTCAGCTCTTCTCATCAGGTGGCCAAAGTATTGGAGTTTCAGCTTCAACATCAGTCCTTCCAATGAACACCCAGGACTGATCTCCTTTAGGATGGACTGGTTGAATCTCCTTGCAGTCCAAGGGACTCCCAAGAGTCTTCTCCAACACCACAGTTCAAAAGCATCAGTTCTCTGATGCTCAGCTTTCTTCACAGTCCAACTCTCACATCCATACATGACCACTGGAAAAACCATAGCCTTGACTAGACAGACCTTTGTTGACAAAGTAGTGTCTCTGCTTTTGAATATGCCGTCTAGGTTGGTCATAACTTTCCTCCCAAGGAGTAAGTGTCTTTTAATTTCATGGCTGCAGTCACCATCTGCAGTGATTTTGGAGCCCACTGCCCATACAAAACAGTGAAAGTGAAAGTGAAAGTCGCTCCTTAGGTCTTTTTAAAGATTTTTTTCTTTTTGGCTACTGCTCAGTTTCTTTAATATTAATAAGACTCTTTGGGATTTTTTAAGTTTGTTTTTGAGTCCTTTTCTTAGTATTTATTTATTTGGCTGCACTGGGTCTTAGCTGCCTCACGCAAGCTCTTTTCTATGGAATCTATCATTGCTCGGTGAGGGCTTCTCTCTAGTTGTGGTGCGTAGGCTTTAGCTGCCTGTGGCATGTGGGACCTTAGTTCCCTGACCAGGGATTGAACCTGCGTCCCCTGCATTGCAAGGCGGATTCTTAACCACTGGGCCACCAGGGAAGTCCCTTGAGTCTGTTTTATTAAATTATTTTTCTAGGAATTTTCCCTTCAACTAAGTTTCCATATGTATCTTCATAAAATTATTCATAACATTTTTTATCATGTTTAAGTATCTGTAGGGTAGACAGTGATGTCTCCTTTTTCATTTGATATTGGTTATTTTTATTCTGTCTGTCTTTTATTCTTCTTGATCATTCTCACCAGAGTTTTTCTTAATCTTTTCAAATAAACAGCTTTTAGTTTCACTGATCCTCTCTGGTTTAGATTTATTTTCTGTTTTATTAATATCTGTTCCTATCTTTATGATTCCTTTTTTTTTAACCTTTTGTGGAGTGTATCTGACCCCAAAACTCATGCCTGTGCAGTCGTCATGCTCTCAGTCATTTTGTGTTATTCACTTTCTTCCCTTCCCGTTTATGAGTCCTTTTAGGTGTGACCTCATCAGGTATCCTGGAACTTGGGCTCTTGGGCTGGTGCTCGCTTGCATGGGTAGGATGAAGCACTGTCTCATCTCCCCATCATTCCTAAGGCAGCTGGCTCTGCATCACTGAGGACATGGCTTGTCTTTGTTGCAGGTGATAGAGACTGATCCCGAGCCGGCTTACTCAGTCCTAGAAGAGAACTATCGAGAACTGCAGCTGCAAATCAGTGCCCACGTGAATTTTGCCTCATATAAGTGCCAGACTACCGACGTGCACTTTAAGGAAACACTGATTTACCAGACTCGAGTGTTTGAGTGAGTCATCAGAAGCCTCCTGACACTCTTAGAGTAGTCCTTTCATTCCATCATTCACTCACGCAAACATTTATTCAGTGTCCATGACAGCACAGACCAGAAATAACACCTGCGTGGCATGCACCAGAGGGTCTTCATAGGTCCAATGAAACACTCAGACCCACGAAACTATTCAAGTTCACACTTGAAATCAAGATGTAGACTTGATTCAGCTTCAGTGGGAACAGTCCTTGCAATGGTCCGTATCACCACCCAACGACTATTCTTATTGCCCACCCCTCTGCCCCAAGTGACAGCTCAGACAGTGTCCATGTTGGTGGGCATAAGGTTCACCTTAGCTTGGAAGGCCGTGACCAACAGAAGCCAACATTTCTCGCGAGCACTCCAGGGCCATAGCTTCCAGGATTCCTGCAAGGGACCTGCCTGGTTACAAGAGTCCCTACACTCAGAGAATCCCAGTGCTGTGTCTTCCCTCCAAGTATCATGATTCCTCCCAGCCCGGAAGCAAGTTAGCAATCAGGGCTCATTTTTACTGTAAACAAAGTTGTCTCATAACATAGATGATACTTCTCTCTTATCAGGCTTCCACGGACACAGAACTCAAAAACGAATTCAAAGTCGAAACTGTGCTTAGAAGGAGAAGGGGTTATGTTAACCCTTTATTCACACTCAGTTGGTACAAGGATGCATGGGTCCTGCTCTCAAAGAGCTCATAGTGGGTGTTGGGGAAATGGGTGAAAATGGTTGAATTGATGGTTACAGTCCAGTGCTCTGGGTTTGCAGTAAGTGTCCCAAAAGCAGACCAAGATATGGGGAGAGACAAGTGTCTGGGAAGACTTCCTAAAGTGGTGGACCAGCTGAACTTCAGAAGACAAATAAGAGGTGGCCAGGTGAATAAGTGAGATAAAGGGCCTTCGGGCAGAGAGAAGGCCTGTGACTCTTCTTTGAGAATTACAAACACAAAAGTGTAAACCACTGACATTTCTACTTTGTAAAAATTGGTAATTAATTGTTCAACTCATTCTGCACTTTGGCCCTTAATGTATCCTCTCAAATTATTATAGAACCAAAAGCTAGGAGACAGGAATTGGGATCTTCTGCTGGTGCCCATTTCACCTACCGTGGGGGTCACCAAACTCTGGCCCATGGTCCAAACTCGGCAGCTGCTGATTTTTGTAGGTACAGTTGTGCTGTATGTCGTGTGGGCACACAGTCATGCTCATTTGTCTATTATCATCCAAGGCTGCTTCCCCAGCAAAGGGAGTAGCTACTGCGGAGACCTCTGGCTCCTGATGCCCAAGACCTTTACAGAAACGTCTGTTCACCCCTGGGCCTAAACCAAGAGTGCTTCTGCTGGAAGTATCCTGTGCCACTGAGATTTCTCCCCTTCATAAAAATTTTCTTTAGCCTAAAGACCAGTGCTCATAAATTCACGTAATTCATAAATTCACACAAGCCCCTGAGGCCAAAACACTTGACTTCACGCACAGCTGCATAGTCTACCTGGACTGGATATAGGGAATCTAATCCTTCAACCCCTCCCTTGGACCCCTTCCCTCTGCCCCCGAGTCTCAGCTCCCACTTCTCCCCTAAAACTGGGAAGAATGTGTGTGTTTTTCTCTCACTTGCACAACCATTTCCTTGAATCATCCTCTTGCTGTGACTGTCTGTGATCATGTTTAACAGTGACTCCAGAAAAAGCTTCTGTCTCCCAATTCTTACCACAGAGCAGGAAAACTTGAGGCAAGATGAGGATCCGCTAATTCAGGATCTGAGACAAGTCAGTATCTTAGCCAGTGAAGACACTTCAGGTGGGGGTCGAATGATTTCTGACCATGAGGACATTGTTTCTGGGGGAAAGTGATTCAGGAAGGGAGAGGCCTTGTAGTTTGCACCCGAGGGAGATGCTGTCTTGTGAATGGATTTTGTTTCCTCTCCCATGGGAATTTTTCAGGATGACTACGATGCAGGCTGAGAGCTCAAGGCACACTGTGCCAGGGGTACACAAGACGAATGAAACATCTGGATTCTTTGGCTTGTAATAGCTATGTATATATTTTTGTGTTTTAAAAGGAACTATAATTTTAAATCACATGCTTGATTTCAAATAAAATTGCCTTTGAAGAAACATTTAGGAAACAAAGTGACTTGACTTTAAAAAAAAGTTAATGGTACAGATGATGTGCAGACAGGACAGAAACCGTCTTCAGCGTGTTTCTCACATCCGATCCCTGATCTGTGTGCAGGTTTGAACTGATTAACTCAGGAAATGTGCAGCTGGAATTCAGCTGGATCTCAGAAGAGACAGCAAAGGCTGTCAGCTTTGCCATGCCAGACAACCAAGGTAAATGAGGTGACAGGTAAAACCCAGGGCTTGAGCTGGGTCCCCAATCAGTAGAAGGGTCTGGTTCATGGAGAAGCAAGCACTGCTCCAACCACCCCCTTGGTAGCAAAGAAGCAGAGCAGAGGGCCCCTAGTGTCTGCAGAGCCGAAGGGGCCCAAGAAACTCCAGAACTGAATTCTGCCTCCCTGGGCCCCACAAAGCTGGTACCCCCTCTCACAGACCCCTCGGAGTCTTTTCTTTTAGATCTTAACCTTCTAGAAATGACAGACTCTTGGAGAAGCTGATGAAATCTGTGAACTGACTCCCCAAGAAAACACACACCCATGCCCAATTTGCAGTTGGTACATGTGAAGAGAACCCAACCCTTGGTGGGCAAATGTCCAATACTACTCTCTCAGTTTGGAGATTCCCATGGACTCTTTCCAATGGACTCTTTTTCATGGACCCCCCCAGATTATGAACCCCTGCTTTAAAGCAATGATTCTCCAAAAAATTATTTCACAACCCATTATTCTTAAGACAGATGACCCACAGACATCTACTTGACCCATACCCTTGAGTAAAAAGGAAAAACACTTGAAAACCTGATGTAATTAATAGAAGTCTTTTTCATGAATCTCCTGTGAGACACAGCTAATTCCTTACCCGTGGGGCCCAAAGTTAAGTATACCGGCTAGGAGAGGTGAGCCCACAGACCTCATAGAGGGTGCCTAAGGACCTATATGAGTGGGCTGCCATTACCGCCCTCCCACGGCAAATGCAGAACATCACTGGCACTCTTATCTGCCCCCAGGTTTCTCCCAAAGAGACCAGCTTAGCCAGGGCACGCTGCACACAGTCAGCACAGTGGACAGTGCCGTGGACCACTGGAACGAAACTTCCCTGCCACCCTTCTCTGTGGAGCCCGTCTCGGGTATCGTGCCGGCGGGGAAGACTCAGAAGCTCAAAGTGAAATTCTCCCCATTGGAAGTTGGAGACTTCGAGAGCAATCTTTTCTGCCAGTAAGGAGACTCTCTCCTAACCCCTCTTCTGTCCCACCACAACCACCGTTCTTTCACCCCAGCCCCATCTACAGCCCCACACTAGCACATTTCCCTCTGGAGAACAAGAGGAGTCTGGTCTTTTGTATTGTTCATCAACCCTCTGTGGACCCTGCCTCCTGCCCACCTCCCCCTCCCCGGCCACACACAGGATCCCACTGGGGCACCAGAATGGTGGGCAGCCAGCTGGGCTCCAGTCCTGGGCAAGCATGGCCTTGGAAAAGCTTTCTTTTACCTTTTCTGAGGCTCAGTTTCCTCCTATGTAAAATGCAAATAACAGTACCCACTCTGTAGAGTTGTTGTGAAAACTAAACGAGCTAATTCAAGTGAAGATCCTAGAATGGTGCCCAGCGCACAGCAAGTACAGTTAACCATCAGGTGGTAGTGGCGATGGAGGAGGTGGGCCTGGAACATAGGAAGAGAGGAGCAGATGGAGTCCAGGTCCAGTTAGAGGAGGGCTGATCCAATAATATCTGGCAATGAAAGTCCCTGGGGGCTCCACAGAGGTCACCTGCCTTCGAGGAAGGCTGTGACCCATGGCGTGGGGTGAGACCTCCGTGAGCCATAAGACCTGTGGAAAACGTGCAGTCACACTGCAGGGACCCTTCCCACACCTGGGCCACCTGAGCTCGGTGCTGGGGATAGAGGTCTGCTCACATCTCGTCCACTTTCTCCGAGAAGCTCAGGGTAGTTTTTTGTTTTGTTTTGTTTTCTTAAGGATGCCTGGGTCCTTTTTCGTATCCCATTAGATGCCAATGAAAGAGCCCAGAGGGAAAGACTCTGTGCTGACTTTATAGCAGGGAGGTCTTCTCACCATTGGTAAAGGAAGTAACTTGAGGCCAAAATAAGGCATGCTGTTGTTTAGTCACTCAGTCACGTCCGACTCTTTGCAACCCCATGGATTGCAGCGCTCTAGGCTTCCCCGTCCTTCACTGTCTCCTGGAGCTTGCTCAAACTCATGTCCATTGAGTCAGTGATGCCATCCAACCATCTTGTCCTCTGTCGTCCCCTTCTCCTGCCTTCAGCCTTTCCCAGCATCAGGGTCTTTTCTGAGGCACCCAGAAGGAACCAGAATTCAGGCTCCCTGTACTCAGCCCATGCATGTATTTATCCCTGTCACAATTAATTAGTGAATACCTACTATGTATCCTGTTTAAAGAGTTAAAAGAGTTAACTGATTACAGAGTTATAAATAGATCAAAATAACCTTATTTTCTCAGGATTCCTAACCTGCCACCCGGAGAGCATGGCCCAGTCCTGTCAGCCAAAGGGCGGAGCTCCCTGCCCATCTGCCATTTTGACCTGAAAGATTCAGACTACATCATCAGTCGTCGGCGCAACCCAGACCTCCGAGGGCCTAGTGGTGGGGCTCTGGATCCGAACACCCGGGTGATTGAGTTCACCAGCGTGGGCATAGGAGGGAAGAATCTCCGGTGAGTGGTGTGGGTTTGCCCTAGTTGAGTTCATATCAATTCGTGTTTCTAAAAACCCAGAGGAGAAAAATCAGAGAAGCAAGCTAGACTGACACTGAGAAGCACGCTTGCTGTCCTAGGGGTTGACTTTAGAGAGTTGCTCCGGTGAGAAGGCAGATTTCTGTCTCCTTAGTTTTGACACTCAGGAAATTTGAAAGACATAAAACACGGTCCCTGACCACCACCTAGACCACAGAGGATCACCGGGACAGAAGGGCCCTTGGTGTTCTTATTACTCCAAAGTCCAGAACTAGAGCCACACTTGGGACCCCCAGGTGAGATGCGGTTTTTGTTTCTACAGTAACAAAGTGGCCAAAACAGTTCTGATCCCCACAGAAGGGGACTGTGCTAGGGAACAGTCTAGAAAGTTTTCTGTCAATCCGCAAGCCCCTCTCTCACTCTCTGCTGTCGCTTCTTCCCCTTGGGCAGAACCTTTACAATATTAAACCCGACCAGCAGTGCCTACACCTTCTCCTGGGTCTCTGAAGAAATTGAAAGTCTCCAGAACCCTCCAGCCTTCACATGCCTTACAGAGAAGGGCCTCATCCTCCCTGAAAAGAAAGCTGAGGTATGTGTGAATGGGGACCACTCGACCCAGGGCTTTATTCATCCCATCCGCCTCTGCAGAGCAGGTGTGCTGCAGAGCGTGGGTAGAGTTAGGGAGAGCAGCCTGAGGGTGTGTCCGTCGACAAGTGTTTCTCGGGTGGTTACCATGTGTTAGCCAGTCATGAACAGGACAAACCTGAGCTGTCTTGGTTGGCCACAGAGAAACAGAGAGCTCTAGTATTTGAAGTTTTAAAAATTGATATTTTAAAAGCAAGGAAAAGAGAGCTGGACATCAGTGCCTGGGGACTCTAGGACTCATACAATAGCAAGGAGCCGAGTTATTTTTGTCCAGGGACAGCCGTGAAAGAACAGAGATGGATCTTTACTTGGTCAGGCCAAAGGGCAAAAGAGAACAGCAGAGTCATGTCCCACGATTTAGTCCTAATGTCCACACAGTGATTTAGAGCAGAGGGTCAGATTTAAAGAAAGACAAACTTGCTGCCCAAAGCAGCTGTGTGGGCCCCATGTCCTATAAATTCTACAGAGAATATTGGGGGCAGAAATAAATCCATGAAACAAAGATTACGAATTGAGATGCCTTCAGAAAGATCATAAAAATGGAGAGCACAGGCCAAGGGTCAATGACAGGGAATGGTGGGCACCAGGGTTGGCTGGCCACAGTGCTTCTCTGGGGACAAATCACCACACACAGCAGTGAGCCCAGGGTTGCCAGTTCTCCCAAACTTTTCAGGAAAATTCCTAATTCTACCTGAATCTTTCCATTTTTACATGCCATCCCAAGACATGGAAGCCTAGCCAGCAGAGCCTTAGAAGTAGAAACGAGCGGGACAGAAGCCCTTAGAAATACCTGGTGGGCTGGGCAAACAGACATGGATGTTACTGGTACAGCCAAACTTATGTGCCCTCACAAAGACGGGGGAAAGGAAGTGATGACCTGGCAATGTCGCCCGGCACAGCCCCAGGGCTGGCATGCCTTTAACATACGTGGAGCAAGCTCATCGAAGTGCCTCTAACCACTGTGCTCCAAACTGTCTTCTTAGGTTATCTTCCAGTTCACACCTTCCCATCTGGACATCTCGGAGGCATTCTGGACTTTCTTAATCCCCGAACACAACATCACAGTCCCTTTCCTGCTGGTAGGCAAAGCCACTGACCCTCTCATCAATTTGGACAAGTCACACATCAACTTCAGTTGTCTCCTCATGGGTAAGGCTGCCCCGCTGGCATGACCTGTGGGCGAGGGTGTCCCCCCAGCAGGGGAACTCTTCCTGGTATCTTCCAGAAGCATGTCAGAGGGCCTCTTTTTGCTATTCACACGGCCACAGAATATTTAACCTCTCATTCTAATTTCCATCAAGCGTCTTCTAAACCCACACACTAATAACCTAAGAACACTGAGGAAGCTTGCTGCAGAGCCTACTCGGAAGATTCCTTTGGGGTCTGGATTGACTGGTTTAACCCCAGGGCCCCGTATTCGCCCCATCCTACTTGCATGTGCCCCTAGACTGTGGGCCACGGTGGTCACATCCCTCTGCCATCCTTTCACACTCATGTCCAGTTCAGCAAATATTGCTGAGCCCCACATGTGAGCCAGGCACTCTCCTGTGAGCTGGGAATGCAGAGGGCAGCGCCCATGTCCCGATCTTCATGATGGTTACATTCTAGCAGCAGGAAGCAGGCTACCAATAAATGAAAAGGTGAGATATGTAGCGTGTCAGGTGTGGATAAGTGTTCCAAAGAATAAATGAGGGTAGGGGGAAAAGGAGTGCCAGTGGGCAGTGGGAGGGTGACATTTGAGCAGAGACTTGAAATAAAGGAAATGATGGGCAAGTCCCCCTGTAACACCGTGACTCTATCACATGGATGTGATGTTTTGTGTATGTGTGTGTGTGTGAGAAATACAACTGAAGTCAGAGGATTTGTTTTAGTAATTCATTAGGCTAGTTATAAAAGCAGCATTCTTTATAAGTCAATCAATGTGGTATTGTATAAGGAAAAATATAATAATCACTGCCCGCTTCCCTCATTTTTCCCTTTCCATCAGAGGAAACCATTGTGAACAGTATGATGTATATTATTTCCATACATTTCTTACACTGATACATATAATAGATAGGAGGAGATTGTGGCATTTAATCAGGTTTTGAACAAGTAAGTGGGCAATGTAGCATAAGAATAATAAGAAGACAATTTAGGAATGCGGTGATGGTGCATTTCAATATAATTATTACATCGCCAGATTAAAGAAGAACCCGGTATTGGCATATACCAAAGAGTCATTGCTAAAAACTCAGCAGACATTCTCAACAAAAACTCTAGTAGTAAAATAGGAACAGAGGGAAAAACCTTGACTAAAGATTAACCAAAATCAAGAGGCAAATATTACCTGGTGGTAGACCACTGAAGTCACTTCAATTAAAGTCAGGAATTAGGCAAGAATGGACATTGTCCCTGTCATTATTGGACACTTTGTTAGTGATTTTAGCAAGTACAATAAAATAAGAAAAGTAAATAATCAGCATAAACGTTGGGGGAAAAAAGAGACAAAATTGTCTCATTATGCTATTGCTAATGACGCCATACACAGATAAAATCAAAAGACTCTAGAGAAAAGCAGAATGAACTTCTAGAATCAGCAGGATAATTTAGGAAGTGGCTGTTTGCAAATCGTATGCAAAAATCAATGGTTTCTCTTTCTTCTAGCAATAAGCACCTAGAAACAAACAGAAAATTCTGTTCAATACTGATAAGACCTATATAATAGCTAAGGATAAATGTAACAAGAAAAGCACAGGAGCTATATGAATAAAACTATAAAATCTTATTAAAATGCCCTCAAGCAAAATCTGAACATTTATCCATTCTCCCAAGAATTAAATACAAATTTAATCAAGTTCTCAATAAAATCCCAGCTAGTGTTGTCTAATAAAATGCAGGATGCACTGTTTAATTTGAATTTCATATAACAAGGAGTGATTGTTTAGTATAAGTATGTCCCATGCAATATTTGGGACATACTTATACTAAAAAAAATTGTTTGCTAAACCTGGCAACCTTAGTCCTAAAGGATTGACCTGAGGGCAGAATTTGGTAAAATGATTCTAAAGTTTATGTAGAAAAATAAATGCTCCACAGTAGTCAAGGAAAGCAAGAAAAAGCAAACTAGTGACAAGAGATACGTTAGTCAGGGCCCTGTCAGGACACCCGTGACACACCTGAAAGCTAATTCAAAAGAGTGCGATGCACAGATGATTCACAGAGATACAGGCAGAGGGAGGGGCCTACAAACCCCCATTAACAAAAGCAGGAAGGCATTGAGTCTAAAGGAGCAAGAAGGATCCCAGGAGAGCTGCGGCCCAGGCTGAGTGGCCGCCTACGAGGAACAGACCGTTGATGGGGTACAGTTCTAGAAGGAAGAGCTGGAGCGCCTTGAGAGGAAGAACACTTGTAGAGTAAAAAGAAGGAAGAGAGGTGGCCAAAGGCTGAGGAGCTTGGCAGAGGGAAGGAAAGAAGCTGGAGAGTCCCTTCTAAGCAGGCTTCCTCTCGCCTGCTGAGGTGCATCAGGAGCAGGCACGAGGCCTCCCCTGAGGGTGGTGTTTCCTCCTCAGGCAGAGAAGCCAGGGAGACTGTGAAGATCATCAACAAGGAGGAGCAGGAGTTCCACTTTGCCTTCCAGGACACCTCCCGGTATTCTGAAGCTTTCAGCAACAGCCTGGTTGTATGTCCCATGGAAGGCTGGGTCCCCCCACTGTCCAGGTAAACAGAAAGGAAGCCCCCAGGGCCGCCCTTGCCCAGTGGCGGGGGTCCCAGGCCTACTAGCCAGGAGAATCAGGTTCCTTTAGAGTGCCCCATCTCTGAAGTCTCTCCCAGGTCTAGAATTTGGAGCTTCCCAGTGAAGCTAGTGGTAAAGAACCCACTTGCCAGTGTAGGAGACATAAGAGATGTGGGCTTGATCCCTGGGTCGAGAGATCTCCTGGAGGAGGACATGGCAACCCTTTCCAGTATTCTTGCCTGGAGAATCCCATAGACAGAGGAGCCTGGAGGGCTATAGACCCTAGCGTCACAAAGAGTCAGATACTACTGAAGCAGCTTAGCAGAGTGTCCCATCTCTGAAGTCTCTGCCAACTCTAAAACTGAGACATTACTGTTCCATCTCTGTCCTGCTTATCCCCTGTTGATTAGTTTCATGATGAGTCGTAGAACAACTGAGAACTTTAAGCACTTTTTCTCAGTATCTTCTTATGCTCATATTCTTTTCCACACTGTCCGCTGTGTTTGTGAATCCCTAAAGCAGTGGCCTGCCGTGCCCGACAAACTTTCAGAACTCACCCTGATATGGAGTTGGGCTGCCTTCCCCTCCAGTGCGTGTTGACCCATGGGGCTTATCTTCTTCAGCTTCTTTAACAGATTGGTCTAGTTACCCAATCTGCTGTCGTCTTCCCCAACCAGGTTCCCAATTGATATTTTCTTCACACCGAAGAAAGAAGGAGATGTGAACTTTAATTTGATCTGCAATGTGAAAAAGAAAGCCCACCCTCTGACCTTAAATGTCAAGGCTGAGGGCTACTCTGTGAACGTGGAGGTCAAATGCAAGGACAGGAATGGCTCCATCACTCTCCTGACTCCCAACCAGACTACCACTGTCAACTTCTATGAGGTAAAGGTGTGAGAGGGCACTGCTTTCTCTGCTTCCACACTGGCTGGGGAAAGGAGTGCATGTGAGCATTAGATGAAGCTCTGTTTCAAATGCCAGGGAGATCAGAACAGAAACAAGCCAGCAGCAGCTCCATCCCCAGAATGTATATGGTTTTGATGTGAAAAGAAAGCTTTTCACATGATATAATAAGAAAGCTTTTCTTACTTTACTTTTCAGTGGGTAGAGAGATGGTAGGGAAGGGGAAGAATGCTTATCTTAAACATATAGGAAGGAGGTTTTGCTACCAAGTGAGCTCTAAGAATTCAGCTGTCGCCTTCCTCTTCAGATAGGAAGGACTCCAGCACTTTGTAGCTGCATTATGCTAATGATACTCGCTCAGCTCACTAACATCACGGGCTGTCGCTGCTTCCCAAAGGGTATTTCCCCCAACACGTTACATACCCTGACCCCAGAGAAGGGAACCATAGTTTGTACTCACTCAATATACAGCTCTGTTCTCCCTCAGGTGGAATTGAATGAGTGTGTCCAGTGTGAATTCAGCTTTATCAACACTGGAAAGTTCAACTTCAGCTTCCAGGCGGAGCTGTCCGGCCCCAGATCTGCGCTACAGTACTTGGAATTTTTACCCACCAATGGCAGTGTGGACGTGGGGCAGAGTGCACATGCCTCCCTGTCTTTCCGGCCATTAAAGAAATGTGTCTTGAAGGGTCTGGAACTCAAAATCAAGGTGAGGCATTTAACATTGTCTGACACTGAACGCACTCACAGCATTCTGTCTTGAGAACTGTGTCTGATGTCCACCCTTAGCTGCAAGGCAGGATGGGAAGTCAAACATGTTTCCCAGGCAAGTTGGCAGCCAATCGGAGTCCTGCTAATGAGGAAGCCCCAGGAAGCAGATGTTGGGTGGGAACTGACAGGTCTCTGCACATCCCTCTGCCTTCGAGCTGAATTATTGCTGCAATGATTCAAGAGCCAATATAGGGCCTGGTTGCAGAGTCATCCACCTTGGTTTCCTTAAAGAAACTTAGAGCCTGAATCAGAATCTCTGAATCAGAACCTCTGCAGAGATTCTGCACATGGAGTCCTGGGACCTGAATTCTTTTAAAGCACCTGACTGCTTCCCCCCTTCACCCGAGGGTGTAAGGACCCTTTCGTCTCACTTCTTCCTGTCATCTCCACTGGACATTCTCTCCTCGACAGATCAGCCATGGTCCAACATTTACATGCATCATCTCAGGGTGTGCTGTGAGCCCAGCTGTCCACTTCTCCTTCACCAGCTACAACTTCGGCACTTGCTTCATCTACCAAGCTGGCATGCCCCCATACAAGCAAACCCTGCTTGTCACCAACAAGGAGGAGACAGCTATGAGGTAAGCAGACTTCCCAGAGCTTCCAGATGATTCTGCCACTCCTGTGGGTCCTACAGCCTCCACACAGCTGAGGTCCTGCCAAGACAGAGAAAGGATTATAAGAGAGCCTCTAGCACAGATGGGCATGAATCCTGAGTATCCTTTCCTCACTGCTAATACTGATATTTGGATAGCCATGAACTACTCTGCTTTAAAAAAAAAAGAAAATCCTCTTCTGGAAGTGAGGAGGACAATGCCAGGTGACCTGACAAGAGGCTTGATGAATTGCATTTATTTTCCTCACGTAATGAACGTGGGAACTCAGATTTGGAGAGTTAAAAAGTTAATTTCTTGGGCCAGTGACCTTGCAGTAAAAAGCAGATCTATACTGAGCCTTGGAGAAGGAAATGGCAACCCACTCCAGTGTTCTTGCCTGGAGAATCCCAGGGACAGGGGAGCCTGGTGGGCTGCCGTCTATAGGGTCGCACAGAGTCGGACACGACTGAAGCGACTTAGCAGCAGCAGCAGCAGCAGCAGCATACTGAGCCTTAGCCCTCTGATTCAAATCCAGCCTCTCTGTACCATCCCTGTGTAGAATGTTCCAATCCAGATTTCTGGGCCCTATTCCAGACCTAACAAAACAGAATCTCCCGAGACAGGCCCAGAGACCTGTGTTTATTAAAAGTTCTCTAGATCAGTGCGCTGCAGTTGAACTGAAACTTCAGTTTCAGAAAAGTTGTCCATCTGCAGCGCCCAATATGGCGGCCTGTAGCTACATGTAGCTACGGAGCCCTTGAAATGTGCCTCATGCCACCAAGGAACAGGGTTTGTTATTTTAATTAATTTTAATTTAATAGCCACATGTCTAGTGGCCAATAGCACAGGTTCAAATCCCAGTTCTTCCCTAGCTATGTGACCTCAAGCACATGTTTTTTGCTTCTTTTTTTAAATTAATCTTTATTGGAGCATAGTTGTTTTACAGTGTTGTATTGGTTTCTGCTGTATAGCAAAGTAAATCAACTGTATGTATATACACATCCCCTCTTTTTTGGATTTCCTTTCCCATTCAGATCCCTGCAGAGCATTTGATGTAGCTCCTTGTGCTATACAGAAGGTTCTCATTGGTTATCTGCTCTATATATAGTAGTGTGTATATGTCAGTCTCAAGCTCCCAATTCATCCTGCCCGCCCTTTCCTCCTTTGGTATCCATACATTTGTTCTCTGCATTTGTGTCTCTATTTTCACTTTGCAAAAAAATGTTCATCAGCATCATTTTTCTAGATTCCACACATAATATATGATTTTTTTTCTCTTTCTGTATGACAGTCTCTAGGTCCATCCACATTTCTGCAAAGGGCCCAGTCTTGTTCCTTTTTATGACTGAGTAGTATTCCATTGCACCTTCTTTATCCATTCCTCCGTTGATGGGCATTTAGGTTGCTTCCATGTCCTGGCTGTTGTAAGTAGTGCTGCTCTGAATGTTGGGGTGTTTGTGTCTGTTTGGTTTTTTTAAGTCCTTATTGAATTTTTCACAGTATTGCTTCTGTTTTATGTTTCGGTTTTTTGACCATGAGACATGTGGGGTCTTAGCTCCCTGGCCACTAATAGAGTCTGCACCCCCTGCATTGGAAGGCGAAGTCTTTTAACCACTGGACTACCAGGGAAGTCCCTATCTCTCTGAATTATGGTTTTCTCTGTATCTATGCATAGGAGTCCTATGGTAGACCCATTTCTGGGTCATATGGGTAGTTCTATTTTTGGATTTTTAAGGAACCTCTATTCTGTTCTCCATAGTGGCTGTATAAATTTACTTTCCCACCAACAGTGTAAGAGTTCCCTTTTCTCCACACCCTCTTCAGCATTTATTGTTAGTATTATTTTTCGATGATGGATATTCTGACCAGTATGGGGTGATACCTCATAGTAGTTTTGATTTGCACTTCTCTAATAATTAGTAATGTTGAGCATCTTTTCATGTGTTGTTGGCCATCTGTATGTCTTCTTTGGAGAAGTGTCTATTTAGGTCTTCCACCCATTTTTTGATTGGGTGTTTTTTTTTTATATGGGACTGCATGAGCTGTTTGTGTACTTTGGAGACTAATAATCCCTTGTCTGTTGCTTAATTTGCGAATATATGCTCCTATTGATGGTTGTCTTTTCATCTTATTTAGGGTTTCATTTACTGTGCAAGAGTTTTTAAGTTTAATTAGGTCCCATTTGTTTATTTTTGGTTTTATTTTCGTTACTCTAGGAGGCGGGTCAAAAAAGATCTTGCCATGGTTCATGTCAAAGAGTGTTCTTCCTGTGTTTTCCTCTAGAGTTTTATAGCATCCAGCCTTGCATTTAGGTCTTTATAAACTCTCAGTGCCTCCGTCTCCTTGCCTGCAGTGGGGGATAATAATAGTACCTCCCCAAGGGTTATTAGGAGGATTCATTAGCTCATTTAGAGAGAGTACTTAGTGCCTGGAACATAAGAAATGCTCAGCTATTTTTATCTGCTGCTACTTTTGTGGCAGTGATACTGGTGGTAATGACGATTCTCCTGAATGTTACATTACAGGAGTGTCATGTAATTTTAAATACTAATTTAAAATCTTGTCTGCCTATATTCCTTCCTGCCTAATTTAATTGAATCTGACTCTTCCTTTGTTTTAGGCATTATACTCTATTTACTGCCTTAGCTAGAGTCCTTCTCTACATACTTGGAAGACAGACAAGGAGGGATTGTAATGGAGGTATAGTTGCTTCCCATCCACAGATGCAGGAGGGTGGACGTGATCTTTGAAGGTCCCTTCTAGGTGAGCTATTAATAATAACAATAGCTCAACTTTAGGGATGTTTCCTCTGTGCCTTTAGTGGCTGATTTAGTCACTTTATCTTGTTTAATCCTCACAACAGCTTCATGAGAAAGAGGTCGCTACTCTCATTTTACAGATGAGGCAACAAGGACCCAGACAGGCTGAGTAACTGTCCTTAGGTCACATGGAAGTTGGGGCTGGAGCCTGGGTCCACACCCTTGTCTGTCTCTGGACACATCCTCCTCCCCACCGTGCTTTGCCACCCAGTTCCTCCAGGAAGCGCACCCTTCTTCCAGGAAGCTACTACACCATGAGCTTCAAGGAAGAGAGGGTGAGAGAGTAAAAGGAGCCCTGGGTAAAAGGTCACGAGACTGCCTTTGAGGCCTGGTTCTGCCAAGGTCTCGGGATGTGATCTGGGGGAAGTGACTCAGTCGTGCCCAGGAGACTGTAGGCTGGACCACTGCTACAGTCCCTTCCAGCCCTGAAATTCCAACTTCAGGACAACACAGCAGGACATACTGCAGTGGGTCCAGCTCAGAGAAGCAAGGGGCTCATTCCCTCTATGTCAGCCATTTGAGAGCTCACACAGCTTCCTTCTGATTTCCTCCAGCTTGGATTGTTTGTACACCAACACCAGCCACCTCGAGGTGAATTTCCGAGTCGATGTGATAAAGCCAGGAAAGACACTGGAGATCCCCATCACCTTTTATCCTCGAGAAACTATCAGTTATCGAGAACTCATCCCCTTTGAAATCAATGGGCTATCGCAGCAAGTAATTGAAATCAAAGGGAAAGGAACGGAAATGAAGGTGAGCGACAGCTGGGAGGACCATCGGGCTTGGCGCCAACACCCCCTTGCCCTTCTCAGCCACCTTGCCCACCCGAGCCCACACTCCTCCGACTCCATATCTCCTGCCCCCTGGCTGCTCTGTCAGAGGTCAGCCAGTCCCATCAAGGCAGATCAGACCCCAGAGAATCACATAGATCTTGCCAGTACCAAACATTACTGTATCAAAAGATATAAGTAACCACAAGCGCTGCAGAAACATTCTTTTTTCTTGGAGAAGTTTGAGACTATCAGATGCAGTATCCCAAGCAAGCCCTCTTCCTCCCACATGAGAGCATGTAGTGTTTTCAGATTACAGTCTTAAGGTTTGTTTGAAGCACTGTATGCAGACATAAGTTTCAGTTATGAGACATCTTTCCCTAACACCACATAGACTGACATTCTGAAGCCAGCCCCAACTCCCAGGATCCCATCTGACTGAGGGCCTTCTTTCTAACCAGGTGCTCCTGGCAGGAAGGGGATGGTCTGGTTCCACCGCTTATCCTTTCTTCTCCATGTCCAGTATACATTTCACGTGTCTGGTGGGAGTTTTTGCATTTATTAGGCAGTTTTAGAAGACTGAAGACCTTCTGCAATCCTCAGCAATGCATGGGACATTTCAGCAACCAAGAGGAAGTGGGAGGGGTGTGTTCCTGGCATCCTTCCCATCAATCCAGGGGAGCCACAGGATCAGGCCACCTGGTGTGTCTCACCCAAGCCAGTGGCGGGGTCTCTTCTGAAGTCGTGCTTTCTTTCACGTGTTCATTCATTCACTCACGTCAGGTGCTTTGCGGAGACTCAAATGTGTTCTCTGCCCTCCAGAAGCTTACACGCTGGGGCCAGAGACTCTTACCTTTGTAGACAGCATGGAAACCTATGGGCGGGATGGACAGATCCCATCTTTCCATTAGGGGGAGGCGTGCTGCTTATTGACTGGTCAAGTGACAGTGACCCATGGGTGCTGTTTATGTGGGTCACACCATCGCGGGGGCAAGGCCCAGCCTGATCTCAGCCTGATGCAGGCCAGCACTTGGATCGGGGCTTTAGATGGGGACTTGAAGGTGTATCTGCTTTTCCCCCTTCCACTGCCGTGGTCATCTCTCTCTCTCAAGGCTCTGTCTCCTGCCCTCTTCCAGTCCCTCTCCACAGAGGAGCGAGCCTGGGCACACTCCCAAGATACCCATCTGAGGGGACCGCTCCAGGCTGCACTGGCTTCCCACTTCTCCCAGAAAAACGCCCGATCCCCCTCCAAACTACCTTCCTGTGTTCCCCGCCTCGCTCCCAGCCGCAGGCCTGACCAGGCCACTCCCTCCAGCTCAGCGCCTTGCCACAGCTTGTCTCCTCCTTCGGGGTGCAGCCCCACGCCACCCTGACTTAAATCCAGCTGCTGCCCTCCAGCAGCTCCCCGTGTGAGCACGCCTTCCTCAGGGAGGCCTCCCTCACCCTCAGACTGGCTCAACCCTTTGTACCCCGAGCCTTTCCTTTTAACGTCTCTGAACCCACCTGTAAGTACGTAATTGCGCAACAAGTTGTTTAGTGCACACTTGATGCACATAAATGTTTGCTGAGTGAGCGAAGGCGAAGGCCCGTCCAGCGTGAAGAATGGAGGCCACAGGAAGAGAGGGAACCGCCCTTGCCTCACTAGGATACACACACCATGTTTCTCTTTGTCATTAACTGCTGACCCCTCCCTCCCAACCCCCCTGCTCTCTTTCTTGTCCACAGATTTTAGTCCTAGATCCAGCCAATAAGATTGTGAAGTTAGGAGCCATCCTACCTGGGCAGGTGGTGAAAAAAATGGCTTCCATCATGAACAACAGCCAAGCCCAGCTCACATTTAACCTGTCAGTCATGTTCTCAGCGGAACTCCAGGAAACCAAGGTTGGTGATCAGGGTCCCAGTGGCGTCTTCATGCCTCCGCACCTCACGCTTCTCAGGCAGCTTCGGTGTGCCAGGCCATTCCAAGTGCTCTCCCTGTCTGATCACCTTCATAAGAAACGGTACAGGGGAGTCCCTGTTACTCTCCTTTTGCATGTAGGGAAACCACAGCTTGGAGAGCCTCTTCCTCTAGAGGGTGACAGAGACACGCAGAAGTCCCCTTGATAGGATCCGGAAGGTCTGCGCGCAAATGAATATATGTACATCCTCATGACAGGAAATTTGAAAAATATGGAAAATCACAAAGAAAAACATTTGGCCTATAATGTCATGTCCCGAAATAATCACTTAACATTATTGTTATTTTTCTTTCCCCTGCTTTTCCTACCCATTTTAAAAATAAATTACCAACTTTCAGATTGTTTTGAAACCTGCTTCCTACCAGTAACTCCTAAACATTCAGTTTCATTTGTTCATCTGTACCTTCATTATGTAGATGAACCAAGCCTCTATTTCTGCTCATTTCAGGTGTTTCTGGTTTTTTAATTTAATTTTATCTAATTTTATAAGCAACATTGTAATATCCATTTAAACAAACCTTTGTGTGCACGCATGACGCTCTGCTGAGCATATACTCCTAGAAGTGGGCTTCTTGGACCAAAAGGAAGAGTGTGTTTCAATATACATCATTCACCTGCCCCCGAAAGGCTGTCCTTCTTTCCGCTGGAGTCCGCCATGTGAGAGAAACATGCTTGTTGCTAAATCCGTGTCCTCGGGCTTCCTGCATAGGGAACCCACAGCCCTGGCTGCCTGCTTCCTCTCATAGTGTTTGGATGGCCCTTTGAAATGGGACCAGATGTACTTCATCTTGAGGATGGACTGTATCCATTCCTTCATTCGGTTCATTCTTACGGTTACTCAGTAACCCATCCTCGCAGCAGGACCTCAGAAGTGGAGCTCCAGGAGTGCCCCACTCTCAGCTGCTGAGACTTGCTGTCGTTTTATCCAGGTCATCACCTTGTCACCATTCCGCAACATCACTCTGAAGCCCAGAGAGGTTCGGAAGCTGGAAGTCACCTTCGCCCCGCTGAAGCGTGTCCCTCCCTTCTCCGAGGAGGTGTTCATGGAGTGCATGGGGCTCCTGCGGCCTCTTTTCCTCATCAACGGCTGCTGCCAAGCCCTGGAGATCTCCCTGGACCAGGAGCATCTTCCCTTTGGACCAGTAGTGTGTCAGACACAAGCCACGCGTCGCATCCTCATGTTGAACACGGGTGACGTGGGTGCAAGGTAGGAGAGCCCCCTGGGCCTGGTTTCCCATTAACTATCCTAGGACCCTCTAAAGTGGGTACTTGGTGGTCCCCATGCCACAGATGGAGTTAAGGCTCAAAGTGGTGCCCACCAGCAGGTGCCTGCCCAGTCACCATTCAGCACGTTCCCACAGCTGTGCCTGCTGCACACCGCCCACCTGCAGGGGGCGCCGTCCACACCAACCTCAGTGGAACAGTGCCCTGAAGCTATGGTGTGGCAGCCTTGGCGCTGGAAGCACTGGTCTGCACCATCCTGCCTGGACCAAGGGCCAGACCACAGAGGCATGACCACAGGGCCAGCAGGCCCCAGGGCCACCAGGATCAGGGGCAGCTCTCATGAGAAGGGATCATCTCCACCCTCCTGGATCAGACCCGAGAGGCAGTGCAGGGATCAGTCATGGCTACCAGCTCGGGAGGGTTCCAGTCCTGGCCTGACCACATCCTAGCTGTGTGACCTCAGGCACCCATTTAAATGTGTTCATGCACATGTCCCCCCAGTGGGTGTCACTTGTGGACAGAAAGATAAGATGCACCCCTTTCCACCCTTCTCAGCCCCTAGGGAGAGTGAAGAGGTCGCACCCAGGAATGACTTGGCCTTGGTCCCACACCCCGGCTTTTCCTGGCAGTCTTCCTTCTCCTAGGTCCCAGGAAGGGCACAAGGGGATGCACCTCCCATCTGAAAACCAGACTCAGTCTCTCTTCTCAGCAGCGCTGAGGACACCACCAGGATATTAATAAACTGTCCTCCTTGTCTCCTGTCTTGGAAAAGGTTCAAATGGGATGCCAGAAAACTTGAGCCTCTGTTCTCCATCAGCCCAGAAGAGGGCTATATCACTGCAGGCATGGAGGTTTCTTTCGAAGTGACTTACCATCCTACCGAGGTGGGCAAGGAGACTCTCCACAAAAACTTGCTCTGCTTCATCCAAGGAGGCAGTTCTCTGAGCCTAACCCTGTCTGGAGTGTGCGTGGGACCACCTTCAGTAAAAGAGGTCAGTAGGTGCTGCCAACAGATGGACCAATGGTGGAGTGGCCCAGCAAGCCCCACAAGAGAACTCAATCAGACTCTGTTCAAACAGTCCTCAGTGCCCACATCAAGCCTGCAGCCCTGCTCCCTCCACCACAGGGCCTCTGCACGTGCTCTTCCCACTGCTGACTTACTCCTTTTCCCCTCTCCCTTTAGCTAATTCCTATTTATTCTTCACCTCTCGACCCAAACATCTCATTCTCAAGGAAGGTTATACTGACATCTCTGGCTAGATCACATTCTGTCACAAGCTCTGTAAGTAAAGGGTGACACCTGGGTTAACCTCTGCTCACCCTGTCGCTAGAAGCCCTAGCAGTGGAGCTCTGATAGTTCCTGGCAACATTGCTTACGGTCATAATGACACCCGATCTCCATCTCTCGCTGTTTCAACAATGTTATGCACATGGAATAATGCAGTATGTTATAAATGTCTATGGACAAATCTTGGCAAGAACATATACTTTCATTTTCCTGGGTGAATGAATATGTAAGAGTGACATGGCTGGATCATAGGGTAGGTACACGTTTGCCTTTCTAAGAGCTTACCAAATTGTTCTCCAAAGTGGTTGTGTCATCTTGCATCCCCATCAGCCACCTCAGATGTTTCTACTTGCACCACATCCTTGCCAAGGCTCAATACGGTCAGGTTTTTAAAAATTTTAGTCATTCTAATAGGTACATGATATCTTGTGGTTTTAAATTTGGATTTCCCTAATGACCGATGGTGTCAAGCATCTTTTCAGGTACTTCATTTCCATCCATCTATCTTCTTTATTGAAGTATCTGTTCAAGTCATTTTCATTTGGGT
Source organism: Capra hircus (assembly GCF_001704415.2). Taxonomy (NCBI): domain Eukaryota; kingdom Metazoa; phylum Chordata; class Mammalia; order Artiodactyla; family Bovidae; genus Capra; species Capra hircus. The sequence continues at coordinate 41,352,585 of NC_030825.1, forward strand.
TGTTTGTCTTCTTATTTTACTGTGTTTTGAGAGCTCTGTGTATATTCAGGACATAAGTTTTAAATTTATATCTTCAGTCTGTTTAGAGTTCATTTTTGTATGTAGTATAAGATTATGGATCAAAATTCAAAAAATCCATTTTTTGTACACAGATATCCAGTTGTTCCAGAACCATTTACTTAATAGATTGTCCTTTCGCCACTAAATTGCCTTTGCACTTTGGTAAAAAACCAATTGACCATGTATGTGTGGTTCTCTTGCTAAACTATTCTCATCCTCTTGGTGAACCCTTTGATTCCCTTTATACCAGCGCAACATTGTCCATATTGCTAGATTCGGTGGCTAGTTCTCATTGTTCATCTCACTTGACTTGTCAATGGCATTTGAACACCTTGAACAAGCCCCTCGCCCTTCAAGCGCTTCCTTCATCATGTGGCCTCCAGGATACCGCCCTCTCCTCGTTTTCCTCCCACTTTAATAGTTGCTGCCTCTCATCTCCCCTTCTGATTTTTCTTAACATTGGAGTGTGTAGAATTTTAAGAATTGGTTCTAAAATTCCTTCTTTTTTTCTAAATACACTTACTTCTTGATGATCTCATCCAGTTTCTTGGCCTTAAAAAAAAAAAAATTGCTATACAGCTCCCAAATGCGTGTGTGTGTGTGTGTGTGTGTTTGCGCAAACTTTCCTTTGCACCCCAGACTTATAAATTCCGCTACCTGCTTGAAGCGTCCGTCTTCTTCCAGGTGGTGAATTTCACCTGCCAGGTGCGCTCCAAGCACACACAGACCATCATGCTTTCAAACCGCACCAACCAAACCTGGAATCTGCACCCCATCATTGAGGGCGAGCACTGGGAGGGGCCCGAGTTCATCACCCTGGAGCCTCACCAGCAAAACAAGCCCTACGAGATCACCTACCGGCCCCGCACCATGAACGTGGAGAACCGCAAACATCAGGTAGGTCGAGCCCCACCTCCCGCATCGGTTTCCTGGCATGGTTGGATGAAGGAGCTGTGGGAGAGAGAATGTTAGGACAAGGGGGGGCCCTACAAATAATGGGGAAACCACAGGGAACTGTGTCCAAAGCTTATCAAGACCAAGGCTTCCCTTTTTGTCCATATATTTTCATGTTGAGGGGCTTCTCTTGGAACCAAAGGCTCATCTCTGAAATGAAGTCCCGGATGAAGCATCATGCAATTAACACTTAATTTAAGTGCATAAATAACATCAAGGTGACTGTGATAAAGATTAAAAAAAGAAGCCACAATCTTCTACTACCCTCACAAAAAAAGAACTGTTTCTCTCTGTCTTCTTTACCAATCCTTACTCAAGGACAGCCATGGCTGCCGTCATAGCATCCTCAGCTTTGCGTCCTGTTTACTTTCCCTTTACATCACATCATGGGCATGTTTCTATTTAACTGTGTAATCTTCATGATAATCATTTTTACTGATTGATGAATATTTCATTGAATGACAGTTCTAAAATTTATTTAACTCCCCCAGTTGTTGGATGTTTAAGTTATCTCTAAATTTTCATCAATAGAAGCGATTCTAATATACACATGTATCCCCGACGGCTCAGTGGCAAAGAACCTGCCTGCAATGCAGGAGACGCAAAAGGCTGGCTCGATCCCTGGGTTGGGAAGGTCCCCTGGAGGAGGAAACGGCAACCCACTCCAATATCCCCGCTTGAAAAATCCCTTGGAGAGAGGAGCCTGGCGGGCTACAGTCCAAAGGGTCACAAAGAGTCAGTCATGACTGAGTGACTGAGGGCACACGTTTATGTATAACTTTTTCCTCTGCAGGGATTTTTTTGTCAGTAAGGTCCTTGGGATGAGATTCCTGGTTCAAATACACAGGAACATGTTTATGGCTCTTGGAAACATATTACGAAGCTGCTTTCCAAAAGTGTTAAACCCATTTGCATAACTTCGTTGAGCCCATGTCGCTGCCATGCCTGAGAGGTGGCTGATAAAGGACCCGTGTGTCACGCTCACCACAGTTGTTCTTCTCTTAGGGCACCCTCTTCTTCCCCCTCCCAGATGGGACTGGCTGGCTGTACATGCTGCACGGGACTTCCGAGCTCCCCAAGGCGGTGGCCAATATCTACCGTGAAGTGCCATGTAAGACACCCTACACTGAGCTCCTGCCAGTCACCAACTGGCTGAACAAGCCCCAGAGGTGAGAGAATAGGTGGGGGGTGAAGAGGGGAGGAGGGAGGACCCACAGTGCCGAGTCTGGCCCTTGGTGCTGCTGCCAGGCATTGCCTGACCTGCGCCCCACAGAGCGTGTCCTGTTCAGGGCTGCCTATGAGCAGCTGATGCCTTGTAAGTCTCCCGGAAGAGCGCCAGGCACAAAATAAGTGCTCAATACATGTTAGCTGTTATTATTGTCAAAATGATCATTGTGGTGGTTATTACTGAGAGCCCTGTTGTATCACATCAGCCCACTGGCCAGATCCTCGGATCTTGTACTTGCAGAGAGAAAAGAAGCTGGAGGAGGGAGGCCAGCCAAGTCCCCTTCTTTTATGGAAAAGGAGCCAAAGGCTAGGAGCAGACAGCTACCTGCTCGGCATAGTGGATAAAGGCCCAGACCCACATTTGAATGCTAGTTCTGCCTATATCTCGGCATTGTTACCTGAGCATGGCGTCTTCCTTCTCTCCGCCTCAACTTCTTCCCTAGTAAAATAGAGAGGATAACGAAATGTACCTCCTACAGACACTGCGGCAACTGAAAGCCTGTAATGTAACCCATGTGGAGCAGGACTCAGTACCTGGCACGTAATAGGGAGTTGTTAAAGGGTAGTTCCTGTTATTACTAGTGACAGTGTGGAGGCTAGAACCCTGGGCCCACATGCTTCCTGTGAAATCAAGAGTGGACAAGGTGCCTTGCCTTCTTTCCTTTGGGCAAACTATCTCATTTCGCCTTCTCTTCTTGCACCCCTGTGTTCCCACAGATTCCGGGTCATTGTGGAGATACTGAAGCCAGAGAAGCCTGACATGAGTGTCACCTTAAAGGGCCTTGACTACATTGATGTGCTGTCCTCCTCCAAGAAAGACTACAAGCTGAACTTCTTCTCCTACAAGGAGGGGCTGTACACAGCAAAGGTATCCACTGCCCTGGGACCCTGGAGGTCTGGCCCTGAGGCTGATGATCCTGGTGTTGGGAGGGAAGATATACCCTCCCTTATCCTGCAAGACTGACCATTTAGGGGGACCAGACCCTTTAAGATGAGACTAGATAGCCAGCCAACATGCAGGCCCATAACAAGCCCTCAAGGTGGCAGAATCACGAAAACCCTGAAGCAGTAGGTAACACTGGGCATCAGACACCAGACCACAATAATAAGAGCAGAAGATCCCTTTTCTGAGGGTTTAGAGAGCGCCCAGCATCAGGCTGAGCCCTCGACACAGCTAGTGACGTCAGAGCCAGGATTCATCTCAGAGCCGGTGACTCCAGGACTCCACAGGGTCCTTCACGCGTGAACTGTTCCTCCTGACTTGTTCATCAGTTCAACAAGCATCTCTTGAGCACATGTGCCGTATGCTATACTACGTGCTGATAACATAGCAGTGATCAAAAACAGACGCAGTCTCTGTTCTCCTGGAACACACAGTCCAGTGGAGGAGATGAGCGTTCATCATGAAATTGCACTCTGAATGGGTCATTTCCAAACGGCGTAAGTGCTCTGAGGAAAAGGAGTGCATGGTTCAGTGGCTCACTGAGAGGTCAGGGCTGAAGAGAACTTACAGGAATTGTCCACCTACAGATAGTGCTTGACACCAAGATGGAGGATGGAATCACCTAGGGAGAGAGTTTAAAGTGAATAAACAGCACATGAGCACAAAGAAATGGCAAGAATGAAGGGAAACAATGACAAGTACTGGCGAGGGTGTGGGGAAGATGGGTCTTTCACATGTTGCTGGTGGGAGTGAAATAGTGAAGCTACTTTGGAAGACAGGCTGGCAGCTCCTCAGATGGATAAACATAGAGTTACCATAGAATTCAGCAATTTATTCCCCAGATAAGTGAAACATATGTCCACACAAAAGCCTATATATAAACGTTCATAGCAGCATTATTCATAAGAGCTAAACAATGGAAACAACCTAATTTCCACCCACTGGTGAACCAAGAAATACAATGGAATATTCTTGGGCAATAAAAAGTGACAGGAAGCGAGCCCTGCCGCAGGCAGCACTGCGATGAGCCCTGCAAACATCACGCTATGTGAACAAAGCCGGCCACGAACGGCTGCATGTTGAGTGATTCTTTTTTAATATGAAATGTCCAGAATAGGGAAGTCTATAGGAACAGAAAGTGACTAGCAGTGCCTAGGACTAGAGGTGATGGGTTAGGCGGACATGGGAATGATTGTTACTGGATAAAGGGGTTCTTTTGAGGGCGCTGAAGATAAGTGGTGATGGCTGGACCACTTTGTGAATAAACTAAAAAAGCACCAAATGGTACACTGTAAACAGGTAGATTCTATAACATGTGAGTTGTGTCTTAATAAAGCTGAAAGGAAATATAAGACATAAAGTACAAATCAAGAAGTTCTAATACCCATCTTATAGAAGCGCCTGAAACAGAAAAACACGATCATAATGAGAAGAAATACTCTTCAAAATGACTGAAAAAAAAAAATCCAGAGCTATTTGACAAAGTCTGGGTCTTCTAGTTGAAGAAGCCCAGTTTATGAAATGAGTCCTGTGATTATCCTCTCTGCCTTGGGCCACGTTCCTGATTGCAGTGCAGTGAGCTAGTCTGAGCAAAGCATATCAGGTTTGGTGAACTGAGGAAGAGGAAGTTAACAGTTGGGGCAGTTGGACAGGGAAGAAGATTATTTGAAGTAGTAATTGTTGAAATTTCCCTGATTTTATTTTTAAAAAAAACAATTTATAAATCCAAGAAACTTGGTAGAGTTTTAACAGGAGAAACAAAGAAAATCATGCCTGTGCACATCATAGTAAAACTGCTGAAAACCAAAGATGAATAGAAAACAACCAGATAAAAAGGTTCTATAATGTACAGGGAGACACCAATAAAGAATGGCCACTGACCCCTCTTCTGTGGCTCTTCCAGCAGCCCTCTGAACAGTGCTGAAAGAAGAGACCGTCAACCTGGAAATCTTTATTTACTGAAAATATCCTTTAAAACAGACAGTAAAATAGACATTTTCAGATTTAAACAAAAAAGGATGAGAGAATTCATTGCCGGCCCTCTGGCCTTGCTGCAAAACATGCTAATGGATATTCTTCAGTCAAAAGGCACCGATGCCAGGTGGGAACGTGGATATCCAGCTCTAAAAATAGCAAATAAGTGCATAAATATGAAACATATCTATTTTTATTCTTAGAACTTTCTTTAAAAGACAACTGGCAGTTTATAGTAAATATAATTACATTGTAAGGGGGACGAATGCATGTAGACATAAAAGATACGGCAGCAAAAGCCCAAAAGGTGGGGTGGGTAGGTAAGTGAGATTACACCTCAGTAAGATTATTGTATCTGTGAAGTAGGACGTGTGAGATCGGAAACAAAGCACCAGTTACGAAGTGGGAAGTGATAAAATACCAACTCTACATTAAATGTTGATAAGTTGTCAGTTCTAGAGCAACTACTAAAACTATGTTATTTAAAAATATAGCTAAGAAGCCATAGAGGAAATAAAATGCATTCCAAGAGATTTCACATTGATCCATAAGAAGGCAGAAAAGTAGCAACGAAGGAATTAAAAAAATAAAAGACAAGTGGAAAGGAATAGCAAGAGGGCTGACTTCAACCTAAATGTATAAATGATGGCTTTAAAAGTGAAACAACACTCCTATCAAAACACAGAGGAGGTCAGAGCACTCTAAAGACAAGAAGAGGTCAAAAGTAAAAAGGCAGGTATGTAAGGAACCATTATCTCCTAACAAGATAAACAACTCAAGCTATCAAAAAGGACAAAAAACTGGAATCCTCTACCTCACAGAAGTAAATGTCTGAGTGAGCAAGAAGCACAGGAGAAGATGCTCAGTGTCATTAGACATCCAGGAAAAGAGCTGCAAAAGGGGGGCAACTTGTCCACAAGCCAGATGTGGGCTACAAGTGTGAGCTCTGGAGTCAAGCCAATCTGGGTTCAAATCCTGGTTCTGATAGTTTTTTGCACAAGACCCTGGGCAAGATAACTTCCTTAGCTTCAGTTTCCTCATCTTTAGAAAAATCAGTGAGGGTAATAGTAATGTTGCCCACAAGCTGTGTGAATTAAATAAGTACCTCCAGTGCTTGTTGTCATTCAGTTGCCAAGTTGTGTCCGGTCCTTTGCGACCCCACGGTTGTGTCCGGTCCTTTGCGACCCCAAGGACGGCAGTACCAGGCTTCTCTGTCCTTCACTGTCTCCCTGAGTTTGCTCAGATTCATGTCCATTGAGTTGGTGATGCTCTCTAACCATCTCATTCTCTGCTACCCTCTTCTGCTCCTGACTTCAATCTTTCCCAGCATCAGGGTCTTTTCCAGTGAGTCGGCTCTTCACATCAGGTGGAGCTTCAGCTTCAGCTTCAGCATCAGTCCTTTCAGTGAATATTCAGAGTTGATTTCCTTTAGGATTGACTGATTTGATCTCCTTGCTTTCCAAGGGACTCTCAAGAGTCTTCTCCAGCACCACAATTCGAAAGCATCAATTCTTTGGCACTCAGCCTTCTTTATGGTCCAACTTCCAGTGCCTAGGACACAGTAATCATTCAGCGTTAGACGCCATTAGTAGTAGTAGTAGCAGTATGGATGCATTAACTGTTCCAGCAGTAGCAGGAGCAGGGGTGAAACCCACCACAGCATGAACCTCTTGAGGTCCTGCTTGTTCTCCAGGACCACTCGCTGTTCCCACTGAGGACACCTTCCCCCTCAGCCCCAGACCGTGCTGCTCTCGCCTCTTCTAAAGCAACCCATGGAGGCAGTCCTCCATGCCTGCCCACCTGGAAGGAGCCGGAGCAGAGCGCCTGAAGAGAAGGGCTGGGTGGCGGGGTTCACGTGGGCTGGGAGGGCCCATGCTTCACATGCCCGGCATTGCTGATGGAGAGAAGGATCCTGTCGATGGTGGAAGATCCCGAGCTAACCCCTCTGCTCCGCCCCACTTCCTCCCACTCTCTGTGAATCCAGGTGATCTTCCGAAACGAGGTGACCAACGAGTTCCTATACTACACGTTGAGTTTCAGGGTCATCCCTTCAGGCGTCATCAAAACCATTGAGATGGTGAGCCCCGTCCGGCAGAGCACCTCGGCCTTCATCAAGGTGGAAAACCCCCTGCCCTACATGGTGACCTTCTCCACGGAGTGCAGGATGCCCGACATCAGCCTGCCCTCCCAGTTCGTGGTGCCGGCCAACTCTGAGGTATGGCCCTGCCTGTGGGGGCTCCCCACTGGATATCTGTGATGGAGACTCTGCCCAGGGGGCCTCTGGACCCACTTCTGCATCCTGGAGTTGGGGCAGCCTGGCAGTGGTCAGGAGGGCGGAGGACAACCAATCCATCACTGTCCTATTCTCTCCCTCCCCCTGCCGCCCAAGTCCTCATATAAACCAGGGCCACATATAGCTTTGGCTCAGGCATGTTAAAGGAAATTATTTATTAGCCACTGGGGCTTCCCTGGTAGCTCAGACAGTAAAAATCTGCCCTCATTTCAGGAGACCCAGGTTAGATCCCTGGGTCAGGAAGATCCCCTGGAGAAGGAAATGGCAACCCACTCCAGCATTCTTGCCTGGAAAATTCCATGGACAGAGGAGCCTGGTGGGCTACAGTCCATGGGGTCACAGAGAGTTGGACACGACTGAGCGAGTAATACTGGCTGTCTCTGTGACATGTTTGTTTGCCCTGCTTAATTTAAATTATTTTTCTTACTTTTCCCAATTATATAAGTCACATGGAATATATGGAGTAAAAAGGACAGCGAGGGACACTTGGTAGTATTGCTGGGTCAGTTGATAATATTTTTATTAGCTGTTTTGTATGTATGTTCAGTAAGGAAACTGGCATCCAGTTTTCCTTTCTTCTATTAGCCTTGGTGGAGTCTGATGTACAGATTGTGTTTGTTGAGGTAGGTTTCCTCCTATTCTTTTCTATGGGAAAATTTGTGGAATATTAGATTGGTAAAAAGAAGGCTTTGTGATCCTGGAATTGTGTTAAGGGCATTTTTTTTTTTACTATTGATTAAATATCTTTAATGGTTACAGGACTATATGGGTTTTCTTTATCTTTTTGAGTCTGTTGTGGCAAGTTATATTTGTGTACACATTTGTCCATTTTCATCTAAATTTTTTAATTGTGGTAAAATCATGTAAATTTTAACACTGCATTTTTTTCTGTTAAACATCTACAACAACTTTAATGATATCCTCTTTATTTTTAAACAAGACCCAGTTTTTTAAGAAACAATATCTGTTCATGACAAAAAAGACTAATTTATCTCTATGCACATGAAACAGAAAATAAAAGTCCCAGGACTTCCTGGCGGTCCCGTGGTTAAGACTCCGCGCTTGCAGTGCAGGGACCACAGGTACAGTCCCTGGTCAGGGAACTAAGAAGCTGCATGCCACTTAGCATGGCCAAAAAAAAAAGAATAGAAAAGTCCCCAAAATCTCATTTCCCCCACCCAAAGACAATTACTGGTACAGTTCAATATAGCCTTGCTGTGTCTTTTCTATAAACATGTAGACATATTCCTCTCCACAACAATGAACTCATATACATTTCTGGAATCTTCTTTTTTTCCACTTAAAATATTATTACCACCTTTTATTTCAGTGATTAGAGATTTGGTGTTTCGTTTTTAATGGCTACATAATATTCCACTGAAGTGAGTAAAGTGTAATATACTTATCCAGTGTTTCACTGCTAATACATTTGAATTATTGCCCTTATTTTGCTTTCCTAAGCAATACTGTCTGGTTCTTGTTTTGTTTTGCTTTGGATGACAATAGAGGAAGCAGAATGCCTCCCCTAAATGATGGTAGAACCCCAGAAGCTGGTTGGAGATTGTCCATGAGCAGAGAAGGAGCTGCCTGACCTTTAGCCCTCCTGCTTCCCCAGCCTACCCACTCCTGTCTCTGTAATTATGCTTCTCAAGAGAGAATCCAGTACCTATTTTTATATTCAGAGAGATTCCAGATACAGAAATACCCCAACTAGGGAAAAATTCCAGGGAGGAAAAGTGGGCTGGTTTGGACACAGGTTCCCCAGGCTCAAGATCAGTGTGAGCATCTACCGCCAACCTGCGCTGAGGTCCCCAGAGGGGCAGAGGAGGGGCGGACATTCAGCATCACAGGAGCCTCTGTCTTCTCTCGCAGGGAACGTTCACATTTGAATTCCAGCCCCTGAAAGCTGGAGAAACCTTCGGGAAACTGACACTGCACAACAGCGAGCTGGGTTACTACCCATATGAGCTCAATTTGAAAGCCTTGCCAGCACTGCCTGAAAAGCCCGTCCACTTCCAGGCTGTTCTTGGCAGCGGCCAGAGCATCTTTGCCAAGTTCACCAATTACACTCGGCAGAAGACAGAATACTACTGCAGGGTAAGCCCGGTCCCACCCTCTGCCCTCCGCTTTCCAGAAGCCTGGGCTCAGAACGGGAGCAGGACACTGGGGTGCAGAAATATGAAACTCCTACTCAGGGCCTTCATCTAGTTGAAAACTCCCAGCTAGAAACAGAGTATCAGAAAAAAATATCAGCTCTGGGTTCTTACTCACAGGCTTTCTAGTTTAACAAGCTGGAGTGTGGTGGTGGGTGGAGGGTTGGCGGGGGGCGGGGGGGGGGCAGCATTGCTCAGCAGTCGATGCAGAGACAGTTGGTTTTGGGGAGGTTCTGTTTCAGTAGTTAACCCTGTATTCACACTGATGTAATAGGTAGCATATATGGAACACTTGCTATGGGCCAGGCTCAGTTTTACACACATATTTTAAAAATCCTGACAGCTATCCTGTGAGAGTATTGGTAAGTTATTGGTAAGCTCTACTGAGAGCTCAGTGGTCATGAGTATACGCTGTGAAATCCAACAGACCTGGATCTGAATCCTCACTTCACTGTTTCTTCTTTGTATGAATAACTTACCAATACTGTTACAGGATGGCTGTCAGGATTTTCAAATATGCATGTAAAACAGCCTGGCCCATAGCAAGCGTTCCATATATGCTACCTATTACATCAGTGTGAATATAAGATTAACTACTGAAACAGAACCTCCCCAAAGTCAGCAAAATAAAATGTATTCCTTTCTCAGATAGCAGTGTGGACTCAGGGTTAGGCACCGTGACATCAGGCACCCAGACCCCTTTGTCCTGATGCCCTTGCTTCTCTAGAGAGTTCCTTCAGTCCACATGGACCAAGATGGTTTGCTGTGACATCCTCATTGCAGCCAGCTACCATGGGGAAAGCAGGGAGCTGTGGACCTCACTTCCACTCACGCTTATTGAAGAAAACTTGATATGACCACACCCAGCAACAAGGGGCACTAGGAGTATAGCCTTACAGTAGGTGGCCATGTGCTCAGTTAACACTGAAGTCCCATGGCTACAGTCACGAGGCAGAGGCTCTTTTTTTTTTTTTAATTGAGGTATAGTTGTACAATTTTACAGAAGTTTCAGGTGTACAAGATAGTGATTCACAGTTTTCAAAGAGGCATAGGCTCCTGGTCATCCCATCCATCAGGAGAAGCCTAGTTATGCTGCAGTAACAAACAGTCCCAGTATCTCGGTGGCTTTAAAACAACAAAGTCTCCTTTAGTGCTTCTCTGTGTAACCACAGTCCGCAGGGGACTCTGCTCACCCCAGCCACTCAGGGATGCAGGCTAAAGGGCACCCACCATCTCAAGTGTTCAGTCATAGAAGCAAAGGGGTGAGAGACCCCAGAGGAGCCTGAACTGGCCCCTGAACACTCCGGCACGGAAGGGATGCCTTTGCACTTCTGTTCTCAGCTTATTATCCAGAACTTGCTCCCCTCCCCTGCCCTGCCCAGAGCCAGAACGTCCAGTCCTCCCCGCCTGTGCAAGGAAAGGAGCATAGGCTCAGGGGAGCAACACCAAGGGCCGCTGCCCACACCGCCCTGCCTCAGTTTCTCTTGGCCTTGGTTCTTCTTAGTAAACTAGGGATAAACTAGTAATACCTACTCTTCGAGAGAGTCACAGGACTCGACTTTTGTACAGCCTGCCCTGCCTGACACAAGCCTAGGCTGCTCATGTCGCAGGGTGGGGGGCTGGGGAGGCCCAGAGCTGCAGGCATGCTCTTCAGGGTCCAGGGTGAGCCGGCCTGGGGAGGGCCCAGAGCTGCAGGCTTGCTCTTGAGGGTCCAGGGTGAGCCGAGCACATGTGTTCCCCTTTCAGACTGACTGTCCAGACTTCCACACGGAAAAGGTCATCTACGCGGCGCCTGGGGCACAGGGCGGCACGGAGGTCAGCGTGGAGGTGTACTTTGAGCCCAGCCACCTGGGCGAAAGCAAGGGCATCCTGACCCTGTCGTCGCTCGCGGGCGGCGAGTACACCATCCCCCTCTTCGGGGTGGCCCTGGCCCCCAAGCCGCAAGGCCCCTTCCTGATCCGAGCCGGCTACAGCATCGTCATCCCCTTCAAAAACGTCTTCTACCGCCCCGTCACCTTCTCCTTCCTCGTGGAGAACAGCGCATTCTCCATCCGCGCTGCGGACTCTGTGAAGCCCAAGAAGATCAACAACATCACGGTCTACTTCGAAGGAAACCCATCAGGCAGCAAGACGCCCATCACCAGCAAGCTGATTGTGACCTGCCCGCCCGGCGAAGGCAGCGACACTGGGATTAAGTGGGTTTATTACCTGAAGGGGATCACCCAGTAGTGAGAAGCAGGGTTGGCAGCACCATCAAAAAGCCATCTCATCAGCCGTTAAGACCTTTGTGTTGTTCTAAGCCCCACAAAGAATAGAGAAAATAATAAGAACTCTAAAGGTACTATCTCCAATTCAATTATAAGGGCACTTATTTCCACATTATATGAATTCCAAATATCTATATGAAATACAGATACTCCATGTTTAACAAGGTAACTATATAATGCAGAGCTATATTTTACTTTCCAAGAGCAAGTCTCTCAATTTGGTTTCTTAATAAACCTGCAAAGCCCAGGCCCTGTGTAATAATCCCCACGTTTAATAAGGTGACCTTCCCTCACACGGCACTCAGCAGCACATGACTCTGGGGCCCCGCAGTTTCTTTTAAAACCCACAATGGCTTCAAGAGCCCTTAGCCATGACTCTGTTTTGATACTGTATTTTATTCTGCTTTCATATGAAAGCCAAACAAGTCACTACTTTCAAAGCAAAGAGCAGATACATCAAGGCAGTTGTTGCAGGGACAGAAGTTGGGACGCTCCCCCATCTCTGGGTCCCTGATCTATTTCCCATAGAAAGTTCTCACAGAAGGCTGGATCCTGAAGAGATGCTAATAGAGACCCCAGGTCCCCAACCCCACTCAGCTTGTGGAGCAGTGAGTCTCTGCCTAATTCTGGTCCAGACCCCACCTCCCCAAATACTGATTTAATCAGTCCAGGGAGGGACCCGGCATCTTTTTAGCTTGTCTAGCAGAGTTGAGAAGCAGTGCTACAGATCAAAACCCGCCTGGCCAGGCATGCTGCAGCCAGTCAGGAATCTGCTGCCAGGGGGACCATGTCTCAGGTTGATATGTTGTAACTGCAGCTGTCTTGTGTGCTCGCAAAGGGTGATAGTCTGGTTGGTGCCCTTCTTCAGAGGGAAGGCACCATGGAGGCCCCAGCTCCGGGGAGAGTGCCTCCCTGGACTCTCCTCGGGGCCCTGCAGTGGTCTTACAGAGCCACTCACCTCTTGGCACCACCTGTTGACGTAAAGGTGGTTGAAGACTGGCCCTCGGGCATAGGAGTGGAGGGTCAACAGGCTTCTGCACAAATGCACACACACACCTATGTCTGAGGGTCCCCAGCCTCCACCTCCTCCCCTCTCCTCATCCACTCCACCTACAAGAGAAGAAGAGGCCATAAAAGAACCTCCATGGCCTTTTGGGAATGGATGCGCCTAAGAGGTGGCACTCAGAAATAATCCCTGGACCGACAGCCTGAGGATCGCCTGGGAATTTATTAAAAATGCAAGTTCTCAGGGCCGGCCCCAGACCTACTGAGTCAGAAGCTCCAGGGGTGTGGCCCAGAAACCTGTGTTTTTAACAAGACCTTATGGCTACCGGAGGTGTTTTCTAATGGACAGAGATTCTTCCACCTCTTTGTACCTCCCTCTGGCCCTCAGCCCATTACACTTGACACACAGCTGTACCAGATGGAGCCTCTCCTAAAGAGGTTGCAGACACACGCCTGAGAGCTCATTTTTGTGACCCCTGAAGACCGTGCTGAGAGGAATAAAGTTGAAGAACAAGATGGCAGATACTCCCAGTGATTAAGTGAGCAGCATGCCAAGGGGCCCAGAGTAAGGAGCACGCCCTCCAACCAGCGAGTAGAGAGTCCGAAGAAACCAATGGTTCTCAAGCTCACTATTGGCCAGAATGACCCTGAGGACTTGCTGACCACAGGCTGCTGGGCCCCACCCTCAGAGGGCCTGATTAGTAGGTTTGGGTGGCCCAAGAATTTGCATTTCTGCCAGGTTCTGAGGGACGCCACCGCTGCCCCAGTGAGGCTCCCACGTGGTCAGCACAGCTCTGAAGCCTGGGCCTCCTCACATCAGTGGCACCTAGGAATGCAGACTCTCAGGCCTGCCTGGACGTACTGAGCCAGAATCTGCACGTTAATGCCCTCCTGGGTGGGGCTGGGGGGTCCTATGCACAGTGCAGAGGAGATTGAGGCTGTACAGGCCCCAGGAGAGCTGAAGCCTTTGCTGAGCCCACAGCCCCTAATGCTCTTCATTAGAGCCCTGGAGAGAATCTCACCAGCTCTGCTTACAGCCTAGTGAGTGAGATGGGCACCTCCCCAGCCCCAAAGTGCCCCCTCCCACCCATTCCCCAGAGGCATATCTGGGGTGGGGGGAGCCATTGGCCCACCACCAGCTGCTTTTAAAAGGGTAAACCTTCTCAACACTTTTAAACCCCATATGATAAACAGTTCTTAAGACTGCAGGAAAGTGGGAGGAAGCTGTGCAGAAGCTGGCTAAAACATCCATGGTCCGAGTGCAGTGAAACTCAAGATTTCTCTAAATGTGAGGGTCAAGACTCAGCTATGTTCCCTTGAGGCTGTGGGGTTCCCAGCCACCACCCTAGACACTAGCTGCTACAGAAACCGGTCACTTCCCAGTATCACCACCAGCGAAACAGTGCCTTTAGGTGGCCAGGGGCAACGCCCCTGCTTCAATCCCGTCCTGCTCCCACCAGCCACTGAGTCTAGGGCCCAAGCCTCATAGGCCTGGAGACACACCTCCCTGGGACCAAGCACCCGGCCCAGACCCTGCCCCAGCATGAACCCGCTTCTGGGATGACTTGAGATGGGGTACATTGCTTTCCTGTACGTGGTTCTTACATTTCCTTGGCCTCAAAAAAGGCAATGACGAAAATCATTTCATATTGGTAAGTTTGGAATGGCAGAATAGCTCAACAGAGGGCTGGAGGGGAGGCGTGGTGAAAACAAGCATCCTGACAAAAGCTCGTAGAAGCTGCATTTGAAAGAACACTTTCTCAGCAAAGCAGACCAAGGGACGTCTCACTGAGGAGTGCTGAGAAGACATCAGGTCCCAGGTGGCACAGTTCCAGACACCATGGTGCTTGGAAAACGATTGTGAACACGGCCCCTGACGCCATTCGTTCTACACGGAGGCCCTGGTGAGTATGGCATCCTGGTGAGTCTAGACACTTCTCTGGGCCAGACGGGCCTCAGGTCACAGGTGATTATATTGTGACATCACTAGGGCCTGCCAGACACTAAATGCCAAATGTGGGATTTCCCAAGCCTCTTAGACCCTCAACATATTGCCCTGACACTCCAGTAAAATCACACTGCTGTTGGAGAAGCTGCTTTGTGCAGTTCAAGATTCAGGGACCGTGTCTTACAGTCTCACAAGCCCCTTCTTGCTATATAATACCCATAAGTTATGTGTCACTAACCAAGTGTCATCACACACATGCAGATGAGTTGCAACTGTGAAATGATGGCCAATGTGTAAGCTGCTGCTGCTGCTACTGCTAAGTCGCTTCAGTTGTGTCCGACTCTGTGCGACCCCATAGACGGCAGCCCATGAGGCTCCCCCGTCCCTGGGATTCTCCAGGCGAGAATACTGGAGTGGGTTGCCAGTTCCTTCTCCAATGCATGAAAGTGAGAAGTGAAAGTGAAGTCGCTCAGTCGTGTCCGACCTTCGCAACCCCATGGACTGCAGCCCACCAGGCTCCTCCATCCATGGGATTTTCCAGGCAAGAGTACTGGAGTGGGGTGCCAGCAGACATACTAATTATCCACTAGTCTGGAAAAGCCTGAGCACGGCAGGCCTGGCCAGGACTGGTCCCCATGGACAGAGAAGTGAGTGCACAGAGAAGGCAGTGGAGGCCCTTGGGCTTTGTTCTCAGTATCCCTGCCAAATTACGGGTGGAGAACTTAACTAGTCCACACTTTTCAAGATATCAGAAAAACAACAATAGCAGTTATTTCCAGGAACTTCTGAACTAAAGGTAGGACAAACATTGATTTGGGCCTTGAGCAAAAAACTGGTTTCTTAGCAACCTAGGCCAGAATGTGATTTCAGAAGAAAAGAGTTCCTTCTGGTATAAAAAAAAAATAAAAACAAAAAAAAAACACCACATCTCCTTATTGTTTCAATTATTTAAAAACTCTATCACATTATGACCCATGAGAAATTCAGTTCACCTTTAAGAAAAAGCCGAACCAAACAGCAAAAGAAGCATGGAAAATTATATTAGATATAGGTCTCGTGGAAATGAGCACACACTAGAGAAATAGATCCAAATTGTTCCCATTGACTTTTTTTAATTGTTTTACTTCAACCGTCATCAAAATTCTGAAGACATAAACCTTACAAGACATTTAGAAACGCCCTTGTCAGTGCTACTTGGTGTCAGGGCACAGGGAGGAAGCTGTTAGACACTCACTGTCTTCTGGAGATGAGTCTGCACTTGGAGCAGTTTTCCAATTGTTGCTGCACCCACCTCTGTTTGTAAGGCTATATTGGCAGGGGTTTAAAAGCTGTGAAGACCCCACCAGTAAAGGAAAGCACAGTTTATGTTTTATAGAAGTATATCACTATTCAAGCCCATGATTTTAAGGCATAAGCAAGGTTGAAACGGTTCTATGAAGACCTACAAGACCTTTTAGAACCAACACCCAAAGCAGATGTTCTTTTCATATAGGGGACTGGAATGCAAAAGTAGGAAGTCAAGAAACACCTGGAGTAACAGACAAATTTGGCCTTGGAGTACAGAATGAAGCAGGGCAAAGGCTAATAGAGTTTTGCCAAGAAAATGCACTGGTCATAGCAAACACCCTCTTCCAACAACACAAGAGAAGACTCTACACATGGACATCACCAGATGGCAAACACCAAAATCAGATTGATTATATTCTTTGCAGCCAAAGATGGAGAAGCTCTATACAGTCAGCAAAAACAAGACCAGGAGCTGACTGTGGCTCAGATCATGAACTCCTTATTGCCAAATTCAGACTTAAATTGAAGAAAGTGGGGAAAACCACTGGACCACTCAGGAATGACCTAAATCAAATCCCTTGCAATTATACAGTGGAAGTAAGAGATAAATTTAAGGGACTAGATCTGATAGAGTGCCTGATGAGCTATGGACAGAGGTGCATGACATTGTAAAGGAGACAGTGATCAAGACCATCCCCAAGAAAAAGAAATGCAAAAAAGCAAAATGGCTGTCTGGGGAGGCCTTACAAATGTCTGGGGAAAGAAGAGAAGCAAAAAGCAAAGGAGAAAAGGAAAGATATAAGCATCTGAATGCAGAGTTCCAAAGAATAGCAAGGAGAGATAAAGCCTTCTTCAGTGATCAATGCAAAGAAATAGAGGAAAAGAACAGAATGGGAAAGACTAGAGATCTCTTCAAGAAAATTAGAGATACCAAGGGAATATTTCATGCAAAGATGGGCTCGATAAAGGACAGAAATGGCATGGACCTAACAGAAGCAGAAGATATTAAGAAGAGGTGGCAAGAATACAGAAGAAATGTACAAAAAAGATCTTCATAACCCGGATAATCAGGATGGTGTGATCACTCACCTAGGGCCAGACATCCTGGAATGCGAAGTCAAGTGAGCCTTAGGAGGCATCACTACAAACAAAGCTAGTGGAGGTGATGGAACTCCAGCTGAGCGATTTCAAATCCTAGAAGATGATGCTGTGAAAGTGCTGCACTCAATATACCAGCAAATTTGGAAAACTCAGCAGTGGCCACAGGACTGAAAAAGGTCAGTTTTCATTCCAATCCTAAAGAAAGGCAATGCCAAAGAATGCTCAAACTACTGCACAATTGCACTCATCTCACACGCTAGTAAAGTAATGCTCAAAATTCTCGAAGCCAGGCTTCAGCAATACGTGAACCATGAACATCCAGATGTTCAAGCTGGTTTTAGAAAAGGCAGAGGAACCAGAGATCAAATTGCAAGCATCCCCTGGATCATGGAAAAAGCAAGAGAGTTCCAGAAAAACATCTATTTCTGTTTTATTGACTATTCCAAAGCCTTTGATTGTGTGGATCACAATAAACTGTGGAAAATTCTGAAAGAGATGGGAATACCAGACCACCTGACCTGCCTCTTGAGAAACCTATATGCAGGTCAGGAAGCAACAGTTAGAACTGGACATGGAACAATGGACTGGTTCCAAATAGGAAAACGGGTCCGTCAGGGTGTATACTGTCACCCTGCTTATTTAACTTCTATGCAGAGTACATCATGAGAAACACTGGGCTGGAAGAAGCACAAGCTGGAATCAAGACTGCCAGGAGAAATATCAATAACCTCAGATATGCAGATGGCACCACCCTTATGGCAGATAGTGAAGAGAAACTAAAGAGCCTCTTGATGAAGGTGAAAGAGGAGAGTGAAAAAGTTGGCTTAAAGCTCAACATTCAGAAAATGAAGATCATGGCATCCGGTCCCATCACTTCATGGGAAATAGATGGGGAAACAGTAGAAACAGTGTCTGACTTTATTTTGGGGGGCTCCAAAGTCACTGCAGATGGTGATTGCAGCCATGAAATAAAGACACTTACTCCTTCAGAAGGAAAGTTATGACCAATCTAGACAGTACGTTAAAAAGCAGAGACATTACTTTGCTGACAAAGGTCCGTCTAGTCAAGGCTATGGTTTTTCCAGTGGTCATGTATGGATGTGAGAGTCAGACTGTGAAGAAAGCTAACCAGTGAAGAATTGATGCTTTTGAGCTGTGGTGTTGGAGAAGACTCTTGAGAGTCCCTTGGACTGCAAGGAGATCCAACCAGTCAATCCTACAGGAGATCAGTCCTGAGTATTCATTGGAAGGACTGATATTGAAGCTGAAACTCAATACTTTGTTCACCTGATGTGAAGGGCTGACTCATTGGAAAAGACCCTGATGCTGGGAAAGATTGAGGGCAGGAGGAGAAGGCAATGAAAGAGGATGAGATGGTTGGATGGCATCGCTGATTCAATGGACATGAGTTTGAGTGGACTGCAGGAGTTGGTGATGCACAGGGAGGCCTGGCGTGCTGCAGTCCATGGGGTTGCAAGGAGTCAGATGCAACTGAGTGACTGAACTGAACTGAAGGTTGAGATAGGAATTTAAGATTTTAAAAAGTTAACTGATTCAAGAAAGTACTTGTTAAATAATAGCACAAGTGGCTAATATGTACCTTCTCTTTCCTCCTGTGCTACACAGTAGGTTCTCATTAGTTACTCATTTTATTCTATTTTTTTTATTGAAGTATAATTGCTTTACAATGTTGTGTTAGCTTTTGCTGTACAATGAAGGGAATCGGCTATATGTATATCTTCCCTCTTGGACCTCCCTCCCTCCCGTGCCCACTTACCCAGCTAGGCCACCACAGAACCCTGAGCTGGGCTCCCTGTGTTAGACAGCAGGTCCCCACTAGCTATTTCACACATGGTAGTTAGTGTATATATATCGGAGAAGGCGATGGCACCCCACTCCAGTACTGTTGCCTGGAAAACCCCATGGACAGAGGAGCCTGGTGGGCTGTAGTCCATGGGGTCGCTAGAGTCGGACACAACTGAGTGACTTCACTTTCACTTTTCACTTTCATGCATTGGAGAAGGAAATGGCAACCCACTCCAGTGTTCTTGGCCTGGAGAATCCCAGGGACAGGGAAGCCTGGTGGGCTGCCGTCTATGGGGTCGCACAGAGTCGGACGTGACTGAGCGACTTAGCAGCAGCAGCAGTGCATATATGTCGATCCTAACCTCCCAACTCGTCTCACCCTCCCCTCTCCCCGGCTCTCCCCCCACCCCCACGTCCATATGCCCACCCTCTACATCTGTGTCTCTTCCTGCCTGGAAATAAGCTCATCTGTACCATTTTTCTAGATTCCACGTATATACATTAATATACAATATCTGTTTGCTGATTTACTCTGTATGACATACTCTAGGTCCATCCACATCTCTATAACTGATCCAATTTCATTCCTTTTTATGGCTGAGTAATTTGCTGTTGTTCAGTTGCTAAGTTGTGTCCAACTCTTTTTCACCTCATGGACTGTAGCACACCACGCTCCTCTGTCCTCTGCTACCTACCAGAGTTCGCTCAAATTCATGTCCATTGAGTCAGTGATGCTATCTAACCATCTCATCCTCTGCTGCCCCCTTCTCCTTTTGCCTTCAGTCTTCCTAAGAATCAGGGTCTTTTCTAAGGAGTCAGTTCTTCGCATGGGGTGGCCAAAGTATTGGAGCTTCAGCTTCAGCATCAGTCCTGCCAATGAATATTCAGGGTTGATTTCCTTTAGAATGGACTGGTTTGATCGCCTTGCAGTCCAAGGGACTCTCAAGAGTCTTCTCCAGCACCACGGTTCAAAGACATCAGTTCTTCAGCACTCAGCCTTCTTTTGATCCAGCGTTCACATCCATGCGTGACTACTGGAAAATATCCATAGCTTTGACTAGTGTGCACCTTTGCTGGCAAAGTGATAGCTCTGCTTTTTAATATGCTTTCTAGGTGTATCACAGCTTTCCTTCCAAGGAGCAAACATGTGTCTTTTACTTTCATGGCTGCAGTCACTATCTGCAGTGATTTTGGAGCCCAAGAAAATAAAATCTGTCACTGCTTCCACTTTTTCGCCTTGTATTCGCCATGCAGCGATGGGAGTAATATTCTTCCACTTTTTCGCCTTGTATTCGCCATGCAGTGATGGGAGTAATATTCCATTGCATATGTGTTTACCACAACTTCCTTATCCACGCATCTGCCGTTGGAGATTCAAGTTGTCCCTGTGTGCTGGCTATTGTAAATAGCGCTGCAATGAACACGGGGGGATGTGTGTAGTTTTGAATTATGGTTTTCTCAGGGTATATGCTCAGTAGTGGGATTGCTGGGTCATAAGGTAGTACTATTTTTAGATTTTTAAGGAACCTGCATACTGTTCTCCAAAGTGGCTGTATCAGTTTCCATTCCCACCAACAGTGCAAGAGGGATCCCTTTTTTCTACACCCTATCCAGCATTTTCTGTGTGTAGATTTTTTTAATGATGGCCATCCTGACTGGTGTGAGGAGGTACCTCATTGTAGTTTCGATTTTCGTTTCTCTAATCATTAGTGATGTTGAGCATCTTTTCATGTGTCTATGTGTATGTCTTCTTTGGAGAGATGTCTGTTTAGGTCTTCCACCCACCTTCTGATTGGATTGTTTGTTTCTTTGGTATTTGATTGGGCTGTTTGTTTCTTTGGTATGAGCTGTTTGTATATTTTGCATATAATCCCTTGTCAGTTGCTTCATTTGCAATATTTTCTCCCATTCTGAGGGACGTCTTTTCTTCTAATCTATGGTTTCCTTACATTCACTGAGTCCTATTTGTTTATTTTTATTTTCATTACTCTAGGAGGTGGGTCAAAAAAGGTTTTGCTGTAGTTTATGTCAGAGTATTCTGCCTGTTTTCCTCCAAGAGTTTTATAGTGTCCAGCCTTACATTTAGGTCTTTAATCTGTTTTGAATTTCTTTAGGGAGTGTTCTAGTTTCATTCTTTTACAGGTAGCTGTCCGGTTTTCCAGCACCACCCACTGAAGAGGCTGTCTCTTCCCCATTGTGTACTCTTGCCTCCTTGCTCATAGGTTAGGTGACAACGGGTGCCTGGGCTTGGTCTGTGTTTCTGTTCTGGTGCCAGCATCACACTGCCTGGATTCCTGTACCTTTTTAGCAGAATCTGAGCTCAGGGTGCCCAATTCCCCCAACTTCATCTTTCTTTCTCAAGATTGCTTTGGCTATTCAGTGTCTTTTGTGTTTCCAAATAAACTGTAAATGTTTTTGATTCTAATTCTGTGAAAATGCCATTGGTAATCTGATAGGGGTTGCACTGAATCTGTAGGTTGCTTTGGGTAGTATAGTCATTTTCACAATATTGATTCTCCCAATCTGAGAACATGGCATATTTCTCCGTCTCTTTGTGTGGTTTTTTCATTTCTCTCATCAGTATCATAGTCTTCTGAGTGCCGGTCTTGTTTTCTCCTTGGGTAGGTTTATTCCTAGGTATTTTATTCTTTTTGTTGCAGTGGTAAATGGGTTTCCTTTATTTCTTTTTCTGATCTTTGCTTGCTAGTGTATAGGGATGCAAGAGATTTCTGTGCTTTAATTTTGTATCCTGCAACTTTGCCAGATTCATGGATTAGCACCAGTAGTTTTCTGGTAGCATCGTTAGGATTTTCTATGTACAGTGTCATGTTATCTGCAAACACTGACAGTTTAGCTTCTTTTTCAATTTGGATTTCTTTTATTCCTCTTTCATCTTTGATTGCCATGCCTAGCACTTCCAAAACTATGTTGAATAATAGTGGTGAGAATGGCCATCCTTGTTTTGTTACTGGTCTTAGAGGAAGTGCTTTCAGCTTGTCACCCGTGAGAACGATGCTTGCTGTGGACTTGTCACGTAAGGCCTTTATTACGGTGAGGTAGTTTCCCTTTGTGTCCATTTTCTGAAGAGCTTTTATTACAAATGGTTGTTGAATTTTGTCAAAAGGTTTTTCTGCATCAATTGAGTTGATCATCTGGTTTTTATTCTTCAGTTTGCATCCCTGGGGTAACTCTCACTTGATCGTGGTGTGTGAGCCTTTGAATGTGTTGTTGGATTCTGTTTGCTAGCATTTTGTTGAGGCTCTGTGTCTATGTTCATCAGTGATGTTGGCCTGTGGTTTTCTTTCTGTGTGATATCTTTGTCTGGTGCCCAGCAGGCACTCTGCAAGGACCACTCCAGACCCTCCCCCCAGCACCCTGCTACACCTGCAAACTCCACGTCCCCCTACTCTGCCGTCTTGGCCAAAGTTTAATTTATAAACTAGACACAGTAAGAGAATGTCCTCATGGCCAGCATCACTGCTCTTGCATTTTAGAATGGTTATTAAGTAAAATAATAGCCTTCCCTGGTGGCTCAGATGGTAAAGAATCTGCCTGCAATGTGGGAGACCTGGGTTCAACCCCTGGGTCAGGAAGATCCCCTGGAGAAAGAAATGGCAACCCGCTCCAGTCTACTTGCCTGGAGAATTCCATGAACAGAAGAGCATGGTGGGCTAGAGTCCATGGGTCTCAAAGAGTCAGACACGACTAAGCGACTAACACAAGGGTTCCTTGAACATAATAAGCACTGCGATACTGGACAGTCGACCTGATAACGCAGACTGTCCAGTATGACAGCTATCAGGTGGGCAGGTATCGTGTGCAGCATGAGCATACTGGAGGAAGGGGGTTCAAGGCCTGGTGGGACAGCACGCGATTTCATCTCAGCACTTAGAATGGCGTATAGCTTACAACTTCCAAATCATTTATTTCTGAAGTTTACCACTTAATATTATGGACCTGTAGTCGACCACTGGTAACTGAAACCTCAGTTGCTGGGGGGACCACTGTGTGTATCACCATGATCTGACATTCTGCTTTTTGCAGAATCTGCAAGATAAGGTGTTTAACTTCAAACCTTTTTTTTAAGATTCCTCTGCTGTTATTTTACATTTGTGTTTTTTTCCAGCCAAACCTTTGTGATAAAGTCAGGTGAGTGGGCAGTTTCAGAAAAGTAGAAAGAGACAGACTGTGAAACTGAAAGAATGCCAGTCTACGTATCAGAAAATAGAAATAGTAATTCTGTCCTGTCCAGTACAGTAGTCACCGGCCATGCGTGGCTGTTTACAGTTACATTATCAAGGACAAATAAGAAATTTAAACCAAGTTCTTCAGTCACACCACCCATATCTCACATGTACCTCTCTGCTGCCACGATGGACAGTGTTGAGTGTAGAACATATCCATCACTGCAGAATGCTCTAAGCTAGTCTGTGGTGTGACCTTCTTTAAATTGGGCAAATTCCTTAACTGAGGGTTTCTTAACCTCAGCACTGTTGACATTTGGGGACAGGTAGCTTTCGGCCATGGTGGGCCGTCTTGACCTGCTTTTCGCAGCATCTCTGTGCTCTGTCCACGAAGCATCACAGCTTTCCAGCAGTCGTGTAACCAAAACTGTCTCCAAACACTGCTGTTTGTCTCCTGGGGATGCATAGTCACCCCGGTTGAGAACCACTGCCTTAACCGCTTTGGGTTCAGTCTCATCATCGACTAACGGGGGTTTTGCTATAAGCAGAGGACCCTCCCATTCGGCTGTAACATTCAGCGTGTCCAGACGCCTAGCTGCTTCTCTCACCAAGTGCTGCCTTCTCGAGTACCGACTTTCTCCACCGCTGCTTGTCGTTACCCTGCCTCTCGCCAATGCCAGCAAGTTGCACTGAAGACTATTGCTCTGAGGAGTGGGAGGCCCAGAGCTGATGCATAGACTTGTCTCCATGTCCATGGTTTTACTGGCTGAAGGTACAGTGGCGCCTGGTTTTGTCCATCACTAGCTCTGCTTCTCAAAAACACCTGGTTTCATCATAGCCTGAGTTGAGCCCTAAATAGAGGGATTCATCTCAACATGATTGTTGCCTCCTGCACATCCTATGTAGGGTCTTCTGGAAGGATGTTGTCTTCATTGGGATGCATTTTGTATTTGACATTGCCCTTGGCTCGTGGAGTCAGGGAAACCCCTTAGGGCCTTAACTGGACTATGAACTCCTTAAGAGCAGAGACCCTGTTTTATTAACCCTCAGCACTTGGCACAGTGCTTGACAGCATTGGACAGTTGGCATCTAGATGAATAAATGACCATATATTTTTCATGGGGAAATAAGATGGTAGTCTAAGGACTTTGCTACTCCAAAGTATAGTCGGCAGACCAGCAGCGTTCGGATCCCCTGGAGGCTCATTAGGGACAGATTCCCCAGCCTCACCCCAAGCCTGTGGATCGGAATCTGCATTTTAACACCATCCCTGGTGATCTGGACGTGCCATAGAATTGGAGAGCACCGGTCTAGAAGACTCTGCACTGTTAGTAGCCTTCTTCAGGAACAGAGGGACTTCACGTGAGCTTTACCTGAGAGCTTTCTGGTCTCTCTGCTTATAAGGACACTGATCCTGTTGGATCAGAGCAACATCATTATGACTGACTTAACTACTTTCCTTTAGGTCCTGTCTCCAAACACTGCCACCAGGGCTATATGAATTGGGGGGCAGGGGAGGCACAATTTAGTCCATAATATCGATCATTTTAAAAAGTGATCATTGTGAAACACTGCCTGCCTTAGTTGAGGGGAGGAGGACTTGGCCATCTCACACCCTTTATCTCGTTTATCTTGTGCAGCTGCCCGATGAGCCAGGTAGCGCCACCTCATTTCACAGATGAGGAAACGGAGGCCCCTCGAGGTTGGTTCATCTTCCTACGGTCTCACGGCTAGAACCTGGAGTCCAAACGTCTGTGCAGGTCACACGGCTGGTGCTGTGTAGGCTGCTGGCGTGAGAGAGTAAAATTCCTAATAAGGCGAGGGAGTTTTATCTTCGTGGCAGGCCTCTCAGACACACTGAAGACACAGAGTCAGATGTCTGGCTTGTCGGAAGGACCCCGGAGTCTAGAATCTCAAGAGCCAACTGTGCACAGTGCTGAGAGCCCACGGTCCTGGCTCCGGCACGCCCACGGAGCTTTCTCAAAGATAAGGTCCTGAGGCTTAGGTTTTAGAAGGGCTGTGGCAGGTTCTTCGGGCTGTCGGTTTCAAGGGATCTAGTTGCTGATCAATCCCGAGGACAAGATTGGTGAGACCCTGGGTCCTGCTCTCCAGGAGAGTCTCGAGCTGGGGAGAAATGCCGCAGGCACTCTGCCCAGCGCAGTGGGTGGTCCCGCAGCGGGGAACTGTGCCCAGCACTGCGGTGACAGGCCGCCAACTGCAGGCTGAGGGAGACGACGCCATTCATGGTGACCTGGGGGTGGGCTCGCTGCCAAGTCTCTGGTGTTCCTGAACTTCGAGTTCCAAAACCTAGCAAGCTTTTGAGGGTGCCCAGGCCACACGCCCTGAGGACATCAGGGAGGTGCGGGGTGGGCAGGATTAGAGCTCCTGAGAGGTGCATTGCTGCCTGCTGGGAAGATGGGGTGGGGGGCCAGGAACGCTGGGCTCTGCGATCATATCAGGGTTGAATAGTTGAGTTTGACCTAGATCATTGGAACCTACCACCTCAGTAGGGAGAACTATTTATTGCCAAACGGCCATAGACAGTTTCTCTAGTATGAGTCAGAATTCTACCCACCACTGTTCTTTACCAGCTGTAGGATCACAACGAATTGCCTCATCACAGATGGGCAACCCAGGGCTGTGTCCTGGCAAGACCTTTGGCCTTGATCATGGTAATTAAAAAAAAAATATTTTGTATGTTCTTTTTCTTCCACTTTTGTGAAAGTGTTGGCATTATTTTCATTCTTTGACGTAAGCTTGGCTTTGCTATTCCCTTTGTTTTGTAACTTAGGGGTTTCTTGCTCTTTTTAAAAAAATTCATTTTATTGAAATATATACTTTTGAGAGCTGTTCCAGCACAGAGTGCCCTCCATTTTTGAGTGAAAGAGGCTTGGTGTAGAGGGCCTGCCTGGCAGTGAAGACTGTGGTCCAACTAGTGGGAAGCAGGCACGCAGGGTCCTCAGGGGGCTCATTTGCTTGGACATCCTCCCCAGCTCCCTCCACACACACATGGCAGCCTTGGGGACTAGACTGCTCAGGCCGCAGGGGTGAGACACCAGCCCCGGGGACTGACGCCTAAGGGGAGTAGAGGAGACATTCATTTTTGGCTTCCTATCGTGGAATTTTTATTCTCTATTAGGACATATTGATTTAGCGTGTTGGGTTAATCACAGTTGTACAGCAAGTTGATTCAGTTAACATATACGTGTGCCTGTCTTTTTAGGGTTCTCTTTCATAGAGTTTGAGAGGGTATTGAGTACCGTTTCTTGTTTATAGAGCACATCCTTGTTCATTATTCTTTTTCTCTTGTCTGTGTATTTATCTGTATAGAAGAGTATATGGGTTAATCCCAAACTTCTCAGTTATCGCTCCACAACCACATGGCCTTCCCATTTGGTAAGGAAAGTTTCTTTTCTAAGCATCTGTTTCTGTTTGATCCAAGAGCTCATGTGTATCCATCATGAGATTTGACCTGTATGTGATATCGTGTGCTTTTTGTCTTTCTCTGTCTGATGACGTAGTGTGACCATCTCCGGGTCCATATCTCGGTTGCTGCAGCTGGCACCACTTCGTTCTCTTGCGAGTGTTTCAGCCATAGGCCATGAATGTGTGCAGCACATCTCTAGCCTCCATTCCTCTGTGGCTTGAGGTTCTTGTTGCTTGCGTGCCTTGGCTGTTGTGAACAGCACCGTGAAGAACGTGGGGATGCGTGTGTGTCCTGGAGGGGTGCGTTTCCTAGGGTCTAGGCCCCAGAGGCAGATGGCAGCATCCTGGGCTGCTGTTTTTAAAGGAGCCTGCATGCCCTTGTCCATAGTGGCCGTTGTCAAGTGCATCCCCCGCCGCAGCCTAGGAGTGTTCCCTGGCCTCCTGGCCTTCCACAGTATTTATTGTTTGTACATTTTCCACTAGCTGCTACTAACCAGAGCTCCTTGTAGTTCTGCTGTGCCTTCCTCTTTCATTTGGGCGGCCCAGGATTTCCACAGGAGGGGGATTTGGATTTCCTTCCTATTTTATTAAGTGTTAGCAAAGTTTGCCATTTGAAATTGGCTCATGAAGGTTGGCCTTCTTTTGATTTCTGTTTCTGCTGCCTCCTGCGTGTCATCTGTCCAGCAAAGGGATGATTTAGAGCAGAGCAGCTCTGGTGAATATGAAATGCCCATAGGTCCCGGATTTGGGGTTGTTGTTTCCTAAAACGGCCACAAGGGGACAGCACTTATTCGTGCCCGGCTCTGCATATGGGGAAACCTGAGCCCTGGCAAATGTGTGTTCCTGGGAAGACCAGGAGCTGACTGTGGCTCAGATCATGAACTTCTTATTGCCAAATTCAGACTCAAATTGAAGAAAGTAAGGAAAACCGCTAGACCATTCAGGTATGACCTAAATCAAATCCCTATGATTATACAGTGGAAGTGAGAAATAGATTTAAGGGTCTAGAGCTGATAGAGTGCCTCATGAACTATGGACAGAGGTTCGTGACATTGTACAGGAGACAGGGATCAAGACCATCCCCATGGAAAAGAAATGCAAAAAAGCAAAATGGCTGTCTGGGGAGGCCTTACAAATAGCTATGAAAAGAACAGAAGCCGAAAGCAAAGGAGAAAAGGAAAGATATAAGCATCTGAATGCTGAGTTCCAGAGAATAGCAAGAAGAGATAAGAAAGCCTTCTTCCATGATCAATGCAAAGAAATAGAGGAAAACAACAGAATGGGAAAGACTAGAGATCTCTTCAAGAAAATTAGAGATACCAAGGGAACATTTCATGCAAAGATGGGCTCGATAAAGGACAGAAATTGTATGGACCTAACAGAAGCAGAAGATATTAAGAAGAGGTGGCAAGAATACACAGAAGAACTGTACAAAAAAGATCTTCATGACCCAGAATCATGATGATGTGATCACTCATCTAGAGCCAGACATCTTGGAATGTGAAGTCAAGTGGGCCTTAGAAAGCACCACTACGAACAAAGCTACTGGAGGTGATGGAATTCCAGTTGAGCTGTTTCAAATCCTGAAAGATGATGCTGTGAAAGTGCTGCACTCAATATGCCAGCAAATTTGGAAAACTCAGCAGTGGCCACAGGACTGCAAAAGGTCAGTCTTCATTCCAATCCCAAAGAAAGGCAATGCCAAAGAATGCTCAAACTACCGCACAATTGCACTCATCTCACATGCTAGTAAAGTAATGCTCAAAATTCTCGAAGCCAGACTTCAGCAATACGTGAACCATAAACTTCCTGATGTTCAAGCTGGTTTTAGAAAAGGCAGAGAAACCAGAGATCAAATTGCCAACATCCCCTGGATCATGGAAAAAGCAAGAGAGTTCCAGAAAAACATCTATTTCTGCTTTATTGACTATGCCAAAGCCTTTGGCTGTGTGGATCACAATCAGTCAGTTCAGTTCAGTCGCTCAGTCGTGTCCGACTCTTTGTGACCCCATACAGATTTCTTTGCATACAGATTTCTCAAGAGGCAGGTCAGGTGGTCTGGTATTCCCATCTCTTTCAGAATTTTCCACAGTTTATTGTGACCCACACAGTCAAAGGCTTTGGAATAGTCAATAAAACAGAAATGGATGTTTTTCTGGAACTCTCTTGCTTTTTCCATGATCCAGGGGATGTTTGCAATTTGATCTCTGGTTCCTCTGCCTTTTCTAAAGCCAGCTTGAACATCAGGAAGTTCACGGTTCACGTATTGCTGAAGTCTGGCTTGGAGAATTTTGAGCATTACTTTACTAGCATGTGAGATGAATGCAATTGTGCAGTAGTTTGAGCATTCTTTGGCATTGTCTTTCTTTGGAATTGGAATGAAGACTGACCTTTTGCAGTCCTGTGGCCACTGCTGAGTTTTCCAAATTTGCTGGCATATTGAGTGCAGCACTTTCATAGCATCATCTTTCAGGATTTGAAACAGCTCAACTGGAATTCCATCACCTCCAGTAGCTTTGTTCGTAGTGGTGCTTTCTAAGGCCCACTTGACTTCACATTCCAAGATGTCTGGCTCTAGATGAGTGATCACATCATCATGGTTATCTGGGTTGTGAAGATCTTTTTTGTACAGTTCTTCTGTGTATTCTTGCCACCTCTTCTTAATAAACTGTGGAAAATTCTGAAAGAGATGGGAATACCAGACCACCTGACCTGCCTCTTGAGAAATCTGTGTGCAGGTCAGGAAGCAACAGTTAGAATTGGACATGGAACAACAGACTGGTTCCAAATAGGAAAAGGAATACATCAAGGCTGTATATTGTCACCCTGCTTATTTAACTTATATGCAGAGTACATCATGAGAAATGCTGGACTGGAAGAAACACAAGCTGGAATCAAGATTGCCGGGAGAAGTATCCATAACCTCAGATATGCAGATGACACCAGCCTTATGGCAGAAGGTGAAGAGGAACTAAAAAGCCTCTTGATGAAAGTGAAAGAGGAGAGTGAGAAAGTTGGCTTAAAGCTCAACATTCAGAAAATGAAGATCATGGCATCCGGTCCCATCACTTCATGGGAAATAGATGGGGAAACAGTGGAAACAGTGTCAGACTTGTTTTTGGAGGGGCTCCAAAATCACTGCAGATGGTGACTGCAGCCATGAAATTAAAAGACGCTTACTCTTTGGAAGAAAAGTTATGACCAACCTAGATAGCATATTCAAAAGCAGAGACATTACTTTGCCGACTAAGGTCCATCTAGTCAAGGCTATGGTTTTTCCAGTGGTCATGTATGGATGTGAGAGTTGGACTGTAAAGAAGGCTGAGCGCCGAAGAATTGATGCGTTTGAACTGTGGTGTTGGAGAAGACTCTTGAGAGTCCCTTGGACTGCAAGGAGATCCAACCAGTCCATTCTGAAGGAGATCAGCCCCGGGATTTCTTTAGAAGGAATGATGCTAAAGCTGAAACTCCAGTACTTTGGCCACCTCATGCGAAGAGTTGACTCATTGGAAAGGACTCTGATGCTGGGAGGGATTGGGGGCAGGAGGAGAAGGGGACGACAGAGGATGAGACGGCTGGATGGCATCATGGTCTCAATGGACGTGAGTCTGAGTGAACTTTGGGAGATGGTGATGGACTGGGAGGCCTGGCGTGCTGCGATTCATGGGGTTGCAAAGGGTCGGACACGACTGAGCGACTGAACTGAACTGAACTGAACTGGGCTGGAAATTATTGTGGAAAGGGCAGAACAGACACAAAGGGCCAGTTTTCATTCCTTCTGCCCCTTACTCTTCTCCTCCAGACCTATCCTATCCCCAGCCAAAGTCTTATGCTGTCCTAGGCAGGTGGAGCCTCTCTAGGGAGAGAGGCTAGAAGTAGGAACCCCCTGAGCAAAAGAGGGGAAGACAGGGTGACTTTTCAAACCTCTTCCAACACAGCGAGTCCACCATTTTCTAGGTGCAAGAGGCTTGCTTTATGTGTAGGGGACCACTTGGATTTTAAGGTGGTGGTCTCAGGCAGTCAAGATATCATTGTGCTCCTTGGCTGGCACAACCTTTCCAGCTCCCCCATGAAGACCTCAGTTTGACCCAGAAGTCAAGCCCATTAAGGCCCAGGGATGAGAGAGCAGCGCAGGGGTCTGAGACCTGAGGAGAATGCAGACACTGGTTTGGGGAGTTTTCTTCTCGAGTAATTTTTATTTTCTGTTCGAGTCAGTCCTGAATTTAAACCAGAGTCTGCCCTGAATGTGGCACTCATTTTGGCCTGACTCTGGTCCACACAAGCCTGCCTCTGGTCCACTGAGGACTGAGTCTTCTCAACACTATGGCCTGAATCTATACACGAGGCCTGATGTGGTCTACCATGAGGCCTGACTCTCATACACACTGAGGCCTGACTGTGTCTAAACTGGGCCTGACCCTGGTCCACACTGGAGGCTGACTGTGGTACTCACTTAGTCCTGACTCTGTTTCACTTTGAGAACTGACTCTAGTCCACGCTGAGGTCTGACTGTGGTCCACACTCACGCCTGGCTCTCGTCCACACTCAGGCCTGCTAGTGTTCCACAGTAAGGCCTGGCTCTTGTCCACACTACGGACTGCCTCTGGGCCACACTCGGGCCTGACTCTAGTCCACACTAATGCCTGCCTTCGCCCACACTACGGACTGCCTCTGGTTCACTTAGGCCTGACTCTGGTCCACACTGAGTCCTGACTCCTGACTCGAACTCACTTAGGACTGACTCTGGTCCATACTCAGGCCTATAGATGGTCCACACTGAGGCCTGAATCGATGCACACTGGGGCCTGACTGTGTCTAAACTGGGCCTGACCCTGGTCTACACTGAAAGGCTGACTGTGGTACTCTCTTAGTCCTGACTCTAGTCCACGCAGAGGCCTAAGTCTGGTCCACGCTCAGGTCTAGCTCTGGTCCACACCTAGGTCTGACCCTGGTCCACAATCAGGCTTGCCTTTGGTCCATACAGAGGGCTGCTTCTTGTCCACACTCAGGCCTGGCTCTGGTCAAACTGAGGCCTGACTGTGGACCACACTAAGGCTGCACTCTGGTCCACACAGGCCTGACCCTCACCCATGTTGAGTCCTGAATCTATACACACTGAGGCCTGACTCCAGTTCTCACTTAGGCCTCACTCTGGTCCACACTAAGACCTCACCTTGGTCCAAACAAAGGCTGGACTCTGATCTGGTCCACACTCAGGCCTGACTCTGGCTCATCACTGAGGCCTGAGTCCAGTCCTCACTTAGGCCCCACTCAGGCCTCACTCTGGGCCACACTAAGGCCCGACACCTGGTAAACACTAAGGCCTCACTCTTGTCTACATAATGCCTGACTCTGGGCCACACTAATGCCTGGCCCTGGTGTACACTAAGGCCTGACCCTCATACACACTAAGCCTGACTGCGGTACTCAGGCCTGACTCTGGGCCACACTAAGGTCTCACTCTGGGGCACACTAAGGGCTGATGCTGGTCCACACTAATGCCTGACTCTGGACCACACTAAGGTCTCACTCTGGGGCACGCTAAGGCCTGACTGTGGCACTCCCCTAGGCCTGACTCTGGTCCACCTTAGGCCTGACTCTGGTCCACAGTAGGCCTGACTCTGGCCCACAGTAGGCCTGACGCTGGTCCACCCTAGCCCTGACCCTGGTCCGCACTGAGATGTGACTCTGGCCAACAGTTAGGCCTGACTCTGGTCCTCACATATTCCTGACCCTGGGCCTGACTTATTCTTGACTCTGGTCCTCACTTGGGCCTGACTGTGGCCACACTAAGGCCTGATTCTAGTCTTAGGTCTTACTCTGGTCCACATCAAGACCTGACTCTGGTTGTAGCCAAGGGTTGTCTCATCGTAACGCAGGTCGAACTCTGGTCCTCACAAAGGAAGGCCTTCGTCTGTCCCTCCCTCAGCCTCTGAGTCCGTCTTCTCTATGGCCTATACATCCTAAATCAACTCTACTCAAAAATAAGTTAAAATCACCAGTGGGCTGCAGGTAAGTGAAAAACCATCACAAAATTTCAAAGCTATTATCAACAAAGGACTATACACAGCGTCATCTGTTTAGCTCCCATGCCTAGTGAGAGATCTGGAGAAAGCTACTGTTTTTCTGAAGACAGCTGGACCTGAATGATGCTGGCAGCATGAGGAACAATAACCAAGACAGCTAGGCAGCCTACGGCACGGGGAGAGATGACGGTAAAGAAGGGGCAGTTCAGATACATAGGCAGTGTCATTCTGCCGTAAATTACGATCAAATAATGCCTTTTCCAGCCACAGCAACTGAAAATCATAGGATCATGATCTTGGAGAGACAGCAGTGAGCGGTCCTGAAGAGAAATCTTAGCTCCCTGCTCAGGAATTGAACCTGGGTAGCCTGTATGAACACCAGCGTTCCCAACCCTGAGACCACCAGTGGCCAGAGGCTAGAAGCAAAGCGACCCTGTGACTTTTCCCCATTTGAAGCCAAGGCTATTTTAAGGAGGCGAGAGGTGTAAATACACATGTGAAGTCCTTTATTATAGACACAGCACCACCTGTGGTAGAGCACGCGGGAGCCCAGTTCACGACAGAAGCAGGACAGAGACTCAACCGAGAGACGCTGGGCATCTGGGGGGCACGGGAAGAGGCGGTGCGACCCCCTCACGTGGGCCAGCCCTTCCGCGCCTGTGGTCACCTCTCACCAACGGTCTCGTTTCTTTCTTCACACGCATCTGCCTCGTCTAGGACCCTGCCCGAGCTGTGGGCACGACTTTTTGCTAAGATTGACCCACAGTAGAAGCCTGTGGGTGCACGTCCACTCTTATTATGGGGTGGGACCCCCTCCCTCTTTGGCCTCCAAGGAGCCTTCCTGCGCCTGCGCAGACAGGGAAGTCTTCCTTGACCTCAGGCGCAGGCGCCTTATCTCTTTATTCCGGCAGAGCTCAGCCTCTGCCATTAGCTTGAATGTCTGGGTGAAAACAAAGCTTCAGTTTCAGTCCACTTGACAAACACCAGCGGTCCAGCCCAGAGGCCCCTCTATCTCCCACCTCAAATCCCTCTGAGAGACATGAAGCCCAGAAATCTTTATTGGAAGGGTGCAGGTCTGTCTTCTGTAGTTTCTTCAAGCTGGCGTGGGGCTCACAGGCCCTACCTAGCTGGGCCATGGAGCTCTTGCCCTGTCTCATTTAGGGGCCTCGGAGGGACTTCTGTGGCCACTCCTGAAGGATCTGTTCTGGGGATTTCCTGGAATCTCTGCATCACCATCATCTTGATGTGAAACTGTAGGAATCTGAGACAAATTTAACAAGTAGATTTAAAAAGGCGGGAGCCAAAGATCAGTAAAAGAATTATTTTGACCAGAGGCCCAAGCAGGAGTACGAACCAGGTTACATTTTTTACAAATTTCAGTCCTGGTCCAGATATAGAGTCAGTGCCTGTCCACAGGAACAGGACCTTCTGTTGTGGTCTCACATATTTTGGGCATCATTTTTATTAGCCCAGAGTGACTGATGTAGGTGTGACAGGCCACTCAACTTCAGAAGTAGTTGGAGAAGTGACAACCTGATATTAATATTCAAAATTGATCTCATTTATTTCCAGGAGAATAAGCTTGAATGCCCACTCAAGGACACTTGCAGGCTTGTAGCTGGTTGTCTAGTTTTACCTAAGTTGGTTTTGATGTATTATTAACACTTAAACCAAAGCATCTTCCCCTTGGTCCTTTAATGCAAATTTTTGTCACTTTCTAGATCTATATTTCTTCTATTTTCCCCCATTTATAAACAACCAACTGTAGAGCAGAATTATTATCATTACTTTTTTACAACAAAAACATCTCCAGTCTTTATATCTTCTCTCATTGACAACACATATCTTACTTTATGCACCAAAATCTTTTCCTTGTCACTTTAGTAGCTCTGATTCCATATTATAATTTTTAACCTTTAAAAAGCCATAACTCCTAGTGAAAACCAAGAAGAAAGCAATTCTGAACTTTTTATCATATTGGCATTCTCTAATTAGCAAACTCAGGAACATATTTTAGAACCTCTAAAAACATGTATTTTTCCAAAGTTCAATTTCTTTTCTCAATGTAATACAAGGGATGTGTCTAATAAGACCAAATATCCTTAGTTTTTTTTCTTGTAATTAGAATTATGTGATTTGTAAGTACTTACTTTTCTTTAAGTCAGTTAAATATAGCTCACTTACAAATTAACCTCAGCAATATTATCCAAAGACAGAGACACACCGAGGCATACATAAAACGAGACAGACAGCGATCGCCTAGTTTTCCGCTTAAGATTTATTATAAAATGTCTTTTGCCCCTTTTCTTTTTCTTGGCTTGATTTTCTAATTTACCCAAGGCTGAAGTCTCAGGTAAAGTGGGCTGTGTATCTCCCGGTCAAGATAAAAGCTTTAGGCTTTTTTCTTGGTATATTTTTATTTTCTCAGGGTCAGAGTTCTAGGGGGGGAAAAAAAAAAGTATTTCAACAAGCCAGCTTTTCCTAACTGCACATGCAGAAGGAACCAGTTTTGCAATTTAAAAGAAGTTTCATTTTAACCCATTTTCTTTGGAAGCTAAAGAATATCACGGCCATCTAGGGTCAGAAGCTGTCATCTCTCCTTTCTGTAGGGCTGGTCGCATAGCTAACATGCAGACCAAACATGCTCAGCTCGGCCCTAATAGCGGGAGCAGGCCGGCTGATAAAGTGCTGTCCCAGCAGGGACTGTCCCTCTGGCAGCTGGGGTCTTAGGTTGATCAGAAGGGTCTGAAGGAATAGGGGACACGCAGGAAGAGGGGAAGCTTGGTTCTTTTCCCACTTTCTTCTCTCACTGCTATACATCAAATAGATAAACAGAAAGGACCTACTGAATAGCACAGGACGTCAACTGAACACACTGTGATAATCTATACAGAAAAAAAGAATAGACATATGTCTGTATATAACTGAATCAAGTTCCTGTACACCAAAAAGAAACATGACATTGGAAATCAGGTCTACGCCAATAGAAAATAAAAAATTACCAAAAAAAGAAAGGCGGGGGGGGGGGGGGGGGGGGGGCCTGAAGAAATGCTGCCGCCTTGTGGGCACCTTTGGTAACAACACCTGAAAAGCCTGTGCGGTGGCTGCTGCTGATGGGCACTTACTCTTCGCCAGGTCTGCGAGGGCTTCCCCTGTGGTTCAGCTGGTAAAGAATCTGCCTGCGATGTGGGACACCTGGGTTTGGTCCCTGGGTTGGGAAGATCCCCTGGAGAAGGGAAAGGCTACCCACTCCGGTATTCTGGCCTGGAGAATTCCGTGGACTGTATAGTCCATAGAGTGGCAAAGAGTCGGACACGACTGAGTGACTTTCACTTTTCCCTTTCATTCAGTAAATCTCCTCAGGCAGGTCCTGGAAAAAGTATTCAAATGAGGCAGAAGGTCAAGAAGCCCATGGTGACTTGAGAGGTAAGTGTTACTCACGCTCTTTAAAAATAATCACATGAAAAGATATTATATCTCTAAATCTTATAGAAATGCAAATCAAAACTGCAAACTACCTCAGACTGGCTTTTGGCAAAAAGTCTACAAACAATAAGTGCTGGAGAGAGTGTGAAGAAAAGAGAGCCCTCCAACACCGATGCTGGCATGATAAATTGTTAATAGCCAGGATGGAGGACAGGGTGGAGGTTCCTTAAACAAGTGGAAAGAGAATGACATTAGGACACTCCCCAAACCCACGCAGAAAAACATACTCCAAATCAGTTAAAGATCTAAATGAAGGACGGATACTATAAACCTCTTGAGAAAAATACAGGCAGAACATGCTTTGCTATAAATCACAGCCAGTTTGCTTTGGATTCATTCTTAGAATAATGAAAACCCGAACCAAACAAATGGGACCTCATTAACCTTAAAAGTATTTGAGCAGCAGTGAAGTTGCTTAGTCGTGTCCGACTCTTTGCGACCCCATGAACTGTAGCCTACCAGGCTCCTCTGTCCATGGGATTTTCCAGGCAATAGTACTGGAGTGGATTGCCATTTCCTTCTCCAGAGCAGCAGGGTAAACCATAAATAAAAGAAAAAGACAACCCTCAGAATGGGGGAAAAAAGTATTTGCAAATGGAGATAGCCACAACAGGCAAACACCTCATGCAGCTCAATATCAAAAAACAAACAACCCAACAGAAAAATGGGCCAAAGATCTAATGGACATTTCTCCAGAGAAGGCATCCAGGTGGCCATAAGGCACCTGAAAAGATGCTCAGCATCCCTAATCTTTAGAGAAATGCAAATCAAAAGTTCAAGGACGTATCACTTCACGCCAGTCAGCATGGCCATTTCAAAAATTCGACAACAATAAATGCCGGAGGGGGTGTGGAGAGAAGGGAACCCTCCTCCTCCTCCACTGAGTGGGAAAATAAATCAGTGCATCCACTCTGGAGAACAGTATGGAGGGTCTGTGAAACACTCAACCAAAAAGTACCAAGTGACCCAGCCATCTCACGCCTGGGTGTGGATCCTCAGAAAACCAAGTGTTCAAAAGATACTGCATGCCAACAATCATGGCAACACCAGGTGCCATATCCAAGATATGAAGGAAACCTAAGTGCAGAAGGTCAAGTGCATGGGTAAAGAAGATGGGGCACGCACACACAAGGCCGCGCTGCCCAGCCACAGAAAGGATGAAAGGCCGCTTCCAGCCGCAGGAAGAACTAGAGATGATCGCTCGCAAGACAAAACAAGCATCACACGTTATCCCTC
Organism: Capra hircus; assembly: GCF_001704415.2. Taxonomy (NCBI): domain Eukaryota; kingdom Metazoa; phylum Chordata; class Mammalia; order Artiodactyla; family Bovidae; genus Capra; species Capra hircus. The sequence goes on from NC_030825.1 coordinate 41,389,961, forward strand.
CAGGTGGAATCCAAACATGGGTGCAGTGAACTTCTTTACAAAACAGATTAAACAGCTTTACAGACTTAGTAAAGAAACTCATGGTTGCCAAAAATGAAAGGTGTGGGGGCAGGGAGAAATTAGCAGCTTGAGAATGACATACACACACTACTATTCACAAAATAATCCGCGAGGACCTACTGCAGAGCACGAGGAACCCTACTCAGCAATCTTTAATAACCTATTGGGGGCGGGAGGAGAAGGGGACGACAGAGGGTGAGATGGCTGGATGGCGTCGCTGACTCGACGGACATGAGTTTGAGCAAACTCTAGGAGTTGGTGATGGACAGGGAGGCCTGGAGCGCTGCAGTCCAAGGGGTCACAAAGAGTCGGACACGGCTGAGCCACTGAGAAACGCACCCGAAAAGAACGTATACACATCTACATAGAAATTAATTAAGTTGTTATACACATAACAGAAAAGGGGGCTTCCCAGATGGTGCTAGTGGTTAAGAACCCACCAGTGAAAGCAGGCAGACATAAGAGTTGTGGGTTCGATCTCTGTGGTCAGAAGATTCCCCTGGAGGAGGGCCTGGCAACCCACTCCCGTATTCTTGCCTGGAGAAGCCCATGGACAGAGGAGCCTGGTCAGTTACAGTCCATCAGGTCCCAGGGTCGGACACAAACACTGAACCTAATTAGCACACAAATTAAAAAAAACCCATAACAATGCAAAATCACCCATACACTAGAATTCAAAATAAACAAACAGAAAAAGACTGCTGACTCCATTCCCCTCAGGCCTTGGGTACCTGGGCTGGAGTCACGTCCCTGGAGCCTGAGCAGGCTTGGGTCCCCAAGCTGGACTGTGGTGGGGCTGCGGGAGCTGGGGAGGGTGTCCAGGCAATGTGCCCCTGCCACCCTCCATGGACCTGGACTTCCTGTTCCCCTCTGCACGAGCCCACAATCTCCAGACCCAGGGGGCCCTCCTGCAGCAAAACCAGGCCTAGTGCCCCAAAGGATGGCAGAGTCTCTGGCCTGGAAGAGCTTTGCAAAGTCCCCTGGGCTCCCCGTCTCCTGCTGGCGGGGTCCCCACCTCCAGCCTCCTTCCTCAGGGTCGCCCACTTGAGGAGGGCACCACCCTCAGCAGAGTGGTGCGGCAATCACTGGGATGTGTCCGGGGGATGAAGACTATGGGGGAAGAAGTAAGGTAACACAAGCCTTGAGTGTTTCCATTCTAGTTGACAACCAAGGAACTGGGCTTGCCTAAGTCTCTGGTTGCCCAGGTAACTAGAGTTGGGCATGAGGAAATGCTGCCGCCTTGTGGCCATTCCTTGTAACAACCACCTGAAAACCTGGGCGGCTGCTGCTGCTGCTGCTGCTAAGTCCCTTCAGTCGTGTCCGACTCTGTGCAACCCCAGAGACGGCAGCCCACCAGGCTTCCCTGTCCCTGGGATTCTGCAGGGAAGAATACTGGAGTGGGTTGCTATTTCCTTCTCCAATGTGTGAAAGTGAAAAGTGAAAGTCGTGTCCGACTCTTCACGACCCCATGGACTGCAGCCCACCAGGCTCCTCCGTCCATGGGATTTTCCAGGCAAGAGTACTGGAGTGGGGTGCCATCGCCTTCTCCGAAGAAAACCTGGGCTGATGGGCTCTTAATACTCACAAAGCCTTCAGGGCTGGAAATGACACTTGCCCTCAAGAAATGCCCTGGGACAAATCACCAGAAAAGAATTCAAAACAAGGCTAGCTTGAAGTCAGTGAGGTTAATTGTACTCACAGGGTAGAAGGTAAAAAGCCCACGGAAAGATCTCAACATCAATAATTATTAAAGAAATGCAAATTAAAACCAGGATGCGGTATCACCTCACACAGCTCAGAATGGCCATCCTCAAGAGATTGTCAAAGGTTAAATGCTGCTGAGGGTGAGGGGAACGGAACCGTCTTACACTGTGGGCAGGGCTGCAAGTGGGCAGGTGCAGCCACGAAGAGAATATTCGGAGTCTCCTTAAAACATGAAGGAGAGAGCTACCACATTTTTGGGCAACCCCACTCCCTGCTTTGGCCTGGAAAAAATCCTAACTCAAAGAGAACACGTGCACCGCTATATTCAGGGCAGCACTATTCACAGGAGCCAAGACATAACACTAACCAAAATATCCATCAATAGATAAATGAAGACTAACTGGGCCATCCGTACGCTGGAATACACTCATGAATAAAAAAAAAAAAAAAGAGAGAGAGAGAGAGAAGAAGGAAAAACGCCATGGGCAGCAGCATGGATGGGCCAAGAAAGTATCTGACTAAGTGAGGTTAGAGACAGCAAGACTAATATCCTAAATATTACTCACAGGTGGAAGCCAGAAGTTCATGCAGATGAAGTAACTTGCAAATAAAAACAGACTCAGAAAGTTATAAAACCAACTCATGATTTTTTTTTAATTGTGGGGAGGGATACACTAAGAGGGATTAAAAGGTACACATTCAGTTCAGTTCAGTTGCTCAGTCGTGTCCGACTCTTTGCAACCCCATAAATCGCAGCACACCAGGCCTCCCTGTCCATCACCATCTCCCAGAATTCACTCAGACTCATGTCCATCGAGTCCGTGATGCCATCCAGCCATCTCATCCTCTGTCGTCCCCTTCTTCTCCTGCCCCCAATCCCTCCCACCATCAGAGTCTTTTCCAATGAGTCAACTCTTTGCATGAGGTGGCCAAAGTACTGGAGCTTCAGCTTTAGCATCATTCCTTCCAAAGAAATCCCATGGCTGATCTCCTTCAGAATGGACTGGTTGTATCTCCTTGCAGTCCAAGGGACTCTCAAGAGTCTTCTCAAACACCACAGTTCAAAAGCATCAATTCTTCGGCACTCTGCCTTCTTCACACTCCAACTCTCACATCCATACATGACCACTGGAAAAACCATAGCCTTGACTAGATGGACCTTAGTTGGCTAAGTAATGTCTCTGCTTTTGAATATGCTATCTAGGTTGGTCATAACTTTTCTTCCAAGGAGTAAGCGTCTTTTAATTTCATGGCTGCAGTCACCATCTGCAGTGATTTTGGAGCCCCAAAAAATAAAGTCTGACACTGTTTCTACTGTTTCCCTACCTGTTTCCCTTGAAGTGATGGGACTGGATGCCATGATCTTTGTTTTCTGAATGTTGAGCTTTAAGCCAACTTTTGCGCTCTCCTCTTTCACCTTCATCAAGAGGCTTTTTAGTTCCTCTTCACTTTCTGCCATAAGGGTGGTGTCATCTGCATATCTGAGGTTATTGATATTTCTCCTGGCAATCTTGATTCCAGCTTGTGTTTCTTCCAGCCCAGAGTTTCTCATGATGTACTCTGCATATAAGTCAAATAAGCAGGGTGACAATATACAGCCTTGACATACTCCTTTTCCTATTTGGAACCAGTCTGTTGTTCCATGTCCAGTTCTAACTGTTGCTTCCTGACCTGCATACAGATTTCTCAAGAGGCAGGTCAGGTGGTCTGGTATTCCCATCTCTTTCAGAATTTTCCACAGTTTATTGTGATCCACACAGTCAAAGCTTTGGCATAGTGAATAAAGCAGAAATAGATGTTTTTCTGTAACTCTCTTGTTTTTCCATGATCCAGCGGATGTTGGCAATTTGATCTCTGGTTCCTCCGCCTTTTCTAAAACCAGCTTGAACATCAGGAAGTTCACGGTTCATGTATTGCTGAAGTCTGCCTTGGAGAATCTTGAGCATTACTTTACTAGCATGCGAGATGAGTGCAATTGTGCAGTAGTTTGAGCATTCTTTGGCATTGCCTTTCTTTGGGATTGGAATGAAAACTGACTTTTTCCAGTCCTGTGGCCACTGCTAAGTTTTCCAAATTTGCTGGCATATTGAGTGCAGCACTTTCACAGCATCATCTTTCAGGATTTGAAGTAGCTCCACTGGAATTCCATCACCTCCCCTAGCTTTGTTCATAGTGATGCTTTCTAAGGCCCTCTTGACTTCACATTCCAGGATGTCTGGCTCTAGATGAGTGATCACACCATCGTGATTATCCGGGTCATGAAGATCTTTTTTGTATAGTTCTTCTGTGTATTCTTGCCAATTCTTCTTAATATCTTCTGCTTCTGTTAGGTCCATACCATTTCTGTCCTTTATTGAGCCCATCTTTGCATGAAATGTTCCCTTGGTATCTCTAATTTTCTTGAAGAGATCTCTAGTCTTTCCCATTCTGTTCTTTTCCTCTATTTCTTTGTATTGATCGCTGAAGAAGGCTTTCTTATCTCTTCCTGCTATTCTTTGGAATTCTGCATTCAGATGCTTATATCTTTCCTTTTCTCCTTTGCTTTTCGCTTCTCTTCTTTTCACAGCTATTTGTAAGGCCATCCCAGACAGCCATTTTGCTTTTTTGCATTTCTTTTCCATGGGGTGGTCTTGATCCCTGTCTCCTATACAATGTCACGAACCTCCGTCCATAGTTCATCAGGCACTCTGTCTATCAGATCTAGTCCCTTAAATCTATTTCTCACTTCCACTGTATAATCATAAGAGATTTGATTTAGGTCATACCTGAATGGTCTAGTGGTTTTCCTTACTTTCTTCAATTTGAGTCTGAATTTGTTAATAAGGAGTTCATGATCTGAGCCACAGTCAGCTCCTGGTCTTGTTTTTGTTGACTGTATAGAGCTTCTCCATCTTTGGCTGCAAAGAATATAATCAATCTGATTTCAGTGTTGACCATCTGGTGATGTCCATGTGTAGAGTCTTCTCTTGTGTTGTTGGAAGAGGGTGTTTGCTATGACCAGTGCATTCTCTTGGCAAAACTTTATTAGCCTTTGCTCTGCTTCATTCCGCATTCCAAGGCCAAATTTGCCTGTAATTCCAGGTGTTTCATGACTTCCTACTTTTGCATTCCAGTCCCCTATAATGAAAAGGACATCTTTTTGGGGTGTTAGTTCTAAAAGGTCTTGTAGGTCTTCATAGAACCATTCAGCTTCAGCTTCTTCAGTGTTACTGGTTGGGGCATAGACTTGGATTACCGTGATATTGAATGGTTTGCCTTGGAGATGAACAGAGATCATTCTGTCCTTTTAAGATTGCATCCAAGTACTGCATTTCAGACTCTTTAGTTGACCATGATGGCTACTTCATTTCTTCTGAGGGATTCCTGACTGCAGTAGTAGACATAATGGTCATCTGAGTTAAATTCAACCATTCCAGTCCATTTTAGTTCGCTGATTCCTAGAATGTTGACGTTCACGCTTGCCATCTCTTGTTTGACCACTTCCAATTTGCCTTGATTCATGGACCTGACATTCCAGGTTCCTATGCAATATTGCTCTTTACAGCATCGAACCTTGTTTCTATCACCAGTCACATCCACAGCTGAGTATTGTTTCTGCTTTGGCCCCATCCCTTCATTCTTTCTAGGGTTATTTCTCCACTGATCTCCAGTAGCATATTGGGCATCTACTGACCTGGGGAGTTCTTTCAGTATCCTATCATTTTGTCTTTCCATACTGTTCATGGGGTTCTCAAGGCAAGAATACTGAAGTGGTTTGCCATTCCCTTCTCCAGTGGACCTCGCTCTGTCAGACCTCTCCACCATGACCCGCCTGTCTTGGGTTGCCCCGCAGGCATGGCTTGGTTTCATTAAGTTAGACAAGGCTGTGGTCCTAGTGTGATTAGATTGACTAGTTTTCTGTGAGTATGGTTTCAGTGTGTCTGCCCTCTGATGCCCTCTTGCAACACCTACCATCTTTTACTTGGGTTTCTCTTACCTTGGGCATGGGGTATCTCTTCACGGCTGCTCCAGCAAAGGGTAGCCACTGCTCCTTACCTTGGATGAGGGGTATCTCCTCACCACTGCCCTTCCTGACCTTCAACATGGGATGGCTCCTATAGGCCTTCCTGCGCCCGCTCAGCCACCGCTCCTTGGACGTGGGGTTGCTCCACCCGGCCGCCACACATTACTACATATCAAATAGGTAATCTAAAAGGACCAACTGACTATGTCCGATGCAGGATACAGCATGCTTGGGGCTGGTACACGGTGATGACCCAGAGAGATGTTATGAGGAGGGAGGTGGGAGAGGGGTTCATGTTTGGGAGCACATGTACACCCGTGGTGGATTCATGTCGATGTATGGCAAAACCAATACAGTATTGTAAAGTAAAATAAAGTAAAAATGAAAATTAAAAAAAATAAAATTAAATTAAAAAATAAAGAAAATATACATACCAAATAACTATATAAAAATAAATAAATAAATAGAAGGACCAACTGAATAGCACAGGAAGTCGATGGAACAAACTGGGATAACCTTCATGAGAAAAGACCCTGGAAAAGAACAGATAAATGTCTATATCTGCTTGAAAAAAAGTCATTATACATCTATATCTATTTGAAAAAAATGTCCATTTAGACCTTTGGGCCATTTTTGTTGTGTTTTATTTTTTATTGAGCTGCATGTGCCATTTGTTTTACAGATGAATTACTTGATATATTTGCTTGCAAACTTATTTTTTCCATTCTGAGGCTCTGAGGGTTGTCCTTTTGATTATGCTTTCCCTTGCATAAATTAATGCAAATACAACCTAAACAAATACGACCTTGGAAATCAACTCTATTAGAAAATAAAAATTAAAATACAAAAAAAAAAAAAAGAGGGAGAAGAAATGCTGCTGCCTTGTGGCCGCTTTTGGTAACAACTTAAAAAACTGCGCTGATGGGCACTTACTTCCAAGGCCTGTGGAAAGTAAGGAAGAAACACCTGTTCTCAACAAATGTCCTGGGGTAGGTCCTGGGAGAAGATTCAAAACTGGGCAGACGGTCAGGAGGCCAATATCAAGAGGTCAGTTTTACTCTCACTGTTTTAAGAAACAATCACATGAAAAGATTTCAACATCGTGAAATCTTAGAGAAATGCAAATTAAAACACAGCGAGGTACCACCCACACTGGTCAGAATGGCCTATTCTGGAGAAAAGGGAATCCTCCTGCACTGATGCTGGCAACGTAAACTTAACAGCCAGGATGGAGGATGGGGTGGAGGTTCCTTAAACAAACTAAAAGAGAATGAAATTACGTCACTCCATAACTGTTTAAAGAAAAATAATTCCAAATTGGTTAAAGAACTGAACGGAGGAAGGGTTATGCCCCACCTCTAGAGGAAAACGTAGGAAGAACAAGCCTTGACATAAATCGCAACAAACTCTTTTTTGATCCACCTCTTAGGATAATGAAAAATAGAAAAACAAAACAAAACCTCAATAAAAGGACCTCATTAACCTTAAAAACACTTGCACAGCAAGGGAAAACATAAAGAAAAGGACAACCCTCCGAGCCTCAGAATGGAGAAAATGAGTTTGCAAGCAAATATATCAGCAAGTAATTCATCTGCAAAACGAGCAAACAGCACATGCGGCTCAATAAAAAATAAAATACAACAGAAAAATGGGCCAAAGATCTAAATGGACATTTTTTTCAAAGAATGCATTCAGATACCTTAAAGCACATGAAATCACTAATGATTGGAGAAATGCAAATCAAAACAACCAGGTATTTGCTCACATCATTGAAAATGACCATCTTCCAAAAGATCTACAAAGATTATACTCTGCCCGCTGGCGCTGGGGCCAGGGAATCCTGCTACACTTCGGGCAGGGATGTAAACGGGTAGGTGCAGAAAGAAAACACTAAGGAGATTCCTTAAAAGAGTAAACACAGACTTCCCGTCCCCTCTCGCAAGCCCACTGAGATCCAGAGAAAGTAAAAATCTTAAATGATACGGTGTGCACCTGCCGTGTCCAGCACAGCGGGTGAGAAAGACCTGGAACGCGGCGAGCGCGTAATGAAAAGACAGACACGTGTAATGTGGCAAGCGGGGAGTCAGGAGGCCCTCCCGCTCTGCGTGGCAGGAAGACAAAGCGGCCCCTTTCAGCCCTCACTTTTATTGGCAGAAGTGACACGAGATCATCAGGGAATAGCTATGCTGGGGAGTTTGATCAGCGCCCCATAAAGTTAAGGCTCTGCTGTTGACCAGCACCATCTTGTTTTGTTTCCATGGGGACGGACGCAGGGGTAGGCAGTAAAGCGGAGCAGAGCACGTCCTGCCCCAAGAATGTCCGTTTGGCATGTTTACGTTTGGCAATCACGAGGGCGCAGTCTGTCGCACCCTCGAGTCACGGGCAGGTTCTGGTCTCTGCTCCGCCAGGCTGCAGCGTGCACCCTTATCTTCAGGGCGGCACTAGCCACAATATCCAAGACAGAACACAGACCAAAACGTCCCTCCAGAGAGAAGTGAAGCGCGACTGGTCCATCTAGACACCGGAATACATTCAGCCACCCACAAGCAGGGAAGAGTGCAGTAGCATGCACGGACTGAGAGATTTAAGAGTCAAGTCGGTGAGAGGGAAAGAGAAATATCACATCACTTACAAGTGGAATCTATAAATTCATTCAAATAAACTGATTTGTAAACAGAAACAGACTCATAGACTTAGAAAACGAACTTAGGATTATTAAAATCAAAAGGCAGGAGAAGGAAGACATTAAAAGGTTGGGATTAACATATACACACTACTTATTAACAGACAGAATATCCCAAAGGACCTACTGTTAGCACCGGGAAGTCTACTGGACCCACAGTAATAAAATAATTTTTTTAAAATAAATAAAATTTAAAGATATGTGCCTTAAAAAAAATAAATAAATAACCTATGTGGGGAAAGACCCTGAAGAAGAACAGATAATCTGTGTATAACTGAATCAAGTTCCTGTCTTGTGAAACAAACACAACAGAAATCAAATCTACTTCAACAGAAAGAAAAAAAAAAAAGGACTGCGGGGAAATGCTGCCGCCTTGTGGCCACGTTTCATAACAACAACTGAAAAACCTGGAGAAGGCAGGAGTGAACTCAACAGTCTAGAAATCAGCGAACTAAAATGGCCTGGAATGGGTGAATTTAACTCAGATGACCATTATATCTACTACTGCGGGCAGGAATCCCTCAGAAGAAATGGAGTAGCCATCATGGTCAACAAAAGAGTCCGAAATGCAGTACTTGGATGCAATCTCAAAACGACAGAATGATCTCTGTTCGTCTCCCAAGGCAAACCATTCAGTATCATGGTAATCCAAGCCTATGCCCCAACCAGTAACACTGAAGAAGCTGAAGCTGAATGGTTCTATGAAGACCTACAAGACCTTTTAGAACTAACTTCCCAAAAGATGTCCTTTTCATTATAGGGGACTGGAATGCAAAAGTAGGAAGTCAAGAAACACCTGGAGTTACATGCAAATTTGGCCTTGGAGTACGGAATGAAGCAGGGCAAAGGCTAATAGAGTTTTGCCAAGAAAATGCACTGGTCATAGCAAACACCCTCTTCCAACAACACAAGAGAAGACTCTACACATGGACATCACCAGATGGTCAACACCAAAATCAGATTGATCATATTCTTGGCAGCCAAAGATGGAGAAGCTCTATACAGACAGTAAAAAAAAGACAGGGAGCTGACTGTGGCTCAGATCATGAACTCCTTATTGCCAAATTCAGACTTAAAGAAAGTCGGGAAAACCGCTAGACCATTCAGGTATGACCTAAATCAAATCCCTTATGATTATACAGTGGAAGTGAGAAATAGATTTAAGGGACTAAATCTGATAGATAGAGTGCCTGATGAACTATGGACGGAGGTTCGTGACATTGTACAGGAGACAGTAAGAAGAACTGACCTCTGGAGACTGGCCTCTTGACTGTCTGCCCTCTTTTGAATTTTTTTTTCCCCAGACCTACCCGAGGACTTTTGTTGAGGACATGTGTTTTTTCCTTACATCCATCCCCTCAAGCCTGGGAAGTATTAAATACCCATCAGTCAGTCAGTTCAGTCGCTCAGTCGTATCCAACTCTTTGCAACCCCATGAATTGCAGCACGCCAGGCCTCCCTGTCTATCACCAACTCCCGGAGTTTACCCAAACTCATGTCCATCGAGTTGGTGATGCCATCCAGCCATCTCATCCTCTGTCGTCCCCTTCTCCTCCTGCCCCCAATCCCTCCCAGCATCAAAGTCTTTTTCAATGAGTTAACTCTTTGCATGAGGGCCAAAGTACTGGAGTTTCAGCTTCAACATCAGTCCTTCCAATGAACACCCAGGACTGATCTTCTTTAGGATGGACTGGTTGGATCTCCTTGCAGTCCAAGGGACTCTCAAGAGTCTTCTCCAACACCACAGTTCAAACGCATCAATTCTTCAGTGCTCAGCCTTCTTCACAGTCCAACTCTCACATCCACACATGACCGCTGGAAAAACCATAGCCTTGACTAGACGGACCTTTGTTGACAAAGTAACGTCTCTGCTTTTGAATATGCTATCTAGGTTGGTCATAACTTTCCTTCCAAGGAGTAAGCGTCTTTTAATTTCATGGCTGCAGTCACCATCTGCAGTGATTTTGGAGCCCAGAAAAATAAAGTCTGATACTGTTTCCACCGTTTCCCCATCTATTTCCCATGAAGTAATGGGACCAGATGCCATGATCTTCGTTTTCTGAATGTTGAGCTTTAAGCCAACTTTTTCACTCTCCTCTTCCGCTTTCATCAAGAGGCTCTTTAGTTCCTCTTCACTTTCTGCATGGAGTATAGTTGATTTATAATGCTCTGTTTCAGGTATATAGAAAACGATTCAGTTACGCATATAAATGTAACTGTTCTTTTCGCATATAGGTCCTTACAGAATATTGAGTAGGGTTCCCTGTGCTATGCAGTAGGCTCTTATTGATTAGCTACTTTATATATAGGCAGGCTCTAAGGTAGGTTTTTTTTTCTTTATTATTTATTTACTTATTTTTTTGTGTTTGGCCACAAAATAGAAAAGCAGGACCTCAGTTCCCCAACCAGGGATCAAACTCGTGCCTGCTACAGTGGACGCATGGAGTCCCAGCCACTGAACCTCCAGGGAAGCCCCAGGCTCTACGGTTCTATCCCTGAGAATGGGCAGAGGGACAAGAATGATTAGAGACATAGAGGTCAAAGAAATGAGAAGCAAGTTATAGAAAAGATCATCCACGCACAACTGGTGGGAAGCTGCTGTACAATACAAGAAGCCCAGCCTGGTGCTCTGTGATGACCTAGAAGGGATGCGTGTGAGGGAGGCTCAGGAGAGAGGGGACAAATGCGTACTTACAGCTAATTCACGATGATGTACAGTAGAAACCAACACAACATTGTAAAGCAGTTATCCTCCAATTAAAAAGAGAAAGGAAAAATCATCCATGTAGAAATCAAAACCATCCAAAATGACAGGAATAAGTGTTGGTGGGAGAGAAACAAGCCATGTGCTTAAAATATTCAAGGAATGAGAGGCATCCAGGAGAAATATCAGGTGGTATTATCTAAAGGGGGGGGCTTCCCTGGTGGCTCAGATGGTAAAGAATCCGCCTGCCAATGCAGGAGGCATGGGTTTGATCTCTGGGTTGGGAAGATCCCCTGGAGAAAGGAATGGCAACCCACTCCAGTATTCTTGCCTGGAGAACCCCATGGACAGAGGAGCCTGGCGGGTACAGTCCACGGGGTCACAAAGAGCTGGATGCAACTGAGCGACTCAACAATAAACAAGGATGATCGAAAGGGTACCTGTGCCCGCCAACATCCAGCCATCCCCCTCGTGCACACAGTGAGCATCCAACAGGGAATAACTCACCTCAGATGCTGTGTATGCTGTGAATCGGATTCTCCGAGGCTTCTCCCAAAGGTGAGGCCATCTCTAGGGAATGGGGCACACAGTCCAGGCTCAGGGACATCAGATTCTGCTTGTGAACAATAGACTTGAACACGTCTTCAAACCGGATACCCCCCAAGACATAGGTCGACCTGCAGAAAGACGAAACGGCGGGAGAGCTGCAGCCTCGGTCCCACACAGAGTAAGCGCCTCTTCTCTGTGCTGTTCTTCCTGCCTTCCCTCTTCAGGCCAAAACAGTCTCAGTGTTTATCACATGCTGCTCTCCATCTCAGACTCCCTGCCAGGTCAGGGGATGTCTGTTAATTCCAAAGTCAGATTGTCCAAGGACCTACTGTAGAGCACACGGAACTCTGTTCAATACCATGCATCACCTTAAATGGGAAAAAGAATTTGAAAAGGAATAGATATGTATCTCTTGGATTGCAAGGAAATCAAATCAGTTAACCCTAAAGGAAATCAATCCTGAATATTCATTGGAAGGACTGATGCTGAAGCCTGAAGCTCCAATACTTTGGTTACCTGATGCAAAGAGTTGACTCATTGGAAAAGACCCGGATGCTGGGAAAGATTAAAGGCAGGAGGAGAAGGGGATGACAGAGGACAAGATGGTCGGATACCATTGCTGATTCAATGGACATGAACTTGGGCAAACTCCAGGAGATGGTGAGGGACAGGGAAGCCTGGTGTGCTATAGTCCATGGGGTTGCAAAGAGCCAGACATGACTGAGTAACTGAACAATGCCAACGGGGAAAAGAACTTCTCTGCTGATCATCTCAACTTCAGATAACCATTTGTAACATAGCTATGTATGAAGAATATTCTATTCGATCTGTACCAGGCTCTGACAGGAAGCCTTTCAAATATGGGGAGATGGGGACTTCCCTGGTGGTCCAGTGGCTAAGACTGCACTCTCAATGCAGGGGGCCCAGGTTCAGTCCCCAGTCAGGGAACTAGGAAGCACGTGCCATCAGTAAGAGCTCGCATGCCGCAGCTAAGGCTTGGTGCAGATGGACAGATGCGTGCATGCTCAGACACTCAGTCATGTCCGACTCTTTGTGACCCCATGGACTACAGCCCACAAGGCTCCTCTGTCCATGGGGTTTCCCAGGCTAGAATTCTGGAGTGGATTGCCATTTCCTTCTCCAGGCGATCTTCCCAACCCAGGGATGGAACCCACATCTTCCTGCATTGGCAGGTGGATTCTTTACCACTGAGCCACCTGGGAAACCCAGAGATGGAAGGGGGTAACTATTATTCCTGGGGGAACATCTGACGTGGGGTAAACCAGCAGCTACCAGAGTATCTGAAGGGGACAGCAGGGATGTTTCAGAGCTTTCACAGGATCCGTTCTGACACATCATCAAGGTCACTGTCATGGATTTCCAGCTCCCAGAGGCTCCCCTTAGTGTGCGGTAGGTTGTAGAGGTCTCTCCAACAGGCAAGGGTCCTCACTTTACTACTTGGAGGAAAAACATCATTCTCTAGAGGAACAAATTCAACTCCAGCCATTTCAAAGATAACACATACTCTAAAATGTCTTTTGAGGGAATTCTCTGGAGGGCCAGTGGTCAGGACTCTGCACTTTCACTGCCAAGGGTGTGAGTTAGAGTCTTTATTTGGGAACTAAGATCCCACAAGTTGTGTGTCTTTCAGACAGGCAGATAAGTAAGTAAATTAATAAGGGGCCTTCCCTGGTGGTCCAGTGGTTAATAATCCTCCTTGCAATGCAAGTGACATCAGTTCAATCTCTGGTCCGGGAAGATCCCACATGCTGCAGAGCAACTAAGCCAGTGCACGACAACTATTGAGCCTGCGCTCTACAGCCCGGGAGCCACAGCTACTGAGCCCAACTGCTGCAACCCCGGAAGCCTGAGCACCCGAGAGCCTGTGCTCCGAAACCAGAGAAGCCGCTCCCTGCACCCAGAGGGGGCTCCCACTCTCCACGAGGAGGAAAGCCCACACAGCAGCGAAGACCCCGCACAGCCAAGAATAAAATAAATACATAAACCTTAAAAAATAAGTAAGTAGGTAAGTACATAAGAAAGCAAATAAAATATCTTTTGAGAGCGCCTGTTACCTGACTCAGACTTAATACTTGGAAGAAATAAAGTATGGTGAAATGTGAAAGACGATAGACCCACAGAAGAATCAATAGTCACTGAGTCTGTAGGCAGGCAAGATACAACTTACAGAGGGCAGCGTCTCTGAGTGTGAGCATGCTCACTATTAGGAAACATTGATATGGATGACAAATGTTGCGTGTTACGTACAGCTGTGAACATCTCTAAGAAATTTGTCAGCATGACTTCAGTTCATCGGCACAACTGAAAAGTGGAGGTCAAACCAGTGATTCTTAAAGAAGGGACCTTTTGGACACTTGGCAATGTCTGAAGATATGTTTTATCATCACCTCCAGAGAGAGGGAATAAGTTCTAGTGTTTTCTTGTGGGTAGAGGTCAGTGTTACTACTGAACAGGACAGTCCCCGACCACAAAGAATTATCTGGCTCAAAACGTCATTAATATTGATGTTTAATCCAGAAGCCCTGAGTTAAACAGAAGTAGAGAGATTTTTAAATCACTGGTTCAATAAGAGACTAGATAAATTTCTTCACGGCCTTCAGTCTCTTGTAATAGTCAACAAGCAGTAGAATTATGGGCAGGCCTTAGGAATACAGGAATGAGCAACTTTTTTTAGAGGACTCCACCTGTGCCCAGACACACAGACACATATACCCCAGTGTTCATCGCAGCATTATTCTAGGACATGGAAGCAACCTATATGTCCATTGACAGGTGAATGGGTAAAGAAGTTGCAGTCATATATACAATGGAATATTACTCAGCCATAAAAAGGAATGTGTTTGAGTCAGTTCTAATGAGGTGGATGAACCTAGAGCTATTACACAGAGTGAAGAAAGTCAGAAAGAAAAAAAAACAAATATCATATATGAACACATATATATGGATCTAGAAAGTTGGTACTGATGAGCCTATTTGCAGAGCAGGAAGAAAGATGCAGACACAGAGAACAGACTGTGTGCACAGCAGGGGGAGAAGAGGGTGGGACGGACTGAGAGAATAGCGTGGAGACATACGTTACCATGTGGAGAATTAGACAGCCAGTGGGAATTTGCTGTGCGACACAGGGAGCTCAAATCTGATGCTCTGTGATGACCAAGAGAGGCAGGATGGGGTAGGAGGCGGGGGGAAGGTTCAAGAGAGAGGGGACATATACGTATCTATGGCTGATGCATGTTGCTGTATGGCAGAAACCAACAGAACATTGTAAAGCAATTATCCTCCAATTAAAAATAAATTTTAAATATTTAAGTAATAATTCAGTTCAGTTCAGCCGCTCAGTGGTGTCCAAATCTTTGTGACCCCATGAATTGTAGCACGCCAGGGCCCCCTGTCCATCACCAACTCCCAGAGTCCACCCAAATCCATGTCCATTGAGTCGGTGATGCCATCTGACCATCTCATCCTCTGTCACCCCCTTCTCCTCCTGCCCAATCTTTCCCAGCATCAGAGTCTTTTCCAATGAGCCCATTCTTGGCATCAGGTGGCCAAAGTAATAATTAAAATCCTTAAAAATTTTTTTTAAAAAGAAAGAAAGAAAACAAAACTCACCTGGAAGTTAGCCTTTTTGGCTGTTTGTCTTTAAAGATGTATTGAATACTCAACTCAGTTTTCTGTAGAAGATGGCAATGCTCCAGACAATATAATGAAACCAAGAGATCTTTGCATTTTTGAATATAAATGGTAACTTCTAAAAAAGAGCCCATTATCTGTTTCACAAATTCATCCTGATTCTCAACGAGACAACAGAACAAAGGCATGTGGCGCTCCACTGCTTTTGGATTATCACTCAAATTATTTCGTTTTCTCTAGGAAGTACTAATTAAATTCTCCTGTCAAGAGGGGATAGTCAAAGGCTGTCTCAAAAAATTTTCTCATTAAGAAGACCGAAAACAGAAGTAATTGCTGGGCTAAAGTCATTGTGTCTTTCTCTTCTCTCTTTATACAACTTACAGATGGAAGGAATCAGACACTCAGTTAATGTCATCATATTCGCTACGGCTGCACAACTCCTGGATTTTCAAGTGTACGAACATGTAATAGTCTTTATGGTTGCTGCTGGGCAAAAGAATCTTCAGCGCCTTCAACTCAGGGACATCAGCAAGAGTAAACCCAACGTTCCTGAGGTCCCCATCACTACAGCGACAACCCTTCCAAGGCCAGCCAACACTGGCATTCCAGGAGGACTCGGCGGCACCGACAGGCGCTAACTGCAGCCTTCCACGCCAGTGTGTTGGCAAGAAAGTGGGCATATAAGTCAGTGAGCATTTGGCATGAGAATTTCCCATCATCCCCTGTCTCCATCTGCCAACTTAGGGCCATGCAAGTGACCCAGCATAAGCTGGACACGTGGCACAGGTCCACAAACGTGTCCTTCTCTTGCACCAGCCTGAGGGTGGTCAGGGCCTTCCAGCTGTCCTTGAAGAATAAGGTGAAGTACTTCCTCCTCTTTTCACTGGGGAACTTCAGGGTCACAGAGTCGTTGTTCTCCTTTGTGAACGCTCTCCTGGCAGCCTCATGTTCGGGCCGGGAGGGGACAAGGGATGAGGAGCCCGGCACCATCTTTCTTTTCAACAAATAGGACAGGAGCAGCAGCAGCAGCACCTGCTTTCTGCTGCCACCGCACAAGGCAGGTTCATGGTCGACGGTCAGATCAGTCTCCGCGTTGTCCACGTCCTTGAGAACGAAGAGGAGCTTCCCGGGATCGGACAGAATGGGAAAGCAAAAAAGCAAAGATCAGAATCCAACGGGAGCCTGGCCACTGGGTCAGTCCTCGGCAATCAGCTCAACCAAGCTGCACGCAGCCATCAGATCTATGTTGTGAGAAGGGAGATGAAGTATGTATAAGAGGACGCCTTCCCAGAAGTCCCCGTGTGGCCACTGTAACAGCATTACTTTACAGTCATCATTTTGCCAGCAGCCTTCTCTCCCACCAGGAACACATTCCGGTCCTTTCAGTATCGTTGCTAGGATTATACACAGCATTAAGTATGCTGAGACCACTGACTCTCATTTCTTGGTAGGACTTATTATGAACTTTTTCGAAAAGGCATTTTTCCCACTGGGGGAGGATTTTTTTCCTTGAGGAGGACTTCATAGGTTTCTTTGATACCTAAGTCAATGAGCACAGGGCAGAAGAAATATAGAACAGATTAAAAATTCAGTGTACCAATATTATATATTTATATGTCCTGTTTTTGGCACCTGGAGCCTCCCCCCACCTCAGGTTCTCATACTGCCCAACCCAGTGTCAGGCTGACTGAAGCCCTCCTCTTGGCTCCTATGGGCAAAGTGTGGAGGCCTCCTTCACAGTCACTGATGCTCCAAAAGCAAAGATCAACAGGCGTCCAGGTGTGTGTTAAAGATGTATCCTCCATCAATACATCTAGCTGCTGGGGGTCCCCACCGAATCCAAAGGCCTGAGACAGAAGCCACTCCAAGCTCACAAAGAGGGCTGCAGCACCCAACGCCCAAGCCCTAACTGAAGACCAGCGCCACGAATGAAGGGGGCCTGGTCACCAATACTTCACTGACAGCCTCATGAATGTGGGTAATACGCAGAAGATGGAAAACAATTCAGCCTGAATCACTCTCCTGCTGGCAAGCTCCACGTCCCAGCGCTTCAGATGCCCGAGACTGCTCAGGGGCCCCCTGCCCAGGTAGAGCAACCCTCGGGACCGAGAGCACACAGGGGACCTTTCCCAGGACCCGAGTCCTCCAGCGCCAGGTTACACAAGAGCTGAAGAGTCCCCAGGGCTCCTTCAAGCAAAAGGTCTAGAGAGACCTCGGGGCTTATGCGAGACAAATGTTTATCCGGTGATTTAAAAGGGGTGAACGTGGAACACATTCTCAGTAGTTATGAAAATGTTAAGTTGGAACACGCTTGCAACTGCAATATTGTTCCATCACAGGGAACACGGAAAGTGCTTTTCAGCTCCGAATTCCCACACCTCTGCTGAAATTACTCATCTTTACACCCATCTCTTCCTCTAAGCTATTTGATGTATTTGTAATAGCGTTCCATTTTATGTTTTTACTCTTATTTCTTTGGTCGTGCTGGGTTGTCGTTGCTGTGCACGGGCTTTCCCTAGCTTCAGAGACAGGGGCTTCTCACTGCGGCGGCTTCTCTTGCTGCTGAGCACAGGCTCGGCTCTAGGTGCTTGGGTTTCAATAGTTGCCACATGCGGGCTCGGCAGGTGTGGCTCGTGGACCTAGAGCGCACAGGCTTCAGTAGTTGAAGCTCATGAGCTTAGTTGCTCCGCAGCATGTGGAAACTTCCCCAGATCAGGGATAGAACCTGTGTCCCCTGCTGTGGCAAGTGCATTCTTATCCACTGTCCCACCAGGCAAGTCCTATAATAGTATTTTAAAGGCTGCGTCTTTCAGTTCGAACATCTGGGTCATCTACGGTTCTGGTGGTGGCCATTCTTTTCTCTTGATTATGGTCAGAGTTTCTGCGTGTCCTATATACCGTGGTTTTTTTTTCTTTCTTTTTCTTTTTCTTTTTTTTTACATCTTAAGCTGTATGGTGTATATTAAAGAACAGAAGAGAAGAGAGAAGACCACCCCTACTTCCCATAGGGCTTTGAGACTCAATACAAAACCAGGTCTCTTCACTTTCCAGTCCATCCCAATTCATTTGGGGTGATTTTATATCAGCTCCTTCTCCCTCCTGGTTCCCCACATTTTGAACTAGCCTGGACACACACATATGTAAACACACAGCTCTTCAGCCAGGAGCCAATGACAACTTCCCCAAAGCTAAGCACAGGTGAGGAGAAATAGGAGCTGCATGCACCATGCCCCATGAAGCCCACAGTGGGTTCCCTATAAATCCTTCAAGTGCCTCAAGAGTTACCCACACGTCCACCAAAGGAGACCTCTTAAGACCCCAAAGAGCCTCCTGTGTATTCAGAGGTGGTTGTTGTTTAGTTGCTCAATCGTGTCTCTTCTGTGATCCCATGGACTGTAGCCCTCCAGGTTCCTCTCTCCATGGGGTTTCCCAGGCAAGGATACTGGAGTGGGTTGCCATTTCCTTCTCCAGGGGATCTTCCTGACCCAGAGACCAAACCTGGGTCTCCGGCATTGCAGGTGGAAATCTTTACCGCTGAGCCACCAGGGAATCCCATATAGACACTGCATCATGAAAACAAAAACCAAGCATTTCCCAGGGGGTCCAGCTCAGCGTGAAATTCCTTCAGGGAACTGGGCAGATCTATAAGCGTTGCATTTTAGACCTGTGGGATCAAGGTAGCTGTGAAGTGTGACACCTGGATGTTGCCTGAGTGACCTGGCTTTCAGACACTGCAATTTGACCACACATGACATGTATTATAGTCCTTGCTATTCAAAAACCTAAATGGCTGATCTGAAATTGATTTAGAGCACGGTACTGCCTCTTGACCAGAGAGACTGACATGGCACCCTTCTTTACATGTCAGTTCTTTGCTTCTTGTAGCTAAAACACCCAGTTACCCAGCAGGAGAGGGTTTGCCTGAAAGAAACGTCCAGTGTCAGCGCTAGTACCTCACTGCCCAGTCTCCTCACTCTGCCAGAGTGGGCAGTGACACCACTGAGCCTAAAGAACGGTCGCCGGTGCCACTGTGTCCAGGTCACCCTGACAGCACCACCATTCCCAGCTCCTCTCACCCATATACCACAGCTGGACCAGTCTACAGACCAGAGGCAAAGCAGGGCCGGGGATGTTCATAACCTTGAGCCTGAGGGACTTTCAGCTTTGTAGGGATGAAGATAACGATAGCTCTCATTTCTCAAACTGTGCTATCTATGCCACGCCATTGAACACGGGCATCATGTCACTGGGTGCTCACACACACCCTAGGAAGCAGGTACTGCTGTCAACCCACTGCAGACAAGGCCTTCCTGTTATAGAAAAGCAGCACAGACAGGCCTTATCCCTCTTTAATCATTTAAAGGAAACACAGAAGAAAACTTTACAAATATATGCATAAATGTGTATACACATGTGTACCTACGTATATACACCATATAAGTATGAGCAATATATAAAATAACATGCTGACCTTTTTGAACTTTGAGGATTACACCTTTCCTTGAAATTAAAGCTTTCCATGCTCTCACTGCAGGTGTGCTGGTATTTCTTCAGGATCATTACCTTTTCTTACATTTAAAGGAATGGCAGAAAATCTACTAGTAACGACGTCTTTCTTTAATCCAAAAGTGGAGGAAAAGGAATGCAGAAAAAAAATATTTTTCCACTTTATTGTCAGAGGCTGTTAGATAAATTATTTCTATTGATTTAGTTGTGTTTATTTACAAGGAGCGTCCTAATTTTCATGCATATGTACTTATTTAATAGCTGAGGCTTACTCTTTTTGACTTTACATATGAAATTTCCCTTGAGTGCTCAATCTAATAGCCTGAGTGTCTTCAAGCAGCAATCAAAAGAAACTTGTACAAATATAACAAAATGTTAACTGTATAATCTAAGAGCATAAGAATAGTCACTATAGAATTCTTTCCATTTTTCTGCATATTTGAAGTTCTTTACAATAAGTTGTTCAGGGATAGGGGGAAGTCACCTGCATGATACTAACAAACCTTGACTTCCCATGGATCGCTCGCAAGGTTGCTAGTGGGAAAACGCGTATCCATGTTTGAAAGCTTACCACTGACAGCTATTAAAAAAAGAAATTAAAGAAGTCTCATTTTCACTGAATAAAATTTAGAAAATGGACAAAAAAAGAATCTCTCATAAGTTCAATTACACAGGTATAGAAACTTTCAGTATATCATTATAGTTCTTTCCAATCCTTTTGTGTATATACTATTTGTACTATTTCGTTATATACATTAATATTTTGAACACTTTTTAAAAAATAGAATGTCATTTGATTACTAGCTGCATGGTATTCCATGATATAAGTTATATAAACATACCATACTATAGTTTCCAAACTTATTCAACAAAATCACCTGGGAAAATTCTTTGGGACCCACCAACTAAATAAGAATCTCCAGGGATGGCAAAGAATATGACTTTTTGAGGCTTATCCTGTGATTATAATGCATTTAAGACCCCGTGGAGTGTAGCCTGCCAGGCTCCTCTGTCCATGGGATTTTCCAGGCAAGAATACCGGAGTGGGTTGTCATTTCCTTCTCCAGTGGATCTTCCCAACCCAGGGATCGAACCCAGGTCTCCCGCATTGTAAGCACATGCTTTTACTATCTGAGCCACCAGGGAAGTCTAATTAGTTAGTACGTACTTCATTTGTTTAATCCCTTATTTTCAAACATCAAATAGTTTTCAAATTTCTGCTAAGCAACAATCACAGTAACATACCTGTAAGGACAGGTATCTCTCTGCATACGTATACAATTATTTCCTGAGGACAGTTCAGTAGTTTTTCTTGCTTTTTAAAAAGAATTTAGTAATCAGGGACTATGGAATAACTACAGTTCAGGGAGTGCTCACCCCACCACAATCAGAGAATTCTACGGGAGATTCATCTCGGGTCAACTGGAACTTAAGACTACTAACAACCCTTGAAAAACTCTTAAAAGACTGAGGTCTGCCTTCTCCCTTGTCTCTATAGTCACAAAGGTCCTGCTCAAAAGGGCCTCCTTTTGAGTATGGCATTGAAATTGGCTCTTGCTACCTTCTGCTGTCATGTGCTGTTTTAAAATACAGATATGTTAGTTCCCTTTATGTGGATCACAACGAAGTGTAGAAAATTCTTAAAGTGATGGGAGTACCAGAACATCTTTATTTGTCTCCTGAGAAACCTGTATGTGGATCAAGAAGCAACAGTTAGAATTGGACATAAACAGTGGACTGGTTCCAAATTGGGAAAGCGGTTTGTCAAGGTGGCATACTGTCACCCTGCTTATTTAACTTATAGGCAAGTATATCATGTGAAATGCTGGGCTGGATGAATCACAAGCTGGAATTAAGACGGATGAGAAAAATATCAACAACCTCAGATAAGCAGATGATACCAATCTAATGGCAGAAAGTGAAAAGGAGCTAAAGAGCCTTTTGAGGAGGGTGAAAGAGGAAAGTAAAAAGCTGGCTGTTTCCAAGGTACGGTACTGTAAGATTAAAAATGTTTTCTTAAAAAAAAAAAAAGCTGGCTGAAAACTCAACATTCAAAAAATCAAGATCATGGTATCTGGTCCCATCACTTCATGGCAAATAGATGGGGAAAAAGTGGAAGCAGTGACAGATTTTATTTTCTTGGGCTTCAAAATCACTGCAGACTGTGACTGCAACTATGAAATTAAAAGATGCTTGCTCCCTGGAAGGAAAGTCATGACAAACCTAGACAGTGTATTCAAAAGCAGAGACATCACTTTGTCAACAAAGGTCTGTATAGTCAAAGCTATAGTTTCTCCAGTAGTCACATATGGAAGTGATAATTGGACCATAAAGAAGGCTGAGCAATGAAGAATTAATTCTTTCAAACTGTGGTGCTGGAGAAGACTCCTGAGAGTCCCTTGGACAGCAAGGAGATCAGACCAGTCGATCCTAAAGGAAATCAACCCTGAATATTCACTGGAAGAACTGATGCTAAAGCTGAAGCTCCAATACTTTGGCCACCTGATGGGAAGAGCCAACTCACTGGGAAAGATCATGGTGCTGGGAAAGACTGAAGGCAAAAGGACAAGGGGGTGGCAGAGGATGAAATGGTTAGATAGCATCACCAACTCAAAGGACATGAATTTGACCAAACTCCAAGAGATAGTGAAGAACAGAGGAGCCTGATGTGCTGCAGTCCATGGGTTGCAAAGACTTGGACACAACTTAGCAACTGAACAACAAGGAATGATAGTTCACATAACTAACCCCAAGAGCAGTTTCTTAAACTTAGTCCCAGAGATTCCTAGGTATTTTCAGGGGTCTGCAAGTGCAATACATTTGGGTTTCAATGCTGTTTCCATTTTGGTGGTAATATACATATAAGGTAAATGCTAGACAAGTCACTCAATATCAGGGCCTGCAGTCTTATGTTTAATATCAAAATGATACAAGGTCACCACTCAAAGAAACTTAAGCCAATGTTTCTAAAACTAGGATGTGTGGACATACTCCCAGGGTTCCTTGAGAAAAGTTTTTCCTTTAAAGGGAGTTTATACCGTACTGATAGGATACTGAAAGAGGAACTCTCCAGGTCGGTAGGTGCCCAATATGCTACTGGAGATCAGTGGAGAAATAACTCCAGAAAGAATGGAGGGATGGCGCCAAAGCAAAAACAATACCCAGCTGCAGATGTGACTGGTGAAAGAAGCAAGGTCAGATGCTGTAAAGAGCAATATTGCATAGGAACCAGGAATATTAGGTCCATGAATCAAGGCAAATTGGAAGTGGTCAAATAGGAGATGGCAAGAATGAACGTTGGCATTCTAGGAATCAGCAAACTAAAATGGACTGGAATGGGTGAATTTAACTCAGATGACCATTATGTCTACTACTGCAGACAGGAATCCCTCAGAAGAAATGGAGTAGCCATCATGGTCAACAAAAGAGTCCAAAATGCAGTACCTGGATACAGTCTCAAAAACGACAGAATGATCTCTGTTCATTTCCAACGCAAACCACTCAATATCACAGTAATCCAAGTCTATGCCCCAACCAGTAACGCTGAAGAAGCTGAAGCTGAATGGTTTTATGAAGACCTACAAGACCTTCTAGAACTAACACCCAAAAAAGATGTCCTTTTCATTACAGGGGACTGGAACACAAAAGTAGGAAGTCAAGAAACACCTGAGTTAACAGGCAAATTTGGCTTTGGAATATGGAATGAAGCAGGGCAAGGGCTAATAGAGTTTTGCCAAGAGAACGCACTGGTCATAGCAAACACCATCTTCCAACAACACAAGAGAAGACATTGGACATCACCAGATGGTCAACACTGAAATCAGGTTGATTATATTCTTTGCAGCCAAAGATGGAGAAGCTCTATACAGTCAGCAAAAACAAGACTGGGAGCTGACTGTGGCTCAGATCATGAACTCCTTATTGCCAAATTCAGACTTGAATTGAAAAAAGTAGGGGAAACCACTAGACCATTCAGTTCAGTTCAGTTCAGTTCAGTTGCTCAGTCGTGTCCGACTCTTTGCGACCCCATGAATCGCAGCACGCCAGGCCTCCCTGTCCATCACCAATTCCCGGAGTTCACTCAGACTCGCGTCCATCGAGTCAGTGATGCCATCCAACCATCTCATCCTCTGTCGTCCCCTTCTTCAAATCCCTTATGATTATACAGTGGAAGTGAGGAATAGATTTAAGGGACTAGATTTGATAGACAGAGTGCCTGATGAACTATGGACGGAGGTTCATGACATTGTACAGGAGACAGGGATCAAGACCATCCCCATGGAAAAGAAATGCAAAAAAGCAAAATGGCTGTCTGGGATGGCCTTACAAATAGCTGTGAAAAGAAGAGAAGCGAAAAGCCAAGGAGAAAAGGAAAGATATAAGCATCTGAATGCAGAGTTCCAAAGAATAGCAAGGAGAGATAAGAAAACCTTCCTCACAGATCAATGCAAAGAAATAGAGGAAAACAACAGAATAGGAAAGACTAGAGATCTCTTCAAGAAAATTAGATACCAAGGGAACATTTCATGCAAAGATGGGCTCGATAAAAGACAGAAATGGTCTGGACCTAACAGAAGCAGAAGATATTAAGAAGAGGCGGCAAGAATACACAGAAGAACTGCACAACCAAGATACTCACGATGGTGTGACCACTCACCTAGAGCCAGACATCCTGGAATGTGAAGTCAAGTGGGCCTTAGAAAGACTCACTACGAACAAAGCTAGTGGAGGTGATGGAATTCCAGTGGAGCTATTTCAAATCCTGAAAGATGATGCTGTGAAAGTGCTGCACTCAATATGCCAGCAAATTTGGAAAACTCAGCAGTGGCCACAGGACGGCAAAAGGTCAATTTTCATTCCAATCCCAAAGAAAGGCAATGCCAAAGAATGCTCAAACTACTGCACAATTGCACTCACCTCACATGCTAGTTAAGTAATCCTCAAAATTCTCCAAGCTAGGCTTCAGTAACACATGAACCCTGAACTTCCAGATGTTCAAGCTGGTTTTAGAAAAGGCAGAGGAACTAGAGATCAAATTGCAAACATCCGCTGGATCATGGAAAAAGCAAGAGAGTTCCAGAAAAACATTTATTTCTGCTTTATTGACTATGCCAAAGCCTTTGACTGTGTGGATCACAATAGACTGTGGAAAATTCTGAAAGAGATGGGAATACCAGACCACCTGACCTGCCTCTTGAGAAACCTATATGCAGGTCAGGAAGCAGCAGTTAGAACTGGACATGGAACAACAGACTTGTTCCAAATAGGAAAAGGAGTATGTCAAGGCTATATATTGTCACCCTGCTTATTTAACTTATATGCAGAGTACATCATGAGAAACTCTGGGCTGGAAGAAACACAAGCTGGAATCAAGACTGCTGGGAGAAATATCAATCACCTCAGATATGCAGATGACACCACCCTTATGGCAGAAAGTGAAGAAGAACTAAAGAGCCTCTTGATGAAAGTGAAAGAGGAGAGTGCAAAAGTTGGCTTAACATTCAGAAAACGAAGATCATGGCATCTGGTCCCATCACTTCATGGGAAATAGATGGGGAAACAGTGTCAGACTTTATTTTTGGGGGCTCCAAAATCACTGCAGATGGTGATTGCAGCCATGGAATTAAAAGACGCTTACTCCTTGGAAGAAAAGTCATGACCAACCTAGATAGCAAATTCCGGAGAAGGCAGTGGCACCCCACTCCAGTACTCTTGCCTGGAAAATCCCATGGACGGAGGAGCCTGGTAGGCTGCAGTCCATGGGGTCACTAGGAGTCGGACACGACTGAGCGAGTTCACTTTCACTTTTCACTTTCATGCATTGGAGAAGGAAATGGCAATCCACTCCAGTGTTCTTGCCTGGAGACTCCCAGGGACAGGGGAGCCTGGTGGGCTGCTGTCTATGGGGTTGCACAGAGTCGGACATGACTGAAGCGACTTAGCAGCAGCAGCAGATAGCATATTCAAAAACAGAGACATTACTTTGCCAACAAAGGTCTGTCTAGTCAAGGCTATGGTTTTTCCAGAGGTCATGTATGGATGCGAGAGTTAGACTGTGAAGAGAGCTGAGCGCCAAAGAATGATGCTTTGAACTGTGGTGTTGGAGAAGACTCTTGAGAGTCCCTTGGACTGCAAGGAGATCCAACCAGTCCATCCTAAAGAAGATCAGTCCTGGGTGTTCTTTGGAAGGACTGATGCTAAAGCTGAAACTCCAGTACTTTGGCTACCTCATGTGAAGTTGACTCATTGGAAAAGACTCTGATGCTGGGAGGGATTGGGGGCAGGAGGAGAAGGGGACGACAGAGGATGAGATGGCTGGATGGCATCACTGACGCGATGGACATGAGTTCGAGTGAACTCCGGGAGTTGGTGATGGACAGGGAGGCCTGGCGTCCTGCAATTCATGGGGTCACAAAGAGTCGGACACGACTGAGGGATGGGACTGAACTGAACTGAACTGATACTGTACTGCACTGAAAGTTGAGAACCACCTGCTTAGAAGACAAGTGTCATACTGCTTTTCCTTCCAGAGCAGCACCCAGCCCAGGCTCAGCACTGGCAAAAATTCAGGCTGCACGATTCTGTGCCCCATCGGGTCACTTGTAAGAGATCTCCACCAGGCCTTCCAGCCACATTTCTTGAACTCATCCCCAGGGCAGTAAGAATCCATTCCTTGCCTCTTACCTTATTGTCAGAACCTAACCATCAAGCCCAACCCCACTCACAGCACACGGGAAAAGTGAGGCCCCGAGATGGAAAGTGCCTTAAGCGAGATCACACAGCTAGCTAGCAGCAGAGATAAAACAAGAACCTCCTACCCCAACTTCCGTGCCTCCGCTGACTCTGTAGCGAGCACTGATTAGGGATCGCACAGAACTCATTTCCTCCACCACCACCACCACTATCCCCAAACCCATTTCCACCCTCCTCGCGTCCCCAACCTCCCTCCGTCCTCTCCAAGTCGACTGGTGTCGGTGTATTCCAGGACTTCACAAACATTCCACACTCCCCAACTCCAACCCTACTGCTT
Source organism: Capra hircus (assembly GCF_001704415.2). Lineage (NCBI taxonomy): Eukaryota > Metazoa > Chordata > Mammalia > Artiodactyla > Bovidae > Capra > Capra hircus. Next base: position 41,416,851 of record NC_030825.1, read on the forward strand.
CTGGCAGCCCCTCGCCTACAAAACACACAAACTGAGAGATCCCCACCAAACAGACACTCAGTCACTCCGTAGTACTCCGCGCGCGCGAGTCCGCCCCGAGGCGCAGGCGTCAGGCTAAGTCGGCGCGCGTCGGTGACGTCACGGGCGGCGCCATCCCCGAGCTAGGAGCTCGAGACTCCAGCTCCGGGTAGCAGGTCGTCCGCCTGTCAACCTGCTTCCCGCGCGACTTCTGGCACAAGGAACGTCAGCGCCACAAACTTGGACGAGAGAGGCTCTAGTGGTCGAGGGCTGCTGAAGAAAGTAGAGACCGGTGAAGAGTGAGCGACGCCTGAAGGAGACGTCAGCACAGCGCACCGGAAGCGGTCCGAGAATGACGAGTAAGCCGGGCTGAGGGCCACGAAACTGGAGAGGGGTGGGGTGTTAAGGAGCCGGAGACTAGGTCTCGGTACTGGTGGGTGACAGGGTTGCAGGGGAGTCTGGACGGAACTGCCGTGGGAATTGCTCCGCCTTGTAGAAGTGTAACTGTGGCCCGGAGTCCCGGTTGGCCTGGCGCAGTCTCTGAACTAGAAACTGGTGTCGGGTTCTCTGCGCGGGAGGAGGGGGAGGGGGGCTGCCCTGCTCCCTGGTGGGTGGTGCTGGAGGAGGGCCCAAGGCCTTGGTCTGACTTGGCTGCTGTCTCTCGTGGTGGCGGGGTCCCTTTTCCTCGCTACAACCCGGTTTCCCCTTTTGTAACGGTTGAATGGCATCACCAACTCAAATGGACATGAGTTTGAGCAAGCTCCGGGAGTTGGTGATGGGCAGGGAAGCCTGGTGTGCTGCAGTCCATGGGGTCGCAAAGAGTCGGACAGGACTGAGCGACTGATCTGAACTGAAGGTACTGATAATGGTGCCTGACCAGCCACCTGTTCTGTGAACGACCCTTTTCTGGTGTAAAGCGCAGAGAGCGCGCTGGGGAACAATACCACTAACCCAAGGCTTTGAGAATTTGAGCGTAGAGGAGGTGAGCAAGCACCCGAGGCAATTTATATAGGCGGGGGAATAACACCGTTAAAACTGGATTTTAAGTTCCGCTTCTGCCTCTTAATCTATGTGATCGAGTAAAGTGTCTCAGCACATTTGAACTTGCAGTTTTCTCAGCGCATAATAGGAATGTGTGTGTGCGCGCTTAGTCATGGCCAACTCTTTGCAACCCCATGGACTGTAGCCCACCAGGTTCCTTTGTCCATGGGATTTTCCAGGCAAGAATACTGGAGTGGGTTGCCTCCTCCAAGGGATCTTCCCAACCCAGGGATTGAACCCATTTCTCTTGTGTCTCCTGCATTGGCAGGCGAATTCTTTACCACTGGCGCCACCTGGGACTATATAATAGGAATAATAACACCTTTAAAATGGTCACTCAGAAAGTATGAGGTAGAATATACATAGCTTTTAATTGGGCATGGCAAGTATTGAGGGCTCAATAACTGTTAGATGTCTGTTATAGGAGAAAAAAAAAAAAAGGCTTCTGGGTTTAATGCTAGGCACCTGTGACAGTTGCAGTCATACCTGGGGTTCCAGACCCTGCAAGTTACTTTATACAAACAGATTTCAATCCCTGTCTTCCAGCTGAGGGAGAATCATACTCTCTATATAAAACTTGTAACCACCTTGGTTTGTTTGTTCAGATGTATTCAGGGACACACAACAGAGCTGGGATGGAATTTAGACTGTAGTGTGAACCATATTTTCTAGTCCTTTGGCCCTTAAACCAGGCCTTTGTCTCATTCGCTTCATACCCATATTCTGTCCCCAATACTGTGGTTTTCTTCAGAAGAAATTAAGAAACAAGAGTGTGAAAATTTTTGAAGGTTGAAACCATGTTGAGCAATATGTATTTTGAGCTTGAAGAAAGCTCTATGGTATTTTATCAATTTAGGATGCCATCAGTTGTATGATACATCTCAGCTTCATTGATACTAAAATGCGAGAAGTCTTTTTTTTAAACATCAAACAGTAAACAAAATGTAATAGTTTCAAGTATCCCCATCCTGAAAAGCCCTGTCACATAACTTTTAAATGAGATACATTATTAGAGTTCTAGAGCAACAGATTCCAGAGATTCTGACACACATTCATGTTTGAGAAGCTCTGTTCTAAGGCACACCACTGGGACTGCTAGGATGGACGGATGTGGCTGGAGGGTAGGGCCTTAGACATCTGAGTAAGCTTTGCTGTTGTGCTTACGACCCATCTGTCCCTCAATAAGCAAAGTGCTTTTCACAGTTAGAAAAGTCTTAGGTTTTATAGCCATAGCCAACAGGATTGATCTTTCCATGTTTGTGTGTGTGTGTTTTTTTTCCTCCCCTAGGTGTGGCCTACCATGCCTTTTCTCAGAAAGAGGCAAAAGAGTTCGACGTTCAGGTACGGTGCTTGGGCAGGGGGTCTGGGAGCAACAGAGGTGATAGCAGAGATGGCTCCGTGGCTCCTTAACTTTCCCACAGTTTACCCTCGCGTTTCCAGCAGGCATGTTAGGGTTAATCAAGGCCTGTTGCTCTGCTGGCCTGCTTTCCCAGAGTCAGGTTTCGTAAACTGGGACTTTCATAAGTGTAATTTATGGATCATATCTGGGTGCTACAGACATACTGTGTCAGTTTGGTAAAAGCTTCACTGGTGACTCATAAGGAGGGAGTTACTTAGGAAATCAAGATCTTGAAAGACTGATATACCTTTATTTGGCTTCTGCATGAAAGGTGGGCCACTTAGGTGTTTAATCAAATGTCTTCTTACAATAATAATAGTGATGATAGTGAATCTTTACTTAGCATTTAAAAGTACAGAGCTGAAGCTGACTGCCCTCCTTACTATGGGGAACCTTGAAGATTGTGTGTTTCACATTAATCCCCATCTCCCACCCATCCCCAAGCCCATGTCTGCTCCATGAAATGAGAGCTTGATTACTATCGACACCTGAGCTCCAAGGTGTTTGCAGCCCAGTTAGTGCAACAGAAGTCCAGGAAATGGCCCTGCCAAGAGGGCCTCAGTAGAACCTCCCTAGGGCTGTGGCACACATCTGGGCAAAGGCATTGGAATGAGGAAGAGACTGGTGGAACTTCAACTCGAGGGACAGCAGTGCCTGTTCTTTCAAGAATTACACGCAGTCATGACAGTTGTTTTGCCCAGAAACTCTCTAAGTGCAGGTGCTCAGTCACAGCCACATGATGCTCTGCTGTGTGTGGAGAAGCGTGAATGCGCAGGGCTAAGGCGTGCTGACAGTTTCTTCATGCAATGCCAGAACCAACTAGGAGAGTACCAAGCCACGTCTGCACGGCTGAAGACTCAATAGAGTATTAATGATACGGCCAGTGTCAAAATTGCTGTGGCTGGGCCCAACCTGGAGCTCTTGATGATGCTGTTTTTCCCTAGTGTTAGGGTCATTTCCTTCGAGGCCATCGCTTGCCTTTGTTTGCTCATGATTGATTAAATACTGTTGCCTTATTGTTTCTCAAGCTTTCCTCCCTTCCAAGGATGAGAGAAATCTTTTCTTCCAAATACAGTGTTTTTGTCCATTTGGGTTTTTGCTGTGGCTTTTTGTTTTTGTTCTTAACTAACCTCAAAGAAGTAGGGTAGGAAGTTGGAGTCTGAGGTGATCTGTGTGGCAGTCACAAATTGACATTTAAATGTGGCTTTCACTTCTGGCCAGCTGGGCTGGCGGACACTTGGCCAACAAGAGGCTGTGTGGGCCTCGGTGGGTAGACAGGTGGGTCGGCGAAGGTGGCCACCTGCTGTTGCGGTGGGTGTGGGAGGGCCCGGGGGCCTGGGTGGCCCCAACCAGAGCAGCCCCGCACTGTCTTGTCCCCAAGCAGCACCCGGGAGCCCAGCGGGCCAAGGCCTTTGTGAGGGCCTTCCTGAAGCGGAGCATGCCCCGCATGAGCCAGCAAGCCCTAGAGGACCACCTGCAACGCAAGGCCGTTGTCCTGGAGTACTTCACTCATCGGAAGCGAAAGGAAAAGAGAAAGAAATCTAAAGGCCTTTCTGCCAAGCAGAGGAGGGAGCTGCGCCTCTTTGACATTAAACCAGAGCAGCAGAGGTATGGTGAGCTTTTCCTGCCTTTCCACGTGAGCAGTGTAATCTTCCTAGTACTAAGTACAGATTTGGAAAGCTAGGGGATTCCCTGGTGGCTCAGACCATAGAGAGTCTGTCTGCCTGCAACGCGGGAGGCCCGGTTCGATCCATGAGTCGGGAAGATCCCCTGGAGAAGGAAATGGCAACCCACTCCAGTATTCTCGCCTGGAAAATCCTACGGACGGGCGGAGGAGCCTGGTGGGCTATGCAGTCCATAGGGTTGCAAAGAGTCTGACACCGCTGAGCAACTTCACTTAGGGAAGCTAGAAAGCCCCTGCTCCGCTTTAGCTAAGAGAGCCTCTCCCATTTCTGCCACAAGGTGGCAGCCTTCCGTTACCAATTCAGACCTTTTTGGATTTGGCTTCTGTCCTATCCTTAACTATTAAGGCCAGTGCCAAAAGTGAGTCTGTTGCCCATGACAACAGGGCGATGGTTTTCTTAGAACAAAAGGAACTGATACTTCTTAACATATATCTCTCTGTAGCTTTTAATAGCTCTAGACAGAATCACCCATTGGGGTTTTGTTGCCAAAGAACGTGCTGCCCATGTGTTTCAGGAGTTTTGAGAGAGACATTTCTCTCTGTGGGAGGACATGTTCCTCCCTCCAGCTGACACTCCATCCCTCCTTGGCTACAGTTCTGCATTTGCATGTCTTAGGACTGTTCATATGCTTTGGCTCCAAGATCTGTAGCCAAATAGCCTCCCACATCCCACAAGACAGAATCTGTAACTTTATTCACGGCCCCCTCACAAAATCAGCTGGGTTTTGGGAGGAGGAAGGGGCTACTGCCTGCCCCTGGTGTGCCTCGCCCATGTCCCTACCGATAGAGTCCACTTTGGGTTTCAGCCTGAGGTCCTCATTTTCTCTAACCAGTAGCTTCGTTAAGCAGATTCCTCATGAAACATCAAGAAGGCCCATTCGGGGTCCTCTCACCTGCTTCCTCCCCTGCACCCCACCACTTCTCACCCTCCAGACAGACCTTGTCACCTTGCACATGGACTTATGACAACCAGCCTCTCCTGTTTACTGAGGGCTTATCGAGGTCCGCTTCCTATAACAGAAGACCTCCAAACAGCAGTTACTTAAACAATAAGCCAGTAGCAGTGGCTTCTTTTCTCTTGGGAAAAGCCCAGTTGAATGCCGTCCTGGGCTGGTGCACAGGCAGCTCCACAGCCATCAGACACCCCAGAGTGCAGCCTGGGGCGCCCTTGCTGCGGCGCCGTCTTCTCTAAGGTGTCTGCTTGAGCTCCAACCATCACAGCTGCATCTAACCAGCAGGAAGGATGAAGGGGCAAAGGAAGGCAACCTCTTTCTCTTCTCCTTAGCACGAACTTAGCCTTGAGAGTGTTCTACCAGAGGAAACTAAGATTTGAGAGGTGAAAGTACTGGATTTCAGTGCGGTTACAGGAAGTAGAACTAGGATTTGCACCCAGGCCCCAGTGATCCAGGTCACGGTCCTTGGCATCAAGCCAGCTCTGTGCTCTTTGGATGTCATATTGTCATATATTATAAATGTCACATTGCCTGACTTTTTACCTCTATCTGAATTTGCCACAGATACAGTCTTTTTCTTCCTCTACATGAACTCTGGAAACAGTACATCCGGGATCTATGTAATGGCCTCAAACCAGACACGTGAGTCACAATTCTGAAGCCTTGCCCTTTGGAGCAGAACCCAAGGGACCCTGCTATCAGCATTGCCTGGCTGCAGAAGTCTGTAGACCTGTTTGCTCCTTTCAGAATTTATCATGGTATACACTGAAGGCTTCTGTTTACCTCTTAGGCAGCCACAGATGATTCAGGCCAAGCTTCTAAAGGCAGACCTTCACGGCGCTGTTGTTTCAGGTAATTTGCCTAAAGAGCACATCCTCCGGATGCCCAAGCCATCCTTCAGTGACAGTTCCTTTCACTGCTGATATCACACATCACCAGCACTTAGGATAGGAGATGACTGTAGACGTCTTAGTCAGTTCTGGCCGCTTGTTGGATACTCTTAAATGGTCTCTGTGTGCCTTCTCCACACAGAGACCCCTGCTGGCACTCACACACAGCCTGCTAACTTGAACAGTCCCGTGGTTCTAAATGACAGCTCTGGACCGACAGTCCCCAAGTTGTCATCTCCAGCACAGACCTTCCCCTTGAACTCTTTGAATTCAACTGTCTGCTGGATATAGCCACCCAGATGTGCAGTAGACGCTGTAAACTCTACACATCCAAAGTAGAACTCTGGGCCTCTGCTCAGATCAGCCCTCCCCCTGGTTGTCATCTCAGTTGCCACTGAGGTCAGTGTCAGTGACGCCACTGAGCACTGCTGAGGGCCACAGTTCATAGCGCACTAGTCGCCCTGGCTGTTCAGGCCGGAGACCTCGGAGGCATCCACATTTCTTTCCTCATCCCCACCTCCAAGACATGAGCACACCCTAACATCCGAATCTAAGCCACTGCTCCTCCCCTGGATTATTGCAAAGCCGCCTAACCCTCTTCCTACCAACACACTGCTCCTCCCCTGACCAGGCAGCCAGAGGGAGGGTTTTTTTAACTGAAAAAGTCCTGTCCTTTTTGCCTCTTTACTGTGGTCCAAATGGCCTATGCAGTCTCCTTGGGCAGCAGGTCTAACCACACTGACCAGCTTTCTGCTCACCAGGCCTGGCCCTGCCTCAGGGTCTTAGCATTTGCTTCTTCCCTCTGCCCAGGAGTTCTTTGTGCTCACAGGATTCTTTCTCGTTATTTGGGTCTCTGTTCAGATGTCACTTCCCAGGGGTCTACCATTACTAAAGATGACTCCTCTCCCCCATTTCCCTGCCCTTGTTTTTTTCATAGCACTCATCACTATCAGAAAATAAAGCCGTCTGTACTTGTTACCCCTCCCCCATCAGAACAACAGCTCCCTGAGAGCAGGACCCAGGACTGCCCTTTTCACTGCTGTGCCCAGCTCCTGCCTAGGACAGTGCCAGACACACAGCAGGTGTTCCGTGACCATGTACTGGCTACATGGGAGATGGGTTGGAGGAGGTGAGGGGCCTGTTGCCGTGGTGGCAGCTCACTGCTGGGTGACCTGGAGTGGCCGCCCATTCTGGCCAGAGCGTAGGAGGTTACAGGAAGACCATGGTGAACAGGTGTTCACTCAGGTCCTATAAGTGAGACCTGGCCTTGCCAGAGCAACCCAACTGTGGGTCTTGGTGGTATTGGATACATGTGTGACCTCTTGGCTCCAAAATCCTGCCTAGGACCCCTGTGGCAGCAGGCCCTCTGAAGGACACCTTACCAGAGCAGCACAGAGGCTGTAACACCGCAGTAAGGGACTGGGAAACCTGGGTTTGTCCATGCCCAGCTGAGTCGCCAACACTTAGGATTGGAGTGCTGCCCCTCACCGCGCCCCGCCTGGTGCCCTTTCTTCCTCTGCTGGCTCAAGGTTGGGAACAGAGCCCTCATCCCCGACAGGCCTGGCAGCCTGTGGCTCCGCTAACAGCACAGAGGCCTGAGCCCTGCACTGCCCTTTTCCTTTGCAGTTACAAAATCCAAGTGCCCCTCCTATGTGGGTGTTACAGGGATCCTTCTACAAGAGACAAAGCATGTTTTCAAAATCATCACTAAAGAAGACCGCCTGAAAGGTACGTGACTGGATGGCCCTGGCTGTGGCCGCCCCAGCCAACTCATTGGCGCTTTCCTCGGGACTCTAAAGGTAGTTTGGCCTTTCGAGTCAGCAGATCCCTGCCTATCGTACATGTCAAGCCTACAAAGACCATCCTGGCACCCCGGACTCTCCCTGAGACACTCGTCAGCCCAGCCGCCATGGCCAGACATGATCAAGGAAAGGAAGGGTTGCTTGGCTGTGCCTCCAGACACCTGGGTCTGTTTCCAGGACTGGGACCCTCCACCTGCCCAAAGGCTGCTGCCTCCCAGAAAATTATAGCCAGAGAGCTAGTAGGGAGGAAGCCAAGGCAGCGCCTGCCCCTGGAGTTCCCAGAGCCCGCGCCCTGGGATCCAGGGAGGCGAGTCCCCGCTCGTCTGTCTGTCGTGCTCACCACTCTGGCAGAGAAGCACCTGGCCTGTCAGGATTCCCACACCCCTGCCTTGCCCACGAATCCAGAGATTTCAAAACCACAGGGGGGGGTTGTTCCTTTAATTTTTGACCCTTGGGTTTCTTGCAGCTTGCTTCCATTTCCCTATATATTCCTCTGCTGTCATTTTAAACCTCAGAAAGTGGTGTACAGGTTTCCCCAGAAGCATAACCCCATGAGTCTGTCTGCAAGTTATGTGGTAAGACCTGTTTCTGGCAGTTTTTCTAGGAGCTTTTGATTCTGGAAGTTTGGTTCATAGCCTTTCACCCTGAAAACTAGGTGTTGAGTTATATTTAAAATGTGAGTAAATTGGCTGCCTGGTAGAATCATCACCTTCATCCTGGTATTGTTAACTTTGTGGGTTCCTGCATTTCCTAATGTTTTCCCTAGTCGCTTTGTTTATTGTCTAATACAAACATCTTGGGAATAATAGTTTCTGTAAAAGTGAACTTACTGCCAGGATTTTTTTCCTTATCCTTTTTCTCTCACTTTTTTTCAGTTATCCCCAAGCTAAACTGTGTGTTCACCGTGGAGATCGATGGCTTTATTTCCTACATTTATGGTAGCAAATTCCAGCTGCGGTCAAGTGAGCGGTCTGCAAAAAAGTTCAAAGCCAAGGGAACAATTGACCTGTGAGCTGTTGCTGCCTAAGGGGATTATTTATGCCAGCCAAAGACTGGAAACATCCACCTTTCAGGGAAGAGATGGTCAGGCCAGTTCTGGTCATAGACCACTTCCAGCCAGTTTAAATCAGCGTTAAGGACATTGAGTCATCTGGAAAGAAGCACTGTACTGAGCACAGAATTCAGGGACCAGAGCGATGTGTCTTTATAGATGCTCTTGCTTTTATATTACTCCCATGGAGAGAAAAGATTGGCAGAAAGCACCAGGATTAACACAAGTTGACCTAAATAGTTTATTTGGTTTTTCTTTTCATACTTTTCTGTGTTTTCAGAATGTTGTTTGATAAATCAGTAGTTTGTGTGATAATAAAATATGCATGTGGGCGTGAACAGGCCACAGGAGTGATTCCTGCAGCACGGCCAGGATGGAAGGGAAGAGAGGCCTGAGGCTGCCCCGGCCCTGTGCCTTTTGCTCTCGGTGCCACGAGGCGCCGAGTGCAGTAGTTCAGAGGTGCCCTGCATCTTCGACGCGTTACTTTAAATCATGCCTTCTGTCAAGCTCTGACCTAACCACGGTTTACTTTGCTGTTTCTAGAAAGCAGAAGAAAGTTCCAGTACAGGGAGCTTAAGCCTATGGAGTGTTCTCAATTCCTGAGTCTGTTAGGCTCCAGAGGAAGGGGGACTGAGGGGAAAATAAGACTACAGCCTTTGCCAAGGTCTAACCTGCAAGGAAGCCTGAGTCCCCAACGGTGCCGCCTTCAGTGACTCTTGGTTCCATTTTTGCTGCCAAAAAGCATGGCTCTCCAGTCTGACCCCAGGCCTGCACGCAGTGTGCCCGTGGGCCAGTAGCTGGGGCCCTTCTATGCAGGCCTGAGTACAAACCAGCCGAATGAGAACAGGGTGGGGACCAGCCTTCCAGGTCTGCTATTAAAAAAGCCATGTGGCTTAGAAGACCCTGTCACCCCTTTCCTTTGAGCAGCAGGTGTTTGCTGGTCAACAAGGTGAAGGCAGAAGCTTCCTGATGACAAACTGGGGGCGCATCCACATGCCTTTTGCTTCCACTCCAAGAGAAGCAGCAGTGCCAGAGCCTTGCTTTCTCAGCACTTCCCGCTCAGTATCCTCACGGGACGAGAAACACGATAAGGGGAGCGTAAACGCTGGTTTCCCGTCAACTGGAGAACAGCAAGAAGGCCTAGCTGTGCCTCCTGAGGGCTGAGCCCACCGATAGTCTCCCACGGTCATTCATGCCTGGCAGCTCGACCCTGCTTCCATCTGCACGTGCTGTCCCTCACTTACCAGGAGGGTCTGAGTCTCCTGGGGTGTTCTCCGTAGTCTAGCCACTGCTGCCTGTGGTTTGGAGCACAGTTCCCAGCACCACCTCAGACGGGGCATCCTGACCCAGTGACAGCTATTGGGTGTGGCCACAAAGACACTCAGAGCACTGGCTTGCCTGGGGCCTCACCACCTGAGAGAGGTGAAGCTGGGATTTGAACCCTATAGTCTAGCTCCAGAGCCATGTGTTTTAGGATGGGAAGATACCTCAAGAGTGCATCCATTATTACCTGGGTTCCCGCTTCCTGAGGGAATCTCTTGTCTTTCCCGTAATACAGCTTCTGTTCTTCCGGCTGTCTGAAAGTGCCACACTGGTAACAGCATAGGTGCTATCACTTCCTAAATCCCACTGCTCTTACCCACCCCTCTGCAATGTAAAAGGCGGCCAATGTTGTATAAATATACAGTTGCTTTCCAGAAAAGTTGTTGGAACCAATTGCCATGTGAAATCTGTTTTTCATTTGGCGCAGACTCAAGTTTCCATGTGAGTGGCTGTTTAGTTTATATACTTCTCTCCCCCTCCCCAAGGAGACTTGGTGAGAACGCTCACCTGCCACGAAGCTGCTACTGAGCTGCCTGTTTCTGGAAGCCCGTTTTGTCCCTAGGGGCCATGAGGCTCTGTGCCCCATGGACCACGCCATCCTCAAAGGCAGAGGAGGGGGTGGGGAGGGCCCAGGCCGGGCTGGGCGCTGACTGTGAGTGAGCAATCCCGATGAAACTGTACTAAACACTGCACAGGCGGCTACACAGGGCTGGCTGTGTCCCTAGGGCTGCAGCACAGGGCTTGTCTTGGAGAGCGCTGTAGTACTTTGCAGTCCAGTCTCTCCCATCTCCGCTGCCCAGGGAGCAGAGCGCCAGCAGAGCTGAGGCCTTGGACACATAGGCTACCTGTGAGACGGTGAAATTTGCCTTGTGTATAAGCCGTCAGGCAGGGGAGAACCCTGTGCCCCAAGAGAGGCCTGTGAAGCAACAGAACAGTTAACACCACGGGACGAGACAGGAGACGTGGGTACAGTGACCCACTGTCCCCCTCAAGAGCGAGTGGGCCCCAGGCCCTTTACATCCCCTAGGGCCAGTTCTGAGAAGGACACAGCCACAGTGCGGGGCCTGCAAGGACAGGCCAGCGCCTCGGGATGAAAAGGAAAAGGATGAAGCACCTGGAGGGTGAGGGGCAGTGTGGACCATGCCTTATTAGCCCAGCCTGCCATAACAATACTGCAGGGAGTCAGCTTAATCAACAGACATTTCTTATCTCATTGTTCTGGAGGTTGGGCGTCCAAGATTAAGGTGCTGTCAGGGTTGCTGTCTGGTAAGAGCTTTCTCCTTGGCCACATCACTGTGTCCTCAGATGACCACCTGTGTGCACTCGGGGAGAGGTGAGAGATCGCTGATGTCTCCCTCTTATAAGGACACCAGTCTTATGGAATTAAAGCCCCACCTTCCTAAGCTTATTTAACTTTAATTACCTCCTTAAAGGCCCAGGGCTTCAACAGAGGAATCTGGAGGGAACGTGATTCAGTCCATTAACAGCCATGGAGATGTCCCAGCTGGGACAGACTAATTGTGCCCTGCACCCTGACCCACATCCTCAGATACTGGCCTGGCCCAGCCTTCCCACACCCCTCTATGGGGTGCTCGGACCATTAGCCAGTTCATCCAACCCAGCTGCTGGACCCTGAGCTCCCATCACCACAGGATTCCAGGATTTGCCCATGGAACTTCGATTCAGCTGCTCCCTCCCTCCAATACCAGGAGCTCAGAGGGTTCCAGCTTCTCACATTTCTGCAAACAGCTTCTCTTCCCAAGCCCTCTTGTTGGGGCCAGGCAGAGTCTGGTTGGGAAAGGAAATGAACACGCAGGTGGGCAGGGTGGGCAAGGGCGGCTCCCTGCAAGTGGCTCTGGATCCAGGCAGTTGTGGGACATATAAGAGTGCGGTCACGTGGGCTCGGCAGAGGCCTGCAGGGCCAACATGGAGAACCGAGGAAATCACCTACCTGGAGGGCCTGGGGCCACCAGAGGAGAGACAGGAAAGGCTGTGGGGCTATGGCTACCAAACTCAGGAGATGCCCAGCAGGCGGGGAGAGATGGCGGAAGCTGCTAGAAAAGTTCTGCATCGGGCAGGCTGTGGAGTTGTGCTGATCCAGTCACCCAGTTCTGAAGTCTTCCAAGGCCTCTGTGTCACCATCTGTCAAGTGTGGTCTTGAGACTAGATCAGGGCTTCCTGAAGTGGGATTCTGGCACTACCTGAGCAAGAATCTGCAGGATACGTGTTAAAAGCAGCCAGATCCTGGGCTGCGATCAGACTCCACGGGTGGAGCCCAGACAGCTTTCTGTTTCTCTAAGACCCCAGCTGGTTCCTCCAGTCGTTGATGTTTGAGGATGCTGGACTCCAGATGGTATCTGAAGTCTTTTCCAGCTCTGACATCTGGACTGTGATTTAAGATTTGGGCCTCTCGGGATGGTGCTTTCTGAATGCTGGAAAAGATTGTCAAATGACTGATCTCTCAGGTTCTGAAGAGTAAACATGAGCATTCCCCGCCAAAGCCATAAATTATGGTAAAAAGCTTGCTTTCTGGACAATGGCTTTAGTTCTAATTTAGTTTGCATTTCTTAACTATAATGTCTAATTAAGACATCTGTTAAATGTCTATAATATTAATTTAATAGAGGGGGCTCTAATAGAACTGTATTGGAATTGTCCATTTAATTAACCTCACGGGCCTTTAATGGATGTCTTAACTAGACATCATTAACAAGAGTGCTAGACAAATTAAAATTAGAGTCAATAACATTCTTGGTGATTTTTCCTGAGCTGTGAAGGACAAGCACTGCTAAGTAGACAGGCATAGAGATGGAGTGTTGGCTCTGTTCATCCCCAGCGGGGTCCGCAATGGACAAGGCCCCAGGCACGGCTCAACCGTTCTGTGTCCTGGTCAGCTCTGCCCAAAGAGGGTCCAGCCATCGGAGGCAGTTCTCAGGAGCATAGTCCTGCTCTGCCTGCTTCGTATACCTGTCACAGAAAACGTTTGCTGACCAGGTCCTTCAGACAGCTCCTGGCTGCAGGAAGGAAATGGAGGAAGGAGGGACTCAGCCAGAGATTCTCACTAGATACCGTAGCTGCGTGGATCAGGAGCGGCAGCACGCTCTAGCGAGCAGGACTGGCTGCAGTGGGTGGGCGGAATAGGGTGAATGGGACGAAAGGAAAACATTCTATCACTTTTGGCCCCACCGCTCCTCTAAACAGCTCCCACTCAAATGAACTATAGCTTTCCAAATCAGTAGTCAGTTCTCTCCTAACTTCACCTCTCATCAGCTTTTGTCATGACTAACCATTCCCTGCCTCTTGAAACACCTCTGAAGCCCCACACTCTCTGACTTTCCTCCTGCCTCCCTGGCCACACCTTCTCAAGTGTTCTTTCATGGTTTCTTGTCCTGTTCCAAACTTTCAAATGTTGGCTAAGCCCTGAACTCCAGCTTTGGACTCCTCTGCATTTGCTCTGTAGCTGGTCTCATCCGCAACTTCAAATACACTTGACTCTCAAAATCAGATTGGCAGCCTAGCTTCCTCCTAACCCCAGACCCCAATCTGTAGCTGTATTGTCTGCCTCCCCGCCCCGTTCCAGTGTGAACTACTGACGGACAACTTTGTACTGACCTCTGCTGTCTCACCAGTGATGTAGAAACACTGTCTGAACCCTAACAAGTGCTCCACAAGGGAATGAACGCAAGTGCATGCTGAAAGCTGCACCTGCAGACCTCATGGCCCCCACCCCACCCCAGCCTGATATGGCAGTACGCAGAACTACTGACTTTGCTTTGCTCCCACCTCAATGAATGGCCTCATGGCTCTCCCATTACTTAAGCCAGAAACCCAGGCATCCTCCTCTCTTGCATTCATGCCCCACAACCGATCTTCCATAAAGTGCTTCCAGAAAGGGCCCTCCTTCCAGCCTTCCTTGCTATCTCCCTGCTCCCTCCCACCTGCTCTCATCTCAACCAACAGCCACAGCCCTTCCCTACCGCCCACCCCCCACCACCACCTCCACGTGGGGCCCCCGCCACAGCCCACAGCCAACATGACCTTTCTGAAGCATGACTCAGATCTTATCGCCCTTGTGCTCAAACCCGCAGGTAGACTTCCCAGTGCTCTTTGAATGAAAGCCAGCTTCTGACCAGGGTCATCGGGCCCTCTCCAGCCCTGGCCTAGCCCACCTCCCCAGTGTCCCACCCCCATGCCTCCTCTGCATAGCCCTGCCCTACTCTGCGCTGGCATCTGTCACTCAGCCTGGGACGCTCTTCCCTTGGACTTGCAACCACAAGGCAGCCTCTCCTCTGTATTCAGCTCTCCACGACTGGCCTCCCTCGGAGTGGCCTCCTCTGAGCAGCCCCATGCCAGCCCCTCTCGTATGACTCCATCTTGCCGTTTTCTGTAGCGTTTCTTAGTATCTAACAATCTTGCCTGTTATTTACTGTCATCTTCTTCCACTAGACTATGACTCCCGGGAACACCTGGACTTTGCCTGTCTCGTTTGCCATTATAACCATTGTTTCCTCAGTGCAATCTAGAACATTAAGTTGCGCATAAGTGTTCAGTTAAATAGTTCCTGTCTGACAAAAAAAAAAAAAAAGAAAAAACAAGGAGCCAAGAGTGTGGCTTGATGATGGATAATGGTTGACACACAGCAGCTTTGACTCTGGCCATGACCCCCTCCAGCCCAGACAATACCCCCACCAACCACTGCCACAGCCTGTCCACAGCAGAGCAGAACTGTGTCCTGCGACCCAGAGGCTCCACACCTTCCACGGTGGCAGGCATCCCAGGCAGCAGCGATGCCCTGTGTCATCGGGCCTGCCCTTCCGTCTACTCAGCCAGATGCACTTACGCTTCAGGAACAGCTGTGACATGCAGTGTGTGTGGCCAGCGCTCCTCTGTCCTTTCCAGCTTCACACGCTGGAGCCCAGGGTGTGAGTGGGAGCAGGTGTGGCTGGTGCAGGTGACCAGGCCCAAGAGGGTGCTGAGCTCAAGAAGTTCAGTAATCAATCAGGAAATTCGAACTCAAGGTCCAACTTACTCTTCACTTGCAGGTTCAGCCACAAAGGATGTGAAAAAAAAAAAAAAAAAACTGCGTTCATGGTAGTTTTATTTAATCTATACAAATTAACGTGCATCCTCTGCCAGAAGAAAGGGAAGGAGAGAAATGATGTTGCAGATGGAGCTGCCTGTGGCCCTGCCCTTCCATTCAGGGGAAGCTTGCCTTGCAGTGGTGTGAAATGGAAAGCATCCTCAGTTGCCCTCTGCCTCCCCAGAATGTGTGTGACTGTGGTGCTGTTCACAACAACACAGACCCTAAGCCTGAAGTGTGCTGGAGGGGCTCCCCAGCCCGGGAGAGTTGAAGCTGGGAGAGCTCTTCCCAGCTTCACTATACCATTCACATCGGCAACTTGAGATCAGCCATGGTGGGAATATTTAGACCACACTACCAATCAGGGCTTGTTCACCATTCTCCAGCTCACCACCCAAAACACCAGTCAGCTCCTCTGTGTGCAGGAGAGGCCGTGATAAGTTCCAGGCCTGTGAGCAGGACCTTCTGAGGGAGGGGGGCCTGTCTCTGCAGGATATGTGATAACACGATTTGAGCCTGAAGTGCTGTTTGATGCCTAGCCCACAGAAGATGGGACACCGCGGTCTGGGGACTGGAAACATGATTGGCATTTGCTGTCTGATAACTTGCAGGGCTATGAATTTAGGATCTGTGTCCTTTCTGTGTGTGAGTCTATTATGTGGGTGCTATATATGTTTCTGCAAGTTAAATATCTCCCGGAAATCTTGTTTTCTTCATGGTAGCTGGGTTACCCTAACAGCTCTTGCTCAAGAATCATGGATTGAAAGTGAAGAAACTCAAAGTCCCGAGAAATGTGGTGTGTTACCAGCTTTACAGTTTTAACACCTCCCTCTCAAAATATGTGCTCTGGCTCTCTGCTCTGGACCTCCACGACCAAGAAGTCAGCAGTGCTGTTTCTAGGGTGTGATCACCACGGACGTCCTCGTCCCCACCCATGAGAAGCTCTAGCGGGTGTGACAGACAGCGAGTGGTGGGAACGGTTATCATGGGGGCTGCAGAGTAGAGTGGCAGGGGTGGGAAACAGGACCTACCAGGGGAAGCTGGTAGGTCTGGAGGTGGAGCAGGTTTCCCTGGGGACCTGACCTTAAGATGAGGCCAGAGGGCTGAGCTGGAGCCAGGCAGGCAAAGAGACCTCCTACAGAGGAATTGGAGGCAGGCAGAGGGGCGTGGGTAGGGGAAGAGTACTGACTGCGGCTGTGAGGCTTTGGACACTGGGCAGGGCGGCGGGAAGCCAGGGTCGGGGGGAGGAGAGGAGACGGGTGAGCTGGAGCTGGCCGTGGCCAGGCCTGGAAGACCAGCAAGGAGGCTGTGCCTGTGAGGGAGCAGAGTGCCAGCCTCAGGGATACACATAAGCAGGTTTGAAGGGTGCACACCACTCCCCACGGACAAGGCCTTGTGTTCCTCCCGCATGAGCCGCCACCTGAGTCTCCATTCACAGCCTCATGGCCTGTAAGGTGGAGCCTTAAAGGTCAATAAGCAGAGGGTGGCCTCAGCCAGCCAGGCTGTAAGTGGAGGGGCTGGAGCACGGCCAGCAGGGCCAAGGAGGCGGGAGGAGGCTGCAGTTGAGCTGTCTCGGACAAGAAAGGGCCAGTGGGCAGGTGGGGAATGAAGGAGGAACCCCTGGGACAGCAGGAAATGAAGAGGAAGATGGGAAAGCTGGGCCAAGAACAGGGAGTGGCGTGGGCACACTTCCGAGATGCCCTCACCTGCTCTGACTCTCGCTCAGGCAAGCCACCACCTCTGCAGTGCCTGTGTCCTCATCTGTGAAACAAGTGTCACAAAAAAAGCGCAATGAGTAAGGCTTACTCGGTGGGACTTCCCTGGAGGTCCAGTGACTAAGAATCAGCCTTCCAGTGCAGGGGATGCGGGTTTGATCCCTGGTTGGAGAACTGAGATTCACGTGCTGCAGGGCAATTAAGCCTCCACGCCACAACTGGAGAGAAGCCCACGCTTTGCATCAAAGAGACCACATGCCGCAACGAAGACCCAACACAATCAAATAAATAATTTTTAAAGATTTACTGTGTATGTGTGTGTGTGTGCTGAGTGTGCTGAGTCACTCAGTTGTGTCTGACTAACTTCGAGACCCTGTGGACTGTAGCCCGACAGACTCCTCTGTTGATGGCATTTTCCAGGCGAGAATACTGAAGTGGGTTGCCATTTCCTACTCCATTTACTGTGCATATCACCCCCAAATTTGGAGAGTTCCCACAATCTATGGTCTCCTCTTTCAAACACACAGGAGCTGTCACTTGTCCAAGCTGCGTCTCTGGGACTACACTCTTGGTGGGGCCTTGGCACTGGTCATCTGTTTGCTGGCCAGGGACACTTGAGATTAATCCACCCAGGATCGCACAATGGTGGCTGGATCACGTGGGTAGGCCTTTCTCCCGACATCAGCTATTCTTTTGGAATTTGATAAAGACTCCCTTTCCCCCTGAATTTAAAGCCCTGGTGTTGCTTGCCAGGATAAGAACAGGACTGATTTTTACAAAGTAGGAGCCCCTGCCAGCTCCTGGCTCCTGGCAGCGTTTGCTGCAGAATTTACAGGCTGTAATAACTATTGAACATCCTATTATCCGGCTGCCTAATTAATGTAAATGATAGTTACCGTCCGCTCACCGAGGCTGATGTTTCTCGGAGGAGGCTCTGCCAGCCGCCCGGGCCCCATTCCAGGGGCATTTATGGTGGCAGCCCCATTTTGACTTTGTGGAGTAACAGGTAAGTCATGGCCTTAAATAATGAAGACAGAGGGCTAATGGGCCCCAAGAACTGAGGGAGCTTAGTCTCAAGGCCCCAGATCGGATGAGAGAGACACTCCCACCAAGGTTCTTTTTTCTCAGACCCAGAGGCTCAACTGTTCCCTGAAACCAAGTGGCAACATTTCCTAGGCCTTCCTGCAGGGAGACCAAGGAATGTTTCTCCCAGAAACACTGAACAGAGAATGAAATCTGAAAATTCCTGTCTCCCTCCAGCTTCACATCACCCCCACCTCCAGACTAGGGGGCCAGCTTGTCCAGGTTTGCCCAGACTGTGCAGTCCCAAGCGAATCCAGCAGGATGGACTTTCCTGTTCACTGTCTGGCTCCTTTTAGCTCCTGAGGGTAGGGAGCACACTAGATGCCACCCTCTCAGGAAGGCCTTCCCAGACCACCTTGCCTCAGTTGATCCCCTTCCCCACAGTGCTAGGGAACAAAGCCCACAGGTCTGTCCCCACCCTGTAACGATGGCTGGGCCTTGCAGTGGCTGCCCACACTTCCCTGCCCCAGTGATGGTTGGCACACAGGACAGGTTGGGGCTGGCCTCTCTTCAGAAGACCCTGTAACCAGGTCAGTGGCTGCTCGATCCTGGCTGCACATTTCAACCATCCAGGGAGCTTCCAGAACAGTTCCAAAGGCAAGACCTCACCTTCCCAAAATTAAGCCAGAATTCCTTAGGGGCAGGGCCCGGGCATCTGCATGTTTTTAATCAGTGGTAAAAAAAAATCTGGGTTCACATGCCAACTGAGACTGGCCTCTGAGGGTCGGAACTTCCTCTCCGTACAGCAGGAATGTCTCCCCTGTGTTGTAAAAAGTGAGGAGGGCCAGGCACAGTAAGTCTCATTAAGATTTGCTCTGTCCTGGCTCTTTCTGCTGCTGAATGGATAGTTCGTGAGCATCAAGAACCAATCTGGAAAAAAAAAAAAGAACCAGTCCAAGAGCTGAGGCTTTGGAATTAGCTGCACCTCGGCACTGCAGACATGTGGCCCAGGTCTCCAAGGTGACCACAGCTCCACCCAGGTCTGATAGACTGAGCTAGTGCCCCTTAGTCCAGATACCAGGGGCCTGGATTTGTCATGACCCTTCTACAGGTGTTATAAGCACACACCTGCCTCCTTGACTGTGAGCTCTGAGAAACCCACTCTGAGTCCCAGGGCTCAGCACAAAGCAGGCTCCGTGCAGGTGCCTGGAGAGTGAATGGGGGCGGGTGTCAGCTAGGGCACTGACAGCACGTTTAGCCAGGTGCTTGTGGATCATCTCAAAGCCATCTCTGTGGCAGGACCGTGCTTCTGAAAAGCTTCTCTTGAATACTTCACCCAGTGACCCACCTGCAGGCCAGCACATGTCCAAGCATGCCTTGCAGAGGACACTTTGGGCAAATGTTTTTAAAAAAAAAGTCTATTCCAAAAACTTCAGTGAATCAATGTTAGAAGGTGGTGACAATCATTCTTTTTCTTTTCTCTCTTTCAAAAAAATAGAATAAACTATGGAATAAAATACCAAAGCAAATTGCACATTTCATTATAATAAAGTCAGGAAACTTTATTTCCTCACATTTTGTTTAGTTCTATGTGAAAATGGAGGTCTCCAGGCACAAAGAACATTGAATTGGGTCCATGTTAGGGAGCTCTGCACCAACACCTGGTACAAGGGACAGTGAAGGCATATAAACAGGAAAATAGTGTTCAGAAGAGTGAGGGATCAAGCAAAGGGTATTACAGATTATCAAGATTGGAGCTGGACTTCAGCTCCGGTTTCTTACTCCATTACCATTCTCCTAATTCATCCACACCTCTGTGGAACTCAGTGACCTACTCTGGCTCAGGAGCACTAAGGTGGGTGAGTCTTCTCCACTTTGGTCCCGTGCATACAAGGTCTCTGAGCTGCAGTTCCAGGAATCACTGACTTTGGCCTTCGACCATTGAGTGAGTCAGCTGGGGCTGTTTTGGTTGAAAATAACAGAAAACCCAACTCAAACTGGTGAAACAAAAAGGGAATTTATTGTACCCCATAATTGAAAGGTTGGAGTAAAACTGCCTTCAAGAACGGTTTCATCAAATGAAACTATGTCTTTGGATCCCTTTCTCTCTTGTCATATCTTTGCTCTGTGCTGTCTGCTTGCTCAGACAGATTCTCCCTTCATAGCAGCAGCAATCCGCACATTCTCTCAGTCTAGCTGAGGTCTAGCTAGAAACAAAAGGAATGTTTCTTTCTGGTAGCCCTTCCTCCAATCCCAGGATTCCTTCACCCTGATTTGACCATTTAGACAAGGTCTCTGTCTCCCTATTCTGTGGCTGGGGCATCCAAGGCACTGATTGGCCAGGCCTAGGTCACATGCTTCTGCCCTGGAAACACCTGAATGGATTATGGGACAGGGGATGGTCCTTGAAAGGCATCAAGGAGTTGTTTTTAAAAAGAAAGGAGGATGGATGCTGGTGTCAATGATAATAGTAATAGATGCCCACTCCACTGAGCTCATAAAGGAGGAACCAGCTGCAGCACAATGAGGGGCTCTGGGATGGATTGGTAGCAACAGTGCAGCTGAGCTGGAATTACATTTCCCAGCATTCCCTTTCATGAATGGTCTCAGTGTGAGAGGCCACAAGAGGCCTTCTGCCTGAGAGTTGGAGGTGGAAGCGCAGCGGCCGCGTCTCTTCAGAGCTCTGAGGTTGGTGCTGGTCATGAGGTGCCACTGTTGCTGACATTGGCAGGATCTGCTGGCTCACAGGACTGGTGCAGCTTGCAACCAGGTCTATGGAGCTTCCAGCTCCTGCTGGGTCCTCCTCCAGTTTCTCTGGTCCTGTGCCTTTAAGGAGGATGCCAGCATCTCCTGCAGAACACTCTCATGGGTGAAACTGGAGGTGGGGACACAGTGAGGGCCTGATGCAGTGCCAACCTCCCAGGGCCATTTCATCCTTACATCACCCACCCCAACACACACACACATGTTGTGTGCATCATCCTTTCCCAGTCACCTGTCTTGCAGGTTCCCGATTCCAGGATCAGACACAGAAGTAATGGCCTCATGCTATCTGTTTAACCAACTCCCACAGGAGGATGAGGTCAAGTCCCTATAATAAATCCTTTATGACATATAGTCTCACAGAGGTTGTGCTCCTCTGATGGACCCCTGACACAACAGTGTCTGAGCTTCTGGCTCTGAAATTATCCTGATGAGCTTATGAATGATACATAGGACCAATGCTGGGAGCAGCCTTCTCCCCTTTGCCTACAAGGATTCCTGGGTCACCCCACTTCAGTTAGACTTTCAAGTCCTTGGAAGAAGCTTTGGCCCTGGTAGAAAACCTGTATTAGAGTCACCCCATCAGGATATAGGATCATCTGGGTGAAGAATATCTCCCCCACAGCCACTGCCACCTCCCTCCCCTGGCTTATGCCAATGAAAATGCCCTCACCGTGTGTATCTCACTATCTATAAATGTGGTCGCAGATACATTTATAGAGGTAGAGGTCTTTGCAGTTAACTAGCCAGAACCCATGCCCCTATCCAAACAAGGCTTTAAGTCAATCATAGTCATCCAACTCTCCTTGGCAGGGACTGATTTATAAACAGCCCTATTCTGGCCAACAAGAGCAATTGTGACAATTGTTAGCACTGTTTCCAGTTCTTCCCACTTCTGGCAGGGGAATATTTGTTTCCTGGTCTCCTTGTGGTCAAGTGAGTTGATCAAACTAACCTTAGCCAATGAGTCATGAGGCAAAGCTCTGTGTGTCCCTTCTGAGGCACAGCATTTAACTGCTGGTGAGAGCCCTTCGCACAGCAACCAACAACATCCAAGATGGCGGCTATTCCTCAGCCAGGTATCTGAAAGACTTCAGCGAGACAGCCCTCTGCAGATCTGCTCTGTCCCGCAACATAAGTGAAAATGAAACTTTGTAGTTTTAAGTCACTAGCACTTTGAGATTTTTTGTTATTGCTTTGAGACAAAATTCTACTAGGGGCTCAGGGACAGTGTTTCTTTCTATGAGGTACATGTAGAAAGAAAGCCAATACTCCCTTCTTGTTCCTCTAGATGGTGCTATGTAGGGATGAGAAGTCTGGAATTCAGCCTCCATCCTGACAGGGAACCACCACCCTGAAGACCTCACGGCTGAGGAACTGAGAGAAACAGGATCCTGATGGATGTGGCCAAATCACTGAGTCAAACAGCCCTGCAAACTCTCTTACCATTCAACTTCCTGTTATGAGAGGTAATAAAATCCCTTCTTGTTTAAGCCAGTTGGAATTGGAGTTTCTGCTACTTGTATCCAGCAACACCCCAATTGGAAGGTACAATTAGGGTGTTTTGGATGGACATGTACACACTGTTATATTTTAAATGGATAACTGACAAGGATTTACTGTATAGCTCTCTACTGTATATGCAGAGTACATCATGAAAAATGTCAGGCTGGAGGAAGCTCAAGCTGGAATCAAGATTGCTGGGAGAAATATCAATAACCTCAGGTAGGCAGATGACACCACCCTTATGGCAGAAAGCAAAGAGGAACTAAAGAGCCTCTTGATGAAGGTGAAAGAGGAGAGTGAAAAGGCTGCCTTAAAACTCAACATTCAAAAACCTAAGATCATGGCATCCCATCCCATCACTTCATGGCAAAAAGATGAGGAAACAATGGGAACAGTGACAGACTTTATTTTGAGGGGCTCCAAAATCACAGCAGATGGTGACTGCAGCCATGAAATTAAAAGATGCTTGCTCCTTGAAAGAAAAGCTATGACCAACCTAGACAGTGTATTTATAAAAGCAGAGACATTACTTTGCCAACAAAGGTTTATCTAGTAAAAGCTATGGTTTTTCCAGTAGTCATGTATGAATGTGAGAGTTGAACCATAAAGAAAGCTGAGCACTGAAGAATTGATGCTTTTGAACTGTAGTATTGGAGAAGACTCTTGAGAGTCCCCTGGACTGCAAGGAGTCCAAACCAGTCAATCCTAAAGGAAATCAGTCCTGAATACTCACTGGAAGAACTGATGCTGAAGCTGATGTTCCAATACTTTGGCCACATGATGTGATGAGCTGACTCATTAGAAAAGACCCTGATGCTGGAAAAGATTGAAGGCAGGAGGAGAAGATGACAGAGGGCAAGATGGTTGGATGACATCACCAACTCAATGGACCTGAGTTTGAGCAAGCTCTAGGAGATGGTGAAGGACAGGGAGGCCTGGCGTGCTGCAGTCCATGGGGTCGCAGAGAGTGAGACACGACTGAGCGACTGAACAACTGTATAGCACTTGGAACTCTCTCAATGGTAGGTGGCAGCCTGGATGGGAAGGGAGTCTGGGGGAGAATGGATCCATATATATGTATCACTGAGTCCCTTCACTGTTTGCCTGAAACTATCACATCGTTAATCGGCTATACCCCAATACAAAAATAGAAAGTTAAAAAATAAATAAGCAAAAACACCCCAGCTGATAAATGGTGTGGACACACTTCTTCCTCAGGCAACTTTTGAAGGGATTAGTTTCAAACCAACTTTACCTTGAAGAATCTACACCCAGAAAGGAGAAAACTCTCAAAGCCACATACCCTCTCCTCCCAATCTGAAAGCTAAGAAGGATGAAAGTATGTATTAGTCAGTTGGAAGTGTCAAAACCAAACTCAGAATTGGCTCCTGTGGAAACAAAGTGTGGAGGGCAGAAAAAATTGGTTTATGTGACTGAAAAGGATGGGGGCATTGTAACTTCAGACATGGCTGGATTCAGGGCTCAAAGAGTCTGTTAGGAATATGCTTTTCTCCATCTCTCGACCATGTTTTTCTCCATGTTAGCTTTACTCTCACTGGCGTCAACTGATCTTGGGGAATGTTGGTCATATCTGATTGGATATAAGCTTCCCAGTGTCAGGACAGCTCTTTCCCAGGAGCATAGCAACAGGACTGAGTCGGATCCTGGCCTGGCTCAGATCGGGGGCACATCCCTGAACCAACTGCAGGTGGAGGACACAGCTGTCTAGTCCACAGACTCACATCTTGTAACTACCTCCAGGGCCAAGACTGGGGTCAATCCTCTCGGAATGAAAGGAATGATGGGAGAGAAAGGTTCAGTTTCCCCCAAAGAAAACGGGTATTTCTGCCAGAAGGGAGAGAGGACGCCATGCAGAAGGAAACAGTGAATAAAGGTGTCTGTGTAGGCCTGGTGTACTTGGTTTTAATATGGAGGCTGGGCTAGGACAGGGATGTTAGTTGATGTTCACCAGGGAAAGGCCAGAGACAAGGCTTTTAATGCAAGTAGTTTATTTGGGAGGTAAAGACAAACACTGGCAGGGGAGAGAGGAAGTGAGACAGGTAAAAAAGGGCTGCCCACAAAGGGTTTCCAGGCATGCTGGAGCTGTGAGCAACTGCAGGGGACCCCACCTCAAGCATCCTACCTGAAGTGTGAGGAAGCTGGGGTATTAATTCGCCAAAGCGGTCAGGGCTGTCACAGCAGGTTGATTCCTGGAATGTCTGTGGATTTTCTGTCCTGGAATTTACCAGTGAGCTCTGGTAAATAGATCCAGAGACTGGTTGTTGGCCTTCAATTTACAGGGTATAAGTGGGCACCAAGTATCTGTGACAGAATTAACGTTGATTAGGCTAGCACTGTTTGTTATACAAGTAACCACTTCAAATCCTACCAACAACGCAGAGAGGCAACTTTCAACATCCAAGTGCTCTGAAAAGCCTCAGGAAGTGGCCCTCAGCTGGTGAGATGAAAGGGTACATATTCGAATCCTGGATGTGTGGCTCTGAGACCAATGCTGTCCCCATGAAGAAGAAAGAAGAAAGTGTAGTCACTCAGTCATGTCCGACTCTCTGTGATCCCGTGGATTGGAGCCTGTCAGGCTCCTCTGTCCATGCGATTCTCCAGGCAAGAATACTGGAGAGGGTTTCCTTGCCCTTCTCCAGGAGATCTTCCTAACCTAGGGATTGAACCCAGGTCTCCCACATTGCAGATTCTTACCATCTGAATCACCAGGGAAACTGTCCCCATATACTCCACAGATTCATCAGGGTTATTTTAAGCCACCGCCAGGCTCTGCCAACTTCTCAGAGAAGGAAAACTGAGCAGCCACTTCAGAGACCCTCAAGGGCCTGCCTTTACCAATAGTCACTTTCTAGGTTGATTCTGGGCTCTCTTTGCACCCACTGTGATCACAGTCAAGGCCTCCCCTTCTGTGATAGCTGCTCTTCCCAGAGTCTCTTTTCAGGAATGTTTTTCTGCAGATGCTAATGAATGACCCTTAAATTTCCCAGGAAACGCTGCCTCTTTTTGAAGTGGTTGAAGATCTCCGCTCTTGATTGCAATCTTCCCAGAGCTGATTTTGGCCACTTGGCTCATTTCTGAAGTGATGATGGGGGTGGGAGGAGAAGAGAGTGAGGAGAAGACAAGCATTTGGGGCTCAGCTCTCCTACAGAACTGCAATTTCAGGATGCAGTTTTTCAGTCAATCAGAATTGTGAGATAGAGAAAATAACTTTATTTTCAGTTTGGGGTTCAACTTCTCCCTGGTTTGTACTCCAATCTAAGCCATCCTCATTCCTGTAAAAATCATGACTTGTAAAGATTTGCCACATTTTTGGTGATTTTATTTTATCATATGAACAAAATTATTTCTAGAAGTCTCATCCCTAATTTTAAAAATTAAAGTCTATGGGGAAATGTGGCTTAAGTTGGAGAAATTTGTATTACATATAATTTTTACAAGTCACATCCACACACTTATAGATGTCAGAACGCTTATGAAGCATTGCCAGGCAGCGTTGCTTAGATTAACAAATTTAAGCTTCCCAACAACCCAAAGAGGTCAATGCCATCATTATTCCCATTTTGCAAATAGGAAAACTGAGGTTTAGAGAGGTTAAGTCACTAGCCCAAAGTAGAGCTGGGATTTGAATTGTGGCAGCTTAGCCTCAGAGTATGGGCCCTTTAATGATATTCTCCATTCACAGATAGATCATAGGGAGGCACTTGGGCCTCTGCAGACACACTCTCGCCCACCACACACATGCATACATGCCTCCAGTGCTTCGGTGCACCCGAGCACACACACGATCCCTTCTGCAGCCTCTCTCCCACATTGTGGTGAGTCCTGGCACAGACAGTTGAGGGAAGGCTCTGCACTCACAGCCTCATCTGGGTGCTGGGTCCCTCATTTCCTCCTTTAAAGCCCAGTCACCACTCACACTGTCTTCTTCACTCCCCACATGTGAGAGGGCAGCCCCAGCCTCTCCAGCACCACCATCCACTCTGATCCCCTCATCACCTTGTAAGGCAGGTGGGAAACTGTTCACTTGGAGAAACTGAGACCCAGAGGAAAAAAGCAAGCGGCCCAAAGGCATCCTGGGAGCTCTAGGTGCCAGGCCCCAACCACTGGGGTTCCCTGGGCAGGGTCTGAGCAGGGCTGGCAGCTCTTAGGGCTCCTCCAGCAGCCCTGGGCAGGCAAGTTAAGGCCCCAGCTGGGGTTGTGGCATTTTGGAGGGTCTGTCAGAGCACAGGGCTGTCATCCCAACACCAGGTCAAGCCTGAGGGTTGCTCTTGTTTTATAACCCACGTGTCCCGCCCACGTGCCTCCCAGCCCGTCACCCTCCACAGCCCGCAGACCGGCCTCGCAGGATGTTCCTGTTTAGCCTCGACCCTGAATGCCAGCGGCCAGCACAGCAGCCAGAGCTATAAATCTCTGCTTCCTCTTCCAGCTCCTGGGCTCTCCCTCACCCTTTGGGCGGCTGGAGGTTTTATGGGAAGACAAAAAATAAAAAAATAATAAAAACCCCCAAAAATAAATTACTCGGGAATTTGTTTTTAATTAAGCAATAAGGCTCGATGGGGCCTGGCTGCTGCCTCATAAAGCTGCTCCCGGGGTGTGGGGAGGCATTCGGTCCAGATGAGTGCCTCAAATCAGCCTGGAATGTGATTAGATGATTACTCCCCGGAGTTAATACGAGATGATCTTCCCCAGAGTTGTCTTATTGCTATTATAAAAAGTCTGCAGGCAGGAGGGGAGAGGAGTGCCTTTGCTGCTTGGAAAAGATGAAAGCGCCGATTCTAGCTGTCAGGGTGACTTCAGGGCCTGACCTGCCTGCCCCTGCCTCCCCTCCTTCACCACACCTGCTCAAACGGTGGAACCCACCAAGCTGGATGGATGCGAACATCTTTCAAAACAAATGGGTCCCTAAACATGGGAAATAGGATGTGTCATCAGGGAAGTGGGCCAGGGGAATGGGGGGGAGATACAAGGAAATATCACTTTAAGATACTTTCTCCTCTCTTGCCAGGAGCAGCAAGCTGTCCTCTCTCCCAGGGCAGCTCAGAGCATCTCACCAGTGCTACAGAGACTAAAAGTGTTAACGTCTGTGAATTTTCAAACATCTATCCTCATCTCTCTCTGTTTCTCATTTCTCATCTCTCTCTAAGTGTTTTTTAAAATATATTTCATTTTGACAAGATAAAAAATTCATCAAAAAAAATATATATAATAAACCAGTTAACAGTTGGAGAAAATCACTAGATTAGTGACAGGACGGTTGCTTCAAAAGGGAATGATTTGAATGTCAATGCGTTAATAAAATTGATAAAATAATTAAATACATATATATATTTTTTTTTTTTCAAAACTGTCCCTTGTAACCCACAAGAAAGAGTCAGAAGAGGGGCATGTCATATCAAGTGATCACATTTTGTCTGAAGATATATGCCTCCTCCAAACCAACATGACTCAAACCTTGGTTCTTCCTAAGTATGTTTGGGTAGTTGCAAGCATAACCCACATTTTGTTAAATGGAAGCTAAACATTTTCATAATTTTATTTCTTTTTTTTTTTTTTAACACAAAGGCACTTTTTTCTTTTTAAATTTTCTCTCTTATTGTGTCCCCATTTGAGCTGACTCACTTTAGGGGGCTTTTCTCTGATAGTGGTTCTCCTCAGATAATGAGGACATGTGTAATGAAGAGAGGTACAGATGTGTTCTAAGTTAACTTTCATGCTCCATCAGAAAATTTCTAAGGGAAAGAGCGCTCATAAATAGTAGACATATGCAAGCGATTGTGATGCCAACCGTCAAGAGGGATCCCTCTTACAGAAAACAAGTTATGAATGAAATGAGTGTGGCTGAAACTTCAAGCAGAGCTCAACATGTTGGCACCAGAACATTTCTGGTACATTCCCTAACTCTAGCCTGTGCTCCTACGTGCTTGTGTGCATGCTAAGTCACTTCAGCTGGGTCTGACTCTTTTACGACTCTCAGACAAGGAAATAAAAGGATGAAAATGTTTAGCTTCCGTTTAACAAAACGTGGGTGATGCTTGCAACTACCCAAACATGCTTAGGATGAACGAAGGTTGAGTCGTGTTGGTTTGGAGGAGCCCACCAGGCTCCTCTGTCCATGGGATTTTTCAAGCAAGAATACTGGAGTGGGCTGCCATGCTCCTAAGGGAGACTCAAGTCAACCACAACAGGAACAGCGTTGCACGTTATGGGTGTGCACATGGGGAGTGAACCCAAGTCACTTGTCCTCTGGGTCTTAGTCTCCAAGGAAGCAGAATCGCAGATCACGCTGCTGGGCAGCAGAGCAGTGAGAGGGATTAGTGAGGACGCGGTGGAGAGAGGAATTGGAGCAGGGGTCGGGGAAGCCTCAGCAGTGGGAGGGACGGTTCACCGGAGGCCTGAAGGCTGGATCTCCCAGGCGAACCTCAGAGTGAAGGGTGTTTCAGGAGAGGAAGCAGCGGAGATTCAGAGATGTGAGAGGGCGACTGAGCACGTCTAGCCGGGCCGCTGACAGCCAGTACACTGGGGAAGAACCAAGCCTTGGGTATCAGCTCTCGTGAAGAAGAACCGCCCCATATCCAGTGTCAGATCTTTGGTCGTCCAAGCCTCTGAGTGCTGAGGAAGAAGCAGCCTCAGATGGCTGCCGGTATGTGTGGGAACCCCAGCTTTCTGTGGTCAGACCTGGATATCCAAGGTGATACCCGGGGAGAAGCCCAGGAGAGGCGGCTGGGCCTTGAAGCTCCTGTCCACGTGTCCCCCTCCCCAAGGGTCCTCACCACCTCCTGCCGCCCCTCTGTGAAAAGCAGCAGAGTCCAGAAGGGCCCCGGTCAACCACTGCACTCTGATCTGAGAATGGACACAGGCCAAGGCTCCCACACTGCGGCGAGACCTTCCTCAAAGCTGGGCAGGAGCAAGAGAGAAAAAAGCAAAGCAGCAGTCACTGTGGCCGTGGCTACAGTCAATGAAGCTGGCGATAAGCTGGGCTCTCAGAACTACAACAGGAAAATCTAACCCACTTTATTTGGTAGCTTTGTTCCATTCACTTTGGATAAGGTTTCTCTCCAGAGGCACTGCAGACATTGGGGCTGGATAATTTGTTATGGGGCTGCCCTGTGCATAGTAGGGTGTTTAGCAGCATCCCTGGCCTCTGTCTAGAAGCTGGAACTGCTACCCTCCAGTTGTGGCAAACAGAAATGCTCACAGACCTTACCCAGTGTCCTCTGGGGAGGAAAACCATCCACACTTGAACACCATTGGTTTTAAACATAAATCTTGAGAGGAACATCTTTAGGCCATTCAAGAGACCCAGGGGCCTGACTTGCTCATATAAGCCTGAAGGGTTGTTTTGCTCAATGAGAAGTCCTATAAAATTCAAAGGAGATTGTGTTGTGGGCAGTAGATTTAAAAAAATGACCTCCAAACTCCCCTTCTAGACTGACAACCTAAGAAAAGCGCCCTCTCTGGACTCATGTAGCCTATAAGACACAGCGTGGCAAGTAAAGATTGGATTTCAGCCTTCTCATCTCTGCTGGGCATCTTTGTGCAGTGACCAACCTCCCAACTGTATGCAATGACCATTAAATCCCATCTGGGTTCAGAACTAGGGGATGCTCAAAACCAAAGGAAAGTGGAAAATGATGCCATACTGCCGACTGGGAAATTCTGTTTTTTGCTTTACATGATGAATTCAGGAAACGGTAAATTGAATAAGAAGGTTTGGACTCCAGAAATTCAAACAGGCTTTGGACAGGTGAAATCCTATCTTGATACTGACTGTAGCCAGACTCCCATGTGACTCTGATGCTCATGTTGGCAGGGAGGAAGGGAACAGAAGGTTCAGGGCAGTCATAATACCAGAGAATGAAAAGCAGAAGGAGCCTACTTTCTTAAAGAGGAAATAGATATTCCCAAATCACTCTCAGATCACAATGCAGAAAGCAGTCATAAAAATAGCTCATCCTTACACACAGCCTATTATATGCCTGCCCTGCTGTAGACACTTCCTGTGTGTCGGTTCACCCACTCTGAACTTGAATGACCTCCACCTTGAAGAAGCAGAAAATTCAGTCCTTAACTTCATGCTCAGTCCCCTGCCTCAAAGTGCTTGTTGTTCAGTCACTCAGTTGTGTCCGACTATTTGCGACCCCATGGACTGCAACCCGCCAGGCTTCTCTGTCCATAACAATCTCCCAGAGTTTTGCTCAAACTCATGTCCATTGAATTGGTGATGCCATCCAACCATCTCATCCTCTGTAGCTCCCTTCTCCTCTGTCCCTCAATCTTTCCCAGGATCAGGGTGTTTTCTAATGAATTGTCTCTTTCCATCAGGTGACCAAAGGATTGGAGTTTCAGCTTCAGCATCAGTCCTTCCAATGAATGTTCAGGACTGGTTTCCTTTAGAATGGACTGGTTGGATCTCCTTGCAGTCCAAGGGACTCTCAGGAGTCTTCTCCAACACCACAGTTCAAAAGCATCAATTCTTCAGCGCTCAGCTTTCTTTATAGCCCAACTCTCACATCCATACATGACTACTGGAAAAACCATAGCTTTGACTAGATGGACCTTTGTTGGCAAAGTAATGTCTCTGCTTTTTAATATGCTGTCTAGGTTGGTCATAGCTTTTCTTTCAAGGAATAAGCGTCTTTTAATTTCATGTCTGCAATCACCATCTGCAGTGATTTTGGAGCCCCTCAAAATAAAGTCTGTCACTGTTTCCATTGTTTCCTCATCTATTTGGCATCAAGTGATGGGACAGGATGCCATGATCTTAGTTTTTTGAATGCTGAGTTTTAAGCCAGCTTTGTCCACTGTCCTCTTTCACCTTTATCAAGACGCTCCTTAGTTCCTCTTCACTTTCTGACATTAGAGTGGGGTCATCTGCACATCTGAGGTTATTGATATTTCTCCTGGCAATCTTGATTCCAGTTTGAGATTCATCCAGCCCAGCATTTCACACAATGTACTCTGCACAGAAGTTAAATAAGCAGGGTGACAATATACAGCCTTGACACACTCCTTTCCTAATTTTGAAACAGGTACTTGGGAGCCCTAAGTCCAGTCTGAGATTGACCATCAGTCAGTGTGTGTACTCAGTGGTGTCTGTCTCTTTGTGACCCCATCACCGGAGCCAGTCAGGCTCCTCTGTCCTTGGGATTCTCCAGGCAAGAATACTGAGTGAGTTGCCATTTCCTTCTCCAGGCCTAGACGGCTGAGAGAAAATACCTAAATGAGCTCAAAGTGGCTGAGTCGGGGTGAATAGGACATGTGAAAGAGGTACATCTAGATAAACCTTTGGGTACAGGGCTGTTTACATTTTTAAACTTTGCAATTCAATTTGGTAGAACATTTGGATTTTGGATTACTCTTTTGTTGTTGTTATTGTTGTTTTGCAGTATTTTCATTTCAGAAACAAACACACACACACACACACACTTTCAAGGATCTTTACGCAACACAAGGGCCTCCCTGGTGACTCAGGTGGTAAAGAATCAGCCTGCAAGGCAGGAGACCCGGGTTTGATCCGTGGGTTGGGAAGATGCCCTGGACAAGGGAATCGCTACCCACTCCAGTATTCTTGTCTAGAGAATTCCACGGACAGAGGAGCCTGGTAGACTACAGTTCTTGGGGTTGCAAAGAGTCCAACACAACTGAGGGACTAACTCTACTTTCACTAGGCAATGCAAAGGCTAATCCTGACACCAGCCGTGTCAAACTCTCTGGGTAATTTCTTCTATTCATGCCAGGCTCTCAACACTGCCCTGTGAGCTGTTCCAGGGAGGGGGAATGAAGGGAGAGTTGGGTCAGTGTCTCTCCATTAGGTGGCTAAGTCAACCTGTTGCCCATAGCTCCTACAGGCAAAGCTTTGAGGTCTGCTTCCTAGTTACCAAATAAACAATACTCACTCTGGATGGCAAAGCAGTTGAGACGAAAGGCCTGCTAGCACAGGTGGGCAGTGTCTTTCCCTCATGGAGAGACACTAACCAAACCCTCCCTTCATTCCCCCTCCCAGGCTGGAACAGCTCATGGGCCTTGTGCAAAGCTTAGTACTGACTCAAATAGGAAATAGGAGCAGTTTTGTCCTGGGATCTAGATTTTTTTTTTCATTGCAATTAAAAGAAATCAAAGTACAGTGCAGCTCTAGGTGGGGAGATATTTCTACATTTTTCTTCAGCCAGCAGTCATCTATTTTCTGAATCCCTATGGAATCTGTAGCTGGAGAAAATTAGAGCAATGGATACATGATTGTTCTGTGCTCCATCCCTAGCTGCACTGCCCCTCAGGAAAAGTCAAAACGAGGGAGAGCAGGTGGCTTCCTACACTGAGATCCAGGGGATGGCAGGGGTGTGGAAGACAGTCATAACTTCTGTCTCTTCCCAGAGTCATGCCTGCTGACAGCCTCAGTCTTGTTTTCTCTACTGGAAGGTATTACTCAGTAGTCCTGCTAGGATTTTGTCCTCTCACTCTCTCTTCTCCCTTATAGCTCTGAGGTTTGGAGACCAGGAGTTAGGGAAGAGTTAAGAACTAGGTTCATTTCTGAAATTTTGTTTCTCTTAACTCTGGTTGCTCCCTTTTTTTTTTTTTAGACGGCTTGATTGATGTTTAGCTACACTGGTTCTCGTGGTTGTGCTCAGGTTTTCCCCAGTTATGGCGAGCAGGGGCTACTCTCTAGCTGCAGTTGCCCTGGCTTCTCATCGCAGTGGCCTCTCTTGTTACCCAGCAGGGGCTCCAGAGCGCCTGGGCAGGCTCAGTAGTTGTGGCACACGGGCTTAACTGCCCCATGGCATAGGAGATCTTAGTTCCCAAGCCAGGGGTCAAGCCCATGTCCCCTGCGTTGGCAGGTGGAGTCCTAATCATAGAATCACCAGGGAAGTCCCTGGTTGCTCCTATAGAAACATTTTTGGCAGGATATTTTGCCCTGGGCTTTGCAAGACCATTTCTATTCTTAGGTTGCTTTTTGTTTCGTCTAGTGGTGCTTTATTTCATTTGATATGGGAGGTTTGTGCATTTTGTTATTGCTGTATGTCTTTGATTTTGATTTTGCTGATTTATCTTTATTTATTCAGTGTTCTGCTTGCTAAGATTCAAGAGAGGGAAATTCTGACTTCTTACCTGGAAAATTCCCTTCTGTGACTTTGGAAAAGGGAACGGAAGTTCTAACTCCTGGGCTCCTAGTCAGGAAACAGCTGAAGAATTCTTAGGAGAAGTCTTTTGTTTACAGAAAAGTCTGTTAACAAATACTTGTAACCGGTTTATTAATAGAAATAAAAAACTGGAAATGGCCTAAAAATCCTTTATGTGGTGGATGGTATATCAATACAATTAAATGAAAAGGAACTCAGTCAAAATAGGGAATAAACTATTGTAGACCCAGCAACAAGGATGAATCTCAAATGCATCACAGTAAAAAAAAAAAAAAAAATCCCGGACTCAAAGTCTCTTTGCTTCTCTTGAGTAAATATTTATGAATTAGGTTGCTGGGTCACAGGTGAGAGTATGTTTACGTTCTTAAGACACTGTCAAACTATTTCTCAAGCTTTTGCACTATTTTGCATTCTTTGTAGCAGCGTATGACTGTCCAATTGATCTTCACTCTCACCATCACCCAGTATTACCATTTCCCTTTTTTTTTTTTTGGTTCTGGTTTGATTTTCAGAGACATTCAGATAGGTATGCAGTGGTATCCAATTGTTTCCCTAACGTATAATGATGTTGAGCATTCTGTTGCTGTTTCTTAAGAAAAACTACAGCAGCATCTTCATAAATGCCCCGTGAAAACTCCCTGCTTAGACTCCTTAAAGAAAATAAGGAAGAAAGACAATGTTTTCAACAAATGATGCTGGAATAGCTAGCAAAGAAATGAACCTTGACCTATGTCTTATACAAATATTAACTCATAATAGACTGCTGACCTTAATGTAAAGTGTCAAATTATGAAACTTTGAGAAGAAAACAGAAAATCTGTGAGTTTGGGTTAAGCAAAGGATAGACACTGAAATCATGATCCACATAGGAAAAAATGATAAATTACACGTCTTCAAAATTAAACTTTTTCTCTGTAAAAGACACTTTTAAAATAAAAAGAAAAGCCACAGACAGGGGGTAAATACGTACAAATCACATACTTGACAAAGGGATATAGATCCAAAATATATAAAGAATTCTCAAAACTCAACAAAAAAGGAAATAGCCCAATTAAAATGTGGTCAAAATATGCTAATAGAAGCTTTACCAACGGATATATATGGATTGTAAATACACACATGAAAAATACTCGAACAAAGACTAAAACCACTGCAGGGAATTCCCTGGAGGTCCACTGATTAGGATTCTGTGTTTTCTCTGCCAAGGCCTGGGTTCAATCCCTGGTCAGGGAATCAATTTCCCACAAGTCATGGATGAAAAAAGAGAAAAAAGAAAAAACAAACAAAACCCACTGTAGCATTTGCATAAAAACAGACACAAAGATTAGTGAATCAGGATTGAGAGTGCAAAAATAAACTAATGAATATATAATCAATTTAGGACAAAGGAGCCAAAAATATACAACGGGGAAAGGACAGTCTCTGCAATAAATGGTGTTGGGAAAACTAGACATATGATACACAAAATTTCTCACACCATACACAAAAATTTACTCAAAATAGATTAAAGACTTGAATGTAAGGCCTGAAACCATAAAACTCCTAGAGGGAAACATGGGTAGTAAGCGCCTTGACATAGGCCTTGGTGATGACATTTTTAACTTAAGATCGAAAGCAAACGTGACAAAGACAATAATAAACAAATGGGACTGCATCTAACTAAAAAGCTTCTGCACAGCCAAGGAAACTGTCAGCAACATGAAAAGGTCTTATGGGAGAAAATATTTGCAGACCATGTTTCTGCCGAGGAGTTAATATCCAAAAAATATAAAGAACTCATGCAACTCAATAGCAAACAGACAGTCTGATTTTAAAATAGGCAGAGGATCTGAATAGACATGTTTCCAAAGAAGACATACAGATGGCCGTGGATACATGAAAAGATGTTCACTATCACTAACCATCAGGGAAGTCCATATCAAAGGCACAATGATTTATCACCTCATAACCGTTAAAATGGCTATGATCAAAAATATAAGAAATAACAAGTGTTGGTGAGGATGTGAAGAAAAGGAAGCAGTTTGGCACTGTTGGTGAGAATGTAAATTGGTGCAGCCACTTTGGAAAACAGTATGAAGATTCCTCAAAATATTAAAAATAGAATTACCATATGGGTTAGCAATTCTACTTCTGGATGTTTATTGAAAAGAAATGAAAACACTAACTTGAAAAGATATATGCACCTTATGTTCACTGAAATAGTATTTATAATAGATAAGATGTGGAAGCAACTTAAGTGTCTATGGGTAGATGAATAATAAACATGTAGTATGTGCTAAGTCACCTCAGTCATGTCCCACTCTATGTGACCCTATGAAATACAGCTAGCCAGGCTCCTCTGTCCATGGGATTCTCTAGGCAAGAATACTGGAGTGGGTTGCCATGCCCTCCTCCAGGGGATCTTCCCCACCCAGGGATCGAACCCATGTCTCTTATGTCTCCTGCATTGGAAGGCAGGTTCTTTACCACTAGCACCACCTGGTAAGCCCAAAGACGTAGTATAAATGTAAGTTGAATATATTATACTCCCATAGAAAAGGAAAAAATCTTGCTATTTGTGACAATATGGATGGACCTAGAGGGCATTAAACCAAGTGAAATAAGTCAAAGAAAGACAAATACTGTATGATCTCACTTTTATGTGGAATCCAAAAAAAAAAAAAAATCTCATAGATAGAGTACAGTGGTTGCCAGGGGCCTAAGTGGAAGCAGTTGGTTCTCTAAGCAACCTGCCCCCAAACCTAGGTGCATCCCAAAGTCCACCTCATTAACATAACAAGAGACATTTTTATAGCTCTGGACACTTAGGAAACACCAAGTTTTAGGAGCTCTGTACCAGAAACAGGGGACTGACCAAATACATATTTTTTGTAAATCACAATATCACATGTCACATGCATTTTCATTCAGCCTTCATGGTCTGGGCACAGGTAGGGGAGAAAGCCCCAGTTAGACTGCCTGCTCTCTTCTGTCCCTAGCTGGCTGCCCCGCACAGACTCCAGTGCTGCTCCGGGAGGGGCACCAGGTAACACTCTAGACAGCACATCCTGCGAGGACCACACTCAGTCTTCAGAGTCCAAACACTGGGGAGGAGCTGGACTAGGGGATGCATGCCCTCAAATAGCACTCAGAGCAGATTTTT
Organism: Capra hircus; assembly: GCF_001704415.2. Lineage (NCBI taxonomy): Eukaryota > Metazoa > Chordata > Mammalia > Artiodactyla > Bovidae > Capra > Capra hircus. The sequence continues at coordinate 41,453,397 of NC_030825.1, forward strand.
TAAAGCTACATCTATTTCACTTTATTGAGGTATAACATATGTATAACACAGGATCAATCTTAAGATTTATGTTCAAACTTCAGTGGATTGTTTTATAAATGTTTATATATGCATGTGCGTTTGCGTGCGTTAGTCACTCAGTCGTGTCTGACTCTTTGCGATCTCATGGACTACAGCCCTCCAGGTTCCTCTCTCCATGGAATTCTCCAGGCAAGAGTATTGGAGTGGGTTGCCATTCCCTTCTGCAGGGGATCTTCCTGACCCAGGGATTGAACCCGGGTCTCCTGCCTTGCGGGCAGATTCTTTACCATTAGAGCCACCAGGGAAGCCCCTTAGGTGTGTGTACACATGTGGAATCATCACCAAAATCCAGATAGTGTCTGGGACATTCATCCCTATGAGATACATATTTTCTTTTGTATAGCAGTAATTTTATTCCTTGGAGGAGGACATGGCAACCCACTCCAGTATTCTTACCTGGAGAATTCCATGGATAGAGGAGTCTGGCAGGCTACAGTCCATGGGGTCTCAAAGATTCAGACATGACTGAGCAACTCACACACACACACACACACACACACACACACACACACACAGAGTCTTCTTACTGTTGAGGAGTATCCAATTATATGAATACTCCACTGTCTATTACCCATTTACTGTTGGTGGACATGAGTTATATTCATTATGGAGCTATTATGAATAATGTTCTTGTTCTGTCAACCACAAGTTGGCGCTTGCCATGGGCACTTGCCATCTACCTCTCCAAGGATTAAATCATGCGCTGCTGCAACTGCTGACCTTTAACACCTTCAAAGTGGAGAGCAGAAATGAGGCTCGGGAAGAAAAAAAAAAAAAAAGGCAAGACAAGTGTTCAGATAGTTAGATATTTTCAGGAGCAGATTTTATGAGCCCAATTCTTGTATCTCCCATATCTAGAAAAGCACTAAATTCCTTTACGGTGACGATTATTCCTCTAGACTAGCAAAAGCTTCACAAGACTAGTAGAAAGCTTTGGAAAAAAACATGCATTCTTCCTTCACCAAAATCACGTATATACTGAATTTTCCCCCTTGCCTCTTTGGAGGAGTTTCTCAGAGCTATCTGAGGTGCTGTCTCCCGGGCTGCAGCCCTCATTTTGCGCCAAATAAAAACGTCACTCCCAACTCTCACATTGCGCACTTTTTTTTAAAGCTGACGATTCTTTCCTTTAATCCGTCAATTATTTATTGCTTTATTTTTGGCTGTGCTGGGTCTTCACTGCCGCATGCATGTTGTCTCCAGCGGCAGTGAGTGGGGGCTACTCTTCATCGCGGTGTGAGGGCTTCTTGTGGTGGCTTCTCTTGTTGTGGAGCATGGGCTCGAGGGCACACGGACTTCAGAAGTTTTGGCACAAGGGATTACTTGCTCCATGGCATGCAGACTTCCCTGATCCTGCAAGCCACAACTACTGAGTCTGTGCTCTGCAACGAGTCGCTGCAATGAGAATCCAGAGCACCGCAACCTAGAGAATAACCCCTTGCTGTTGCTGTTCAGTCGCAAAGTTGTGTCGGACTCTTCGCAGCCCCATGCACTATAGCACACCAGGCTCCTCTATCCTCCAGTATCACCCGGAGTTTGCTCAAATTCAGGTGCATTGAGTCAGTGATGCTATCTAACCATCTCATCCTCTGCCGCCCCCTTCTCTTTTTGCCTTCAATCTTTCTCAGCATCAGAGTCTTTTTCAGTGAGTCGGCTCTTTGTATCAGGTGGCCAAGTTATTGGAGCTTCAGCTTCATCGACAGTCCTTTCAAGGAATTTTCAGGGTTAGTTTCCTTTAGGATTGACAAGTTAGATCTCCTTGCAGCCCAAGGGACTCTCAAAAGTCTTCTGCATCACAATTCGAAAGCATCAGTTCTTCAGCACTCAGACTTCTTTATGGTCAAACTCTAATATCCATACATGACTACTGAAAAAATCATAGCTTTGACCAAATGGACCTTTGTCCCTTTGTTGGCAAAGTGATGTCTCTGCTTTTGAATATGCTGTCTAGGTTTTGTCATAGCTTTCCTTCCAAAGAGCAAGCATCTTTTAATTTCATGGTTGCAGTCAATGTCTGCAGTGACTTTGGAGCCCAAGAAAATAAAATCTGTCATTGCTTCCACTTTTTCCCTTCTTATTTGCCATAAAGTGATGGGACCAGATACCATAATCTTAGTTTGTTTTTTTTTTAACAATGAAGCTGGTTTTTAATTGCACTTCCAGTTTATACATGAAGTATTGATCTTAGTTTTTTTAATGTTGAGTTTCAAGCCAGCTTTTTCACTCTCTTCTTTCACTCTCATCAAAAGGTTCATTAGTTCCTCTTCACTTTCTGCCATTTCTCTAATGGCAGAGAGTAGGCCCTACTCACCACAACTAGAGAAAGCCTGCACACAGCAATGAAGACCTAGCGCAGCCAAAAATAAATAATTTTTTTTTAAATTTAAAAAGACAAAATCCAATGTGCTAGCCAAGGAAAAAGGGTCTGTGAGCCTGCAGGCAGCTAGTATGAAACCTCTGCCCCAAAGGGCTCTCCATTGCCCCATCCCTTACACACACACCTGGAAGTCAGGTTCTCCAAGCATCCAGGTGGAGTCGCTTCGTAGTCAAGGGATCATCACCCAGGCAGTGGTTCCCATTTCTCCACCCCAAATCTACCCAACAGAAATATCCTTGAGTTATTGCCCACAAAGTCCATGGTGTATATTAGGTTATTAATATGATTATGATTATTGTCATCATCACCACCACCATTATTTGGACATGCACAAATGAAAAAGGTGCAGATTTCAAAAGACCTGTTAGTTATCTAGTACTACATAATAAATTAACTCAAAATTCATTGGCTTGAAACAATAAACGTTTATTATACCACATGACTTCTGTGGGTCAGGAATTAGGAAGTGGCTCAGCTGAAAGCTCCTGCCTCAAGGTCTCTCAGGAGGTTGCAGTTAAGATAAGAGCCTGGGCTGCAGCCACCTCAGGGCTTCTTTGGGGCTGTACGCTCTCCTTCCAGGCTGGCTTGCTCACATACTTGCAAGCTGGTGCTAGCTGTCGGCAGGAGGGCTCTGTTTCTCACCACAGGATTCCTTGCACAGGGCTGCTCACCATCGTCATGACTAAGCAGCTGCCTTTCCCCAGAGCCAGTGATCCAAGACAGCATGGCAGAAGACACTATGTCTTTTATGACAAATTTTGGAAAAGTCACTTACTGTCATTTCCTCTTGGTCACACAGGCTCATAGGTTCACACTATCCAATGTGGACTGTGAACATCACAAGGGTATAAAATGTGAGTCTCCCTCTCATGGGTTTGAGTCACTAATTCTCTCTTCCACAGTCAACCCCTGGGACCAGTTTTCTGTGGATTCTGCCAGCAATATTTTTCATTCATGCTCACATAGGAAATCACACTTATTCTTGCACCTTACTTTTTTCACTCAACGTATCTTGGAAATCCTTCCACATCAGGACATAGTGACCTGCCTCTTTCCCTTTAAGTGTGATAAGCCATTCTATGGCATGCATAATTTGTTAAACCATTCTCCTATTGATTATCATCTGGGTTATCCTCACTGCTTCTCCGCTGAAATCAAAGCTGCAATGGATAAATGAGCACAAGTACTTCTGCACTAGAATAAATATCTAGAATTTATTAGACATACATGTCTAGACCAGACTAGCTGGACAGAAGGGTCCTGACCTCTTTCAAGTGGTAGCTGCTGCTGCATTGCTGTCCATGGAGGCTGGCTAGAACAACTAACCTTCCCACCAGCAAAAGTGTGGGTTTTATGAAGCACCAGTGTTCTTGCCTGGAGAATCCCAGGGACAGGGGAGACTGGTGGGTTGCCGTCTATGGAGTCGTACCGAGTCGGACACGACTGAAATGACTTAGCAGCAGCAGCAGCAGAGGGGTAATGGCCAAAAATGTGGAACCTCTTGGGCAGCTTAGTAAGTAATTAAAATGGAACACCATGTGGAATCTAAAAAGAAATTATACAAACGAACTTACTTGCAAAACAGAAAGAGACTCACAGACTTAAAGAACACGTTCTGGTTGCTGGGGAGGGGAGGAGGTGAAGAATGCAGGGAAGGGAAGGTTAGGGAACTTGAGGTGGTCATGTACACACTACTTTATTTAAAATGGATAATCAACAAGGCCCTACTGTACAGCCCAGGGAACTCTGCTCAATGTTATGTGGCAGCCTGGATGGGAGGGGACTTTGGGGGAGAATGGATACATGTATATGTGTGGCTGAGTCCCTTCCCTGTTCACTTGAAACTATCACAACATTGTTAATTGGCTGTACTCCAATATACAGTAAAAAGTTTAACCCATCCTTGCTGTTTGAAACTTTCTCTGGTTGCAGTTCTCAGAGGGCTTCCCCTGGCCCTCTCTTGCACCTTGAGCTAGGCCTTTTTCTCTCTCTAGCTTTCTTGCTCCTGATCCCCAAAATTCTTCTTGCCGCAAATGCTTCTGATGAAGAATTCTTTGCCAGCCAGTCCCCAAAAGCTGAATTTTTTAATGCCAAAATAATGCTCCAAGATGTGTTATCCAACCAAGACCATTCTCACCAGAGATGACCTCTGCCCTCTGCTCGGGGCGGAGCAGTTCTCACTCCTCAAGGATAAGCCTGTATTCACAGGTCTGCCCTTGCTTCACTGTGAGTGCCTCAAGGGCAGAAACAGCGCCTCATTCATCATGGCATCTGCTGCTTGGGGTGACAAAAAGAGTATCCAATAACTGTTTGTTGAATGAATGGATGATGCATTAGAACCTTGTTAAACCAGTACTGGCAGAGTCCTCTTAGCATTCCTCCATTTGAGGAGCTAGGTGTGTCTAAATCACTGTGAAGAATATATTTAGGTGAACGCGTATATTTCCGTCACCTGAAGCATTTTTCAAAGAGCATTGTTTCTTTTCGTCTTTCTTGTTTTCCCGTTTGGCCCAGTCAGAGCCTCATGGAGACACCCATGATGAGAAACAGGAACAAAAATGCCCACAAACGTGAAAAGGATGTGCAGGTTGGGAATGACAAACACGGGGCAAACTTAAACATGGAACAGAATAAATATTGACACTGCAGCGGGGGGAGGGGAGGGGAAACCCCTGCAGTCCCAGTTCCCTGGTTTAGCAGAATATAGATGTCGTTGTGGTTTCAAATCCAATAATTCAGCAATCCAAAATCCAAACATTTTGAAATATTTTCCTTTGAAATCATAGTTTCCTAATATCTCAGGTGTCCTTCCTTAAAACCAATCTTCATAACCATTCAAATAGAAATTTTCCCCCAATATCCACATTTCCACAGCCTTGAGACTCAGTCTCAGCTGTGTCACTGACAAAGAAGGCAGCATGGAGAATCATGAAAATTTGACTAATTCCAAATCTGCCGGTTATAAGTAGGATGGCCCCTGTTTCCCTTTTTTTCTTTGTTTTCCCCCACTTTCTGTTTTGAATATTTTCAAACCAATGGAAGAGCTGCAGGTAAAGTATGACGAACAGCTGGAGGTCAGGGCGCGGCAAACTCCAGCCTGTCGCTTGTTTTGTATCTTTAGGTGATTGGAAAAAACTCAGAAGAAACTTTCAAGACGTGTGAAAATGACATGACAATCAGACAAGTGAAGTCTACCGAGGGCTTGTGCACAATGTCCTGTCCCCTGGACAAAGGCAGAGGAGGGTAGTTGCCACAGGGATCCTGGCTCCCAAAACTCAGAATGTTTACCATTTGACCCTTCACTGACCTCTGACCTAAAGGTCATCAATTGTTACTATTTGCCCCTTCTGTTGTCTCTCCCTCTTGCTGAGACATTTGCACCCTTCATCTCAGTAATTCACCATTCCAAGCTTTGGCCTCTGTCTCACTTTTCTCTAGCCCAAAGCTGGGAATGACAGGTCCAGCCTGGGGAGAGATAGGATGTGAAGTGTTTAGCACACACTGCTTGACACTTACATAGAACTTAAGAATTGCTCCAATTAAAAAATTCCTGGCATTTTCCACAGAAGTGATTACTAGAACCCCTAATCTGAGCCTGGTGCTCTTCTGAAAGCCTAGTTCCTGAAGTCTGGAAGCCAGCCTTCCCTGAGAAAGGGCTTCTTACCCGAGGTGCAGAAAAACCTTCAGGCAGGCTTCATTTTTTCCACAGCTTGTGGCTTGGCTGACTCAGCCTCTGCCTTTCCCTGAGTCACGAGTTTTTCCTCTTACTTGGAGGAGTCGGCCCTCCACCCGGTCTTCTCCACCCACAGCCCGTCCCTGGTGAGAAGCAGCAGACAGCCAGAGGATTGGAGTCCATGCTGCCTCCCGGGGTTTCCTGGTGCTCCCCCCAGTTCTGTAGAAGGTCAGCACCGGAAGGAAGGACAGAAGAGGAGACGGGCCCCCGTGGGTCCTGCACCAGCAGTGAGAAAGGCTAGTTGGGCTCTCCTGACTCCAGAACCAACAGCTGTACATATTCCCTCTGGTTTTCCAGAATCATATAAAGGCCTCCCTTTCCTGGTCACCTGCTCTGTGCCAAGCACACAGTCAGATGCCAGAGACCTGTTCACAGGGCTTTTCAGTTCCATTCCTACAGCCACCCCACCCCAGGCAGTCCCACCTTCCTGGAGAAGCCCCCCTAGTAAGGGAGGTGGTAGGTCTAGCACTGAGGAAGTCACCAACATGGCCTTGAAAACTAACCTCAGGTGCCCCCATCCCTGCCCCCTGGGGTGACAAGCATGTGTACACTTGGTATGGCATTTCCCAGTGTCTCGATGTCCCAAATGGCCTTCCTGGTTCTAACTCAGTTTCTGGGATCTCGGGGCCTTGTCTCTCCCTCCTCTGTCTGGTGCTTGACTTCACCACTGGAAGTCATAAACTCAAATGCTATTCAATTGCAGGTACATAAGCGGGTAAAGTGAGGTGAGAGGGAAGCCATGGAGACTGGTGGGGACAGAGGTGAGTGGGAGAACACGTGCCCCATTTAAAGGGGGCAGCCCTGAGTAGAGAGAAGGGGACCAGGTCTTTCAAATCCTGATTTAAGAGGAGCTGAAAATCCTGATATTTCTGTGTAATCTCTCAAGCTGAAGTGCTGGCAATACATTTTATAAGTGTTTAAGTACTTTTGTGAGGCTGTGGCTTCAATTAGGTGAGGGTAATAGCTGGGAAGGTGGTGGAGTTGGGGATGCTGTAGTGGGGTACGTGGACTCTCCAAGGTCACAGGTGGTGGCCCTCTTACTTGCCCATCAATCGCCTCCACTCCCCCTCTTTCTCTTAGTCTCTCCCTGCTCTCTCCTCCCTCACTCCAACCCCTTCCCCTGTGGGAATGTGCCCATGTCCTGGCCCCACTCCACTCTGGCTGGCAAAGGCAGATCCCCAGCACTGGGCCCCACTTCACAGCCTCTGCCCACACCACCCAGGAGAGCAGGCCAACCCCCTATCAGCTCATGCCTCCCAGCACCAGCCCTCCAGGCCCCAGCCCTGGGCAGAGTCTGAGGTCTGGACCCAGGCACCTGGAGCTTCCTCCTGCGTTGGTCCTGGCCCAGCGGGCACTGCCCTGGCCTGCGCCAGCCCCTCTTCACAGTTACCCCGCTCTGCCCTATTTGGCAAGGCAAACTCATCCGTGCCACAGACATTTACTAAAGGCTGAACTCCGCTCTCAGCACTGGAGAAAGGAGTGAACAAGATGGGTAGAGTTCAGCCGCAGGGCTCACAGTCTAGGTGGGGCAGACAAGCCATGAACATGTAAACAAGCGACCTAATTGGATGACTTCAGGTTGGGAGATGTGGTTTACAAAATAACAAAACGGGAGTGAGGCAGATGAGGGTGACCTCAGAGGTCAGGGAAGCCTCGGAGGAGGTGACAGTTGGAGTTGGATCTCAATGCCAAAAATGCAGCCATGAGAAGATCTGGCGGCAAAAAGGAAGTGCAAAGGCCCAGAGGTGAGAACAACCTTGGGGTTTTGAGGAACAGGAAGAAGAAGCTAGTGTGAAACGAAGTGTTGAGGGAGGCCAGAAGGAGGTTAAGACAGCCCTCCAGGAGTGATGACTCTGAGGCTTGGACTTTCATTTCAGCTCAGTGTTGCGGAGTGGGTGGGGGAGGGTGGAGAAAGAGGGCAAAACCGGTAGATAATGTTGGAGTTAGGCGATGGATACATTGAGTCCATTAGCTTCTTTCCTTCAGTGTATGTTTGAAAGTTTCCACTATACAAGTTTAAAATATAAAACATAAAATGCTAAAGAATTTTAATATTATGATTATCAATCTCTCGATTGCTGAGACAGGACTATGCCAGCCAGCAGCAGGGAGTCCCACCAGCGGCGGCGGAAGGCACAGTAATGCCACCGCCTCCCTCCCCAACCCCTTCCCTGGCCCGAAGGCCCCAGTTGGGTGAGTTCGAAGTCTTCTGTGGGTCCGGCGTGCGGAGCGCGATGGCGGAAAGGGAGACTGGGGGGCTTGAGTCTGGGTTGCCAGTCCCGGGAGAGAGCGACAAGGAAGCCCCCCGCCCGCACCGCCTGCAGCGCCAACACACCCAAATGCACTCCGCTCGGCACGCTCACATTTCTCTGGAACTCCGACTCCGAGAGTTGGCGTCCAGGCTCCGCCCCCGCCTCGCGCCCAGGCTCCGATAGGCGGAGCCGCCGGGGTAGGGGGGCGTGTCCAGGAGAGTTGGAACGCGGCGGCTTGGGCGGCGGGGGTTGGCCCCCTCCGGCAAGCGGAAAGCGGCAGCAGAGTGCGGTCTGTCTGGCCGACTGCCTGGTGGGGCGCGAGACGCGAGGGCCCCCGGCTGAGGAGGTAAGGGTCACCAGCCAGGCCGGGGCGCCCGGAGCAGGCGGGCTCCCTGCCAACTGCCTCCCAGCTCCCCCGGGCTCCTCGTCTAGGTGGCCCCTGGACTCGGGCGGGGCGGTCGCGAGGCCGGTGCCATCTCGGACTCTGGCCCTGAGCAAAGGCACGGACCAAGGCGCTTATTGCTGGCTGGTGGGGCTGGAGGAGGGGCGGGGGGCTGCTAGGAGCTCCAAGGACAGCGGGGTGAAAACAGGTATGGGGGTCTCCGATGTCGAGGCAGGGTCCCCGGGGGGATGCACGAAGTGAGAGCAGAAACGGTCTGGAGACGCCTGTGGATGTTGAAGCCCGGGACAGCAAGGATCTCAGCACTCCTGCTGTCTGGGGAGGGTTCGGGGATTCCTGACTCACGCCATCGTGGGGGCCGCCACTCTTGGTCCCAGTCTGCAGGGTGTGGAGCAGTGGGCAGGGATAGTTTGGCCCAGGGAAGCGGGGAGGAGAGGCAGGGTGGTAGCGCTTTCCGGGTTGCCTGGGTGCTCGCTGGCTCTTGAAGCCTCTGAGTTTGTGACTTTTGGTGGGAGTTGTCAAAGGAAACAAGGCCAGACTTAATCTCCAATTTCACAGAGGAAGTACTGAGGCTGACCCAGAAAGAGGTGGCAGTTCCTAGCATGGAATCACCCAGAATCTCCTTCCCTTTCTCTCTCCCTGAACACCTGAAGAGCTGTGCAGGGGAGAGTTGTCATCCAGCCACTTTTTCAGATAGGAAAGTGGATTCCCTGAGTCACTTTGTAACTTGATCAGGGATATATTCGTTTGGAATTTGAACAGCGTTGTTATCTCACCACCAGGGAGGTCAGAAGCCAGGGAAGAGGGGAGGATGATTGCTGGCGAATTTCCACTTAATGCTGGCATGTTCCTGGGCCTGCAGTTTCCACTGGGGCTGTCTCTGACTTCAGTCTGTGTCCCTGCAGACATCAGCCCCCAGGGCTGCCAGGATGGGCAACTGAGGCAGCCCAGCTGAGCTAAGGGACTTGTGCAACCCAGCCCACTACAAGAAAGGAAGGGACTGGGCAGCTCAGCCAAGCTAATGGACATGCCCAGGCCACCCCTTGACCTGGGTGGAGAGGGTTGAGGGTTGGAGATCAGGCATTTGGAGAAGGGTCCTGCCCTCTGAATCTGAGGATTTCGGATTCTGTCTTCAGCAGCTCATGGTTGTCTTGGAGCTGGGACGTTGGGCAGTGACTTTGGATGATGGAGGTGGCACCTTCCCCCATGGGGCTTTTGTGAAGAGTCGGCATGATAATACTTGCAGTGTGCTTACCGTTGTGCCTGTAAGCTGTAAGCTCTCAGTTAATGGCACCCCTGGTTTATTTTCCTTATTACTATTCTTTTCATGGAGGAGGGCTTTCCAGGAAGCATAGAACTGGACAAGCCTGAGGGGTGGCCCCTCTGGAAGGAAAGGACACTTGGATTGTGCTTGGAGAGAAACTCAGATCCTCATCTTGGCCTGTGGACCTGCAAGACTGGCTCCCACAGCACCTTTAACCTTACCTGTTACTCCTCCTGTCTCCATAGTCAGGTCTTTGAGCTGTTCCCTCAGCCCAGAACTTTTTCCCCTCAGGCCTTTGCATGGCTAAAATTCTTCACATTCAGGCTGGTGCAGGGTCACTTCCTCACCAGGCCTTTCCTGACTACCACCCTCACCCTAGCCTTGCTCAGCACATCAGCCCTTTTCTTTGTGGCATTCACAGTCAGAAATCACCTTGTTGATTTATGGATACTTTCTAGTCTGGCTGTTGCACCAGGCTGTGTGATACTGAAAGATCTGGTCCCTAGCTCCCGGCTGTAACCTGGTGCCTAGTCCTGCCTAGTAGAACTGTGCCAGGCACATAGTAGGACTTTAGTAAATATTTAGAAGGTAAAGTCAGGTAGGCATGAAGACAATGTGGGCCGGGTTGGGACTGGAGGGAATGAAGGTCAGGTGGTAAATCAGCCCTGCCCTAAGGGGAAGCCAAGGGGTAGTCCAAAGGGCCAACACCCTGACTCCCTCTGTGACCTTGGCCAGGTAACGTCCTCTCTGATAAGCAATGTCCCCAACTGTAACTCTTAATGGGAGGGTGGACCTGAGTGCCCCTCCCAGGTCCTACTATACAGGGTTCCCAGGTTGGGGCCCCAGACAGCTCTTTGAATCTCAAAGGCTGTGTCCAAGTGGAGGAGACTAGCTTCATCAAGACATGGCCCCATGTCAGGTGTGTCCCTGGAGCAGACACATTATGCATTTGACAGTGTGGGGGGGGGGTATAGATCAGGGGTCTGCACACTTTTTCTGTGAAGGGCCAAATGGTAAATACTCTAGGCTTTGCAGCCCGATCACTGTTGCATATGGCTATGTTCCAATAAATTGTTTTTAGAAAAGCTGGCAGTGGTTCGGACCTGGTGTAGATTTGCTGCCTCTGGTGTAGGTCACGTGTGACACCTCAACTGTCAGGCGTAGAACCCTGGCCACCCAGTGACACCTGGAGCATGGCTTACTCACTGAGAGAGCCGTTGGCCTAATTCAGATGGTGGGATCCCTGGTGTTCAGGAAGGCCAGCCCTGGAGCCTGCCCCACTTCAAAAACATGCAAGAAAGAGCTGGCCTGTTTACTTCTTTGCTCCCAGACACTGGCCCTTCATGAGTGTCCATCTTCTGTCAGCACTTGGGGTACCACACAGGGGTCAGCACAGGCTGTCCTGGGGCAGGCAGCCGCAAAAGGAACAGGCACAGGCTCAGCTCTCCCTCCGCCCTGTCCTAAGGGAGGGTAGTTCACTTCTTTAGTAAGAAGAGGAGGATTTCTCATCTGCTGGGAGGGGTGGGGGATGGGGAGGTGGGGTTGCTGCCACATTTCCCAAGAAAAGCTCCTGGGGCTTTCCCTGGGGGTCCGGTGGCTAAGACTCCACATTTCCACTGCAGGGGGGTGCAGGTTGGACCCCTGATCAGGGAAATAATTGACATGGCCAAGAAAACAAATCTCCAGGCCTTGTTAAACCAGGTGTGAAGTGAAGTTCTGGTTGTGGTGGCAGCTGTGGTGGGCGGATGTCGGGGAGCTCCCCAGGAGGACGCCATCTGCTGGCCCCTCACCCCAGCTGCTGCTTGCTGGAGGCCCACGGAGGAGGAGGCCTTCCCTCTACCCCGCCTGTGTGTAGGCTCAGCTCAGAGACCAGACCCCTTCCATGGTCGCCAGGTACTCCCCATCCTTCCTGGGCCGTGTTTTGCTGCCAACAGCTGAACGGGGCCTACCAGGGCCTGGAGGGGGTCTATAAACCACTGACGAGGGACCCAGCAGCGTGGGGCCTCCTGGGGCCTCCTACAAGGGACAGGGAGACAGCGTTACAGGCCTTCCCCTGCCCAAAGCTCTCCCCTTCATGGGCACTGCCCCTCACTTCCTCTATGCCGCCCACCAGGGTAGCATCTAGTCAGAGGTGGATTCTGGGCAAGTGTGCCTCCAGAGCTCACCCAACCCCACCAGGCCAGGGTTGCGGGGGGGGGTGGGGGTGGGTGGACACCTGCTCTTCTCTCCACATAAAGTCCATCTGCCTTGGCGCTGTGTGTTAGGCCTCGGTGTGTGGCTGCAAGATTGGGGTTCCACCCACTTCTGCCAGGTGGCGACACCCAGGAGTTTTGGAGGGAACAGGTGGTATTCCATCCTGAGAAGTTCATCCTAGCATGTCCTGCAGCCTGGGCCCTGCTGCTGTGTGCTCAGGGGAGGCCCAGCCAGGTCACTCACTGCAAGGCCAGTAGAGCCTACAGCTGTTGACCCAGACATTATACTGTAATTCTTTTCTCTTTGAGGACCTTATATTGAGAGAGAGAGAAAGAAAAAGCTCATGTTCCCACTTCCCAGAATTGATTGGTACTGGGACTTTATCACATATGCTGCTGCCTTTTTTTTTTTTAATGAAAGAAATAAAATATTGTAGATAAAGCTGAAATCTTTGATCTAACATGCCTAATGCCTCCCCTAGCCCATTTTTCTCCTGATCTTGCTTTGTGTCCATCTCTTTTTGTAAACCATCTTGACCATTTTAAAGCTTACAGTTCAGTAGTATTAAGTATACTCCTATTGGTGTGAAATATCTCCAGAATTCTTTCCATCTTGCAAAACTGAAACGCTAAACCCATTAAATAACAACTCTCCTCTCCCTCTCACCCCTCCTCCCCTGCTCTTCCTCCTTCTCCACCCCTAGCCCTGGTAACCACCTTGCTACTTTCTGTTTCTATAAGTTTGACTACTATAGATATATCATATTAGTGGAATCGTGGTATTTGTCTTTTTCTGACTAGCTTAATTTAGTTGGCATAATGTCTTCAAGATCCATCCATATTGTAGCGAGTGATGGGACTTCTTTTTAAGGCCGAATAATATTCCATTGTGTCCATACCACATTCTGTTTATCCATTCATCCATCAGTGGACACTTGGGTTGCTTCCACTGCTTGACCGTTGTGAATAATGCTGCTATGATCATGAGTGTGCAAATACCATTTGTAGATACTGCTTCCAGTGCTTTGGATAAATAATCAGAAGTAGATTGCTGAATCATATGGTAGTTCTATTTTTAATTTTTAGAGGGACCTCCATACTTTTTTCCCCAGTGACTGCACCAGTTTACATTCCCACCCACAGTGCATGGAGGGTTCTAACTTTTCCACGTCCCCCTGCCAACACTTATTTCCTGTTTTTGTTTTTTTATATAGCAGCCATCCTCATGGGTGCAAGGCTCCATCCTGTCCACTTTTATTTACAGATATAGTTTGTGAACACTTCTTAAATGCAGAATTTCTGCATACACAGGGTCAGATCGTTCTGCAGGGCGCTTTTTCCACTCAGCGTTTGGTGTCTATTGTCGCTCCATGTTGACCCACGTGGATTGGGTGCTGACAGTAGCCCATTGTGTGAATGCACCCAGCTCACCCTTTGTTCTGCCCTTTCCCTCTGCCAAGAATCTCTGTTGTCACTGCCACGGGTCCCAAAGTCACTGCTCTTGGTGCCTCTCCTTTGGCTCTGCTCTGAGCTTCTCCAGCGGAACCCTCATCTAGCCCGTCCCAGGGATCCTGGGGGTGGCCTCTGGAATGTTGCCAGACTGTCCACAACAGGGGCGTGGCGACTGGTCCTCACAGGATGGCCCAGGGCTGTCACTGATAATCAGCTGGGTTTGCAACATGCAGCCTAAAAACAGTGGTTCTTACATAAGGTGGTGTGGACAGCTCTTCTCAGGACAGCTTGTGGTCTGAGAGGGGCAAGTGATACGTGCCTCAGGGCTGAGCACCCCTGTTGTGTAACGCCTCCAGCCCCTGCATTGGCCCCACTCCAGCCTCCCACAGGTGGCCAGACTTACGGAACTGCAGTGTGGTGACCTAGAAACTCTGTGAGTGTGATCGGTTTGGTCAGGGGCGTGCTCTCTGCTTGTATGCACTTGGTGGTGGTGGTGGCGGCGGCTGTGGGGTCCGCTCTCTTCTGCTTCCTCTTCAGAGACAGGAGGCGGAGGCTCATTCCTCCCACACTGGGCCTGAGGGAGCTTTGGTTCAGTCATTCACTAACCTCTCAGGAAGCACCTACTGTGTGCTTAGCACTGTTCCAGGTATTGGGGATACAGTGAATAAGAAAAGAATCCTGTTCTGATGGAATTTAGTAGTGGGTGAGGGAAATAGAAAACATGGAAGCAAATGATGGATAGACAAGAAAATATCAGCTCCTGATAAATCTTGTGAAGAAAAAGCAAAATAGGGTAACATCCTACAGAAGGGGTTTGCAAACGCTCTCTGTAAAGACAGTAAATGTGGTCTCTATCACAGCTCTCAGCTCTGTTATTGCAGCAGGAAAGCAGCAGCGACCACTGTAAATGAATGACATGGCTCTGTTCCAATAAAGCTTTATTCACAAAACCAGACTGAGGGCCAGATTTGACCTTCAGGCCATGATTTGCCAACGCTTTCCTGGGTTGGGGGAGAAGCTGCCTGAGCTGGAGTCAGAGAGACTCTTTCGGAAAGGGAGATAGCCTTGCTGGAGTTGTGGTGAGAAGTGCGCAAACTAGGGCCAAGTGTGAGAGAGAAAAATGATGGAGCTTGCTCACTGGTTGAATGTTGGGAGTACAGGAAAGAGGAGATTCAAGGATGAGTCCTAGATTTCAGGCTTCCACAACTAGGTGAATGGTGGTTCGTTTCTGAAAAGAAGAGGAGCTGGTGGGAGGTCACAGGGGCAGCTCAGGGGAGAGCTGGGACTGCAGGCTTGACCTGGGTCAGCAGTGTTTGGGTGTCTTCAATGCTGTGAGTCTGGTGAGTCAAGGGGAGTAGGTGTGGACAGAGCAGAGGAGGCCCAGGTGAGAGCTGGGGCTACCATGTGGAGTGCTTGGCAGAGGAGGATAGAGGCCTCTTGCTCCTTGGGGGAGGGCTCTGGGCAGTGTGGTCTCCAGCTGTGCAGGCTCTGGGCTGCCTGATTCCTAACAGAGCCTCAGTTTCCTTCTGTTAATGGTAATTCTACGAGTTAGGGTTGGTGTGAGGACAAGTTGAGATAGTCCTGATTGACATGGAAGCACTCTGCAGTGGTGCCTGTGATGCTGGTGTCGGTGGTGTTCCATCAGAACAGGAGCCTTTTCTTATTCACTGTATCCCCAGTGCATGGAACGGTGCTAGGCACACGGTAGTTGCTTCCTGAGTGGCTCGTGAATGGGTCCACGGGCTGACTGAGTGGGTTGCAGGGTCTGTGATGCTTTGGCTTGGTAGATAGGGGAGTCAGTGACCTTTGAGTTTGCAGCACTCCATTGTCTGGCATTCCCCAGAAGGCTCCTGCACCCTTCTGCCTGAGACAGGCCCAAAGCACTGGGTAGTTGGTGCTCCCAGAAGCCCCTGATGGGAGTTGGGGCTCAGTGTCCTTGTCCCTTGGGTGGTGGATGGTGTTGAGGCTTGTTCTACCCTGTCTTCCAAGGCTCCCCAAGGGTTGAGCCCCCACCACCCTGCCCGCACTCAGTCACACATCTTTAGTACTGCTTTCCCATCCTGGACTGGCTTCCACATACCCCTCACCTCCCAGTAACTCCACGTGTAAGGGGTGGCTTCTGGAGCAGCCAGTTGCCTTGGTTGAGTGGCACATCTGGGCCTCCTGGGTTGCAGAAGGGGTAATTAGTGGGTTGTCTGACCTATGGGTTGGGGAACTGGGGGTTGGGGGTGGTCCTGACCCCAAGCTATGTCAGAGCAAGCTGACACCTCCTCTGCCGCTCCTCCCACAGCCGAGTGGCTGAAGATGGTGGACTACCTGGCAAACACGGAGATCAACAGCCAGCGCATCGCGGCTGTCGAGAGCTGCTTCGGGGCATCGGGGCAGCCACTGGCCCTGCCGGGCCGAGTGCTGCTGGGTGAGGGCGTGCTGACCAAGGAGTGCCGCAAGAAGGCCAAACCGCGCATCTTCTTCCTCTTCAACGACATCCTGGTGTACGGCAGCATCGTGCTGAACAAGCGCAAGTACCGCAGCCAGCACATCATTCCGCTGGAGGAGGTGACATTGGAGACGCTGCCGGAGACTCTGCAGGCCAAGAACCGCTGGATGATCAAGACGGCCAAGAAGTCCTTCGTGGTGTCAGCCGCCTCCGCCACGGAACGCCAGGAGTGGATCAGCCACATTGAGGAGTGCGTGCGGCGGCAGCTGCTGGCCACGGGCCTGCAGCCCAGCACGGAGCACGCGGCGCCCTGGATCCCCGACAAGGCCACGGATATCTGCATGCGCTGCACGCAGACGCGCTTCTCGGCGCTCACGCGGCGGCACCACTGCCGCAAATGTGGCTTCGTGGTCTGCGCCGAGTGCTCCCGCGAGCGCTTCCTCCTGCCGCGCCTCTCTCCAAAGCCCCTGCGCGTCTGCAGCCTCTGCTTCCGCGAGCTGGCCGCCCAGAAGCGGAAGGAGGACGTGGAGGAGCAGGGCCTCGGGTCCCCCGGGCCGTCGGCCTACCTGGCGGGGGCCGTCTGCGGGGCGTCCAGTGGAGACGACGATGACTCAGACGAGGACAGGGAGGGCAGTGGAGATGGGGACTGGCCCAGCCACGTGGAGTTCTACGCCTCGGGCGTGTCCTGGTCATCCTTCCACAGCTGACCCCAGGTCTGCAGCCATGAGGGAGGGCTTCCCTTGTCACTTCGGTCCAAGCAGATGCCTCTGCCCGAACCCCTGAGAGCGCAGAGTTCCCCAAGCTGCCCAGCCTTCCGAAGGGCCCTCCCTACCCCAGGGGACCCTACCCCATGGGTAGAGGGCACAGCGGAAGTGGCTTCTTTTCTCCGAACCCCCAGTGCCTCTTTTTGGATATTGGCATCTTTCTAGTTCCACTTAAGGAAATTACCTTTTCATTCAGCAAGCCCCAAATACCTAGGCCTCTTGGGAACAAATGTCCTTTCTCAGCCCTTTGAGCTGTAGCTCTAGAATTAGACGATCCCAGGCACCTTTAGGGACAAGAGAGAAGGTAGGACTGGAGTGAGGTCTCTGTTCTGAGGCCTTCAACCAGCACACCTGGCCCTGCCCCCTTGCAGAGAAGACTGTGGGTCCAGAGAGGCTTCCAGGAAGCCAGCATCTACCCACCCACCTTGCTGATGCCCACCTGTCTGGCTGGTTGGGCCTTGTCAGGCCAGGCATGTGAGCTCACTCAGAGCAAGGCAGGAGACTGCCATCCTGTGCACGCCCGCCAGCCCCAGGGACTGCAGTCTGAGCTCTCCATGGTCCAGGGCGGCCTGCCCAGGCCTCTGGTCCAGTCTGAGCTCCCTCTAGGTATCTGATGCCTCTCAGTCCTATTTTCCTCCCTCCCTCTGCTGGGGAAAGCAGTGTTTTCTGTTAAGACTCTTACTGCAAGTGACAGAAACCCTATCCAGACTGACTTAATAATAAAAAGAAGGTTTATTCACTCGTGGTTGAAAAGTCCAGGAGTATTCTTACTTCAGATGCAACTCTGTGATCGAGGACTGAAACCATGCTAGGTGGCCAATATCAACAACTGTCCACCACGCTGGGCATTCCTGAGAAGGCTGGCAGTTCCAGTGGGCTCAGATGTTAGCACCTCACCATGGCTGGTTCCCAGGAATGGAGCCCCGGCCATCCAGGCACTGTGACTATGGCCTAGCACCTGCAGCCCTGTTCACCTGGTGTGAGTTATCTAAACAGACAGGCAGCAAGTAAGGAAAAGGAGCCAGCTCTGTATAAGCTTCCAGGTTTAAAGCTCTCCCATGTGGTCTCCTGCCCAGGCCTGCCCCTGGGTATGGTGCCATCGAGTGGGGAAATCCCAAGTGCAGCAAGCTGCCTTGCTCAGCAAATGTGTGTTAGGGCTAGAGCTTGAATGGCAGCCTCCTGATGCCTGGCCCGCACCCAGCCATGGAGTTGTGGTCCTTCAAGACAGTCTCCTGTACCAGCCCTTCCCCCCATAGCCTGGCTGGCCTTAGCCACTGTGGCAGAGAGGGGGTCACTGTCAGCTAGAAGTGGTGTCTTTGGGGGAAGGAAAGCTCCCCCAGCCCACACGGTGCAGTGCCTGAAACCCCACCATTGGCTCCAGTCCTTAGGTGAGCAGTTGTCCTTCCGGCCCCATTCTCAGTCATTCACTTGCAGACAGAACCCTGGAGATCTCCTTCGAGTGCTAACTCTGATTCAGCAGGCCAGGCCTGCTGCCAGGGGTGGCAACACTCCAGCCGGCTCTTGAGTGGAGCCGCTGCCGTGAGGGAGAGCAGGAAAGGCAAAGTGGGAGGCACCCAGGGCCTGCCTATGGTCTGACCCGCAGGGCAGAGGGACCAGGTAGGAAGGGTCAGAAGTGCTTCCAAGAATTTACAAGCCCTTGGCCTCCCTGAGCCTCCCAAACTGGTTCAGGCAGTTCTGCCTGGACAGAGGGCTCAGGGCAGGTTCAGGGTGCAGGGCAACTAAAGCTGGATCAGCTTGGAAGGCCTGGCCAGGCAGTTCTGTCCCTTCACCCAGAGTCGGTGTCCAGGCAGGGAGTGTCCAGCTCCAGCCACCAGTCTCTCGGGCACTGCCCCACCCCCTGAGAACCTCTCTGGCCTGGTAAACAGGGAGTAGAAGCGCCAGGACAGCATTCCTTTGGACAGGAGAAGATTTCCACAGCTGATTCCAGGTACCAGCAGCCTCTTCATAGCTGCCTGCCAGAGGGACACAGGGCACTGGGGCAGGTGAGGCCATGCCCTATTCACCACGCTGGGCAGGGGCTGGCTCGGCCCTCCACCCTCAGGTGGAGCCTTCCACCCTCAGGTCTGCTTCCCTTGTGACCCCAGCCACCAGACTGTGGCTTCCCTGAGCCCTGAGCCGTGAGGTCCGCGAAGGAGCCAAGGGCTCAGGTGGCCAGTAATAGCCTTTAGAGGGCCTTCATTCACGCAGACTCACTCATGGGTGTATGCTGCCCCGGGGACTGGAGACAGCCTGAGTGAAAGGCTCAAGTTCTCAGCTCTCAAGGAACGTGCAGCCTGGCAGGGGAGACCGAGAGGTCCAGAAGGAGGAGGCATTGGTTCTGGTGTGAACTGTAAGGGGGGCATGGACTGGGGCAGGCAGCATGTGGGAGGAGGGCAGTAATCGAAGGGGTGAGGTCACCCCGAATGGTGAGATGAGTGAGTGAGGCCAGGGGGCCAGGATGGCATTCCGGACTCCATTAGGTTCAGAACAGCAAGTGCAGAGGCCGTGAGGAGGGGAGGAGCCCGTGTGTTCTGGAGCAGCTTGGCTGGACTGAAACCAGAGAGTGGGGCGGAGGTGAGGGACCAGGTGGGATGCACTGGAAGCTACGGGAGCCTTCAGCAGGGTGGCAGGTCTGCTGTTTGCTTTCAGGAGCTTGCTCTGGTGGCTGCATATAGATGACTGAGTTGGGAGAGTGTCCGGGAAGACTCCTGCTACCCCTGAGGTCCTCAAGGGGTGGGCATGGCTTCTGTAAGGCCATATCTGCCTACCACAGTAGATGGCAGAAGGCATGCCTTGGCTGCCCTCAACTTATCCCAAAGGGCTGGCCCATGCCCTGTTCTGCAGGATTCTCTGATGATAACAGATGGTGCTCTTGGAAGCAAAGTAAAATCCCTGGGCAGAATGCTTGCCCTGGGTCAGCACATAAGGTGGAGCAGCGATCGGCCGCAGCCTCTGAAGCGTGGAGAGGAATGTACCTGAGGAGTCAGGACCTCCGGAGAGGGAAAATGTGGGTCCAGGAAGGGAAGGCACCACCTTTGGAGACCCCATCTCTGACTCCTTTCGGTTTTGTTTCCCTAAAGAGACAACCTCATCAGCCTGACTTGGGTCAAGGGTCAGGCCAGGTCCTGGCTCCACCCTGCTTCACACCCCATCCGTCACCGCCCATCCCCCACCACTGTTCTTAGAAGGGGCCTGCTGCCCAGCCAGGCCGCAGGGGTCTGTACCTTCCTCACCCGTCTCCCCAGCAGCAGGTGTCGTCCAAGACTCGAGCTGCCCTCAGTCAGGGTCACACAGCTGACCCTTGCCCTTGGCCACCAGTGGAGGAAGAGGTCAGGAGCTCTCAGGCCGAATTAGTGCCTGCTGCTTGTGGATGTTCTCTCCCCAGGATGATGCCTTAAGTCTGGCTGCAGGGCTGGGTCTGCTGGGCCTCATCCAGGCCTTCGCGCTCTCTCCTGGGGCTTCACTTACAGGCCTGGCAAGGGCACAAGAGCCAACGGTCCTGCCAGCCAAGTGCTCCAGTTCATCACCCAGGAATCTTTCCCCTTAGCTGAGCATGGACTCCGTGTCCTTGCCAGCAGCTAAGGATGCTAATAGGCTTTGAGCCCTGGGAGGCCCTGCCCTGCCCCTCCTCCTCAGAGGGGCAAGATGGATGAGGGTCTGAGGACCAGGCCCATGCATTTGAGAGGGCTTGGGGCCCCCACCACATTAGTGTTGTCCGAAGCGCCCTTGCTGTAAGCAGCCCGGGTGGAAGTCGCTCCAGGTGGAAAGTGAACTTGCAGTGGTGACCTCAGGGCATTTTGGGACTGACACCCCTAGGTGCCATGTTCCTGCAGTACTCAGCTATTAGGGGAGGCCTCCTCAGGTGGTGAGCCTGTGCCCTCTACCTGTAAGTTTTGGCTGTTGGGATTTTTAGAGCTGAGTTTTCTTGAATAGGGCCCACTGCATGTGTGCTGATAACATTTGGGTGCTCTCTGCCACAGGCAGGCAAGGGATTGACAAGACCCAAGGAATATTATCTCTCGTTGATGATGATGATGGTGGGTACTGGTGCTGATGGGAGCTGGGCTGCCACTTACTGAGACCCACCTGTGCACTGGTTCCAGGGAAGCAGACCCAATTACACAAGGCTATCCTAAGGTCCCAGGACAGCTGTGTGGTCATGGAGGGCTTCCTGGAGGAGGTGGTGTTTGGTTGAACCTCAGAGATGGGCAGGACTTTATCAGAGACGGTGGTAGTCCCCATTAGGTCTAGGAGTCTGGGTCTTTTTGTTAACCATACCCTCGTCCCTGGCATTAAGCATTTGTTGATTGAATAAATGAATCAAGTAAGAAATGGGCTGGGGCGTTGGGGCAGAGGGGATGACAAGGAAATGGGAATTGGGTCTCACTCCTGGAGCCTCCAGTCAAGCTCTGGGTGAGAACCTTGGCACCTTTCTGGAGGATTGAGGACTAGCCCAGTGTCCCCCAGGACTAGCCCAGTGTCCCCCTAGACACTGACTGTTGCCCTCTCAGGAAGGGCAGGAAGTGCTCACCCACCCCTACCCAGGCAGAACTTTCTGGAAAGCTGTCATCACACCTGTTTGTAGAGGTCCAGTGGCTCCACTAGGGGTGTCATCCAGGTTGGCATCAGAGGATTTCTGGCGGCCTGGTCTTTCTCCTGCCCCAGCCTGTTCCCTGGGACACAGACAGAAAGAGGCTGCAGGGGAGGCCAGGGCCTCTCTTGGCTTCAGCTGCTGGGCAGGGTGTGAGTGAGTGGGAGGTTGACCCAGTTCTCAGCCAGAACCCAGGGTCTCTCAGGCCACGCTCGCAAAGCAAAGCAGTCACTTCCGCTGGCCCACCTCTGTCCCAGGCCTGCAGGAAGTGGCCTTTCTGAGGGCTGCAGGCCGGGCAGGGCCCCGGTTGTGTCGGGCTTTTCCCATCTGATCAGCAGGCTCTCTGGGTTCCCCAAGCCTCCCTCCTCAGAGCCTGTGGGCTGGCCCTGCCTCTCCCGGTACCTGGACCGTCATCTGTGAAGGGTTCCCACCCTCCCCATGCCCGCCCTGCCTCAGCCCTGAGCAGATTCAGTGGGGCCTGTGCTCAGAGGGCAGAACATAGGGCCAGAGGTGAGGGGGAGGGGTCTCTCTCACCAAGCCCAGCAGAGCCAGGCTCTGGGCTTCTTGGGGCTTGCTGGCTCTGTGCCCACCATTCCACCTCCACCCGTGGACTTAGCTCCCCTGTGAACCCCCGGTGCAGCTGCACCTCCACTCTGCTGCCTTCCTGGGATGCCCCGGGTCAGCATGGCTGTCCCATTTGTGCTCCCAGAGCACCTGCAGCCCTGCTCCAGCTTCCCCACCCTCCAGGAGGTGCCTGTGTGGGCTTGTGCCCATCAGAGCCAGTCCTCAAGCCTGAGCCACTCAAGGTCAGGGGCAGCTCAGTCATCATTCATCTGTGGCCCCCCCACAGTTCCCAGCCCGGGCCCTGTGCCACTGCCCATTCCGAGAAGAGATGCTTCTCTTCTAGGAGGAGATGGCCTTGACCTCTCCTAGCTCCTGGGGGCCATTGGCAGGATGCTGGGTTTGCAGGGACAGCCCCTGTGGCCACAGCCGCCCCCATCAGCTTTGTGTAACCTGCTTGTCTGGCCTCCATTGGCACCTGCGCTCAGGCCTTCTAGCCAGACACCGAGGTGTCTCCGGGCCCTTCCCTTGCCTGTCTCCTACCCTCCTATGCCCATCCAGGCAACCCAGGTCCAAACTGGGGGCTGGGGGGCGGCCTTTGATGCTCCAAGGCACTGAAGGAGCTTCCTTAGAACCACGGAGGGAGCAGTTCCCACGAGGCCATGGGGGTGAGTGTGGGCCAGGCTGTGCCCTCTCCCTCACACCCACCCACCCCTTGTCCTGCCTCCCACTTCCCCCCTTCTGGGCTCCCCATCTCAAAACCTCAGGCTGGCTTTGGCTCAATCTAGAAGGGAGGAACAGGCAGTGAGGACCCGGGAAGGAGAGGAGAGTGAAGCCCACAGGAGGCTCTCAGAGCTCTTCCCTCTCCCTTCTCAGGCCCTGGGGGCAGGCGTATCCCCAGTACTCAGGAATCAGGGTAAAAGCCTCATGAGAAGCCACGGCCAAGCAGTGTCCTGAGTCCTCCAGATCCTATCTCCTGATGGCTGCCCCACACCACGGAGCCCAGCTCTTACTAGAATGTTCCAATGTAAAGACAGAAAGGCAGGCTGGTAGGCGGGGGCAGGGGGGTGGGGGCGGGGAGGACAGAGCGAGGGCAGACCAAGCCAGATGTTTCTGGGCAAAAACAAGAGGAAACTTCAATCCTTGGAATGTCAGCTTAGGGATCCTGCCAGATATTCTGACCCCGAAGAAGAGGCTTCCCAGAGACTAGTTCCTGCCCACTGTGGCTCCCAAGCGGGGTGGTTGGGGGTTGGGGAGGCAATGGGTGTCAGAGGCCACCCATCCTTGCTGTCCATTCTTTCTCAGTGCCGGGGGTCCTCTAGATGCCCACAGCAATGCCCAGGGCTGTGGAAATCAGCGGTTCCAGGATTCTGGAACACACACACGGATTTTATGCAGTTTGCAAATTACCAACATTCTAAAATGCCAAATGCCTTCCTTGGTATCCCAACCAAGTCTCAGCCCGCACCCAGGAAGGGGAGAAACGAGTCAGCCCTGGGCCAGGACCAGCCACTAGCTGACACGTTCTTTCCCAAGACCTGAACTGGAATAGAAGTCAGAGTTGAAACAAAGGCACTCAGTGGGGGTGGGTGGGGCCTGAGGGCCACAGCAGAGGCAGGGCTCACAGGGGGCCCAGCCCTGGGTGGGGCTGGGGTGCAGATCATCACCCCAGGAGAGGCCCAGTCTCCTCAATGCTTTCTTTTCTGCACTCATGCTGTGTCCTCACTTGGATCATCAGTTTGCTCACTGCTCCCTACCCCCGACTGCTGGAGCAAGTTCATGGGGTGGTGGGCACCTGTGGCTCACCTGAGTGCATGTTCCTTCTGTGGGTGGTCACTCTCTGGTATTCCTTGGTGTGAAATAATACAAAAATTACATATTGGTCTCTGTCCCCGGTTCCTGGCACAGAACTCCTAAAACCTTTGTAATTTCCCAAGTGATAAGAGCACTAAGAGAAGCATTTCTGAAACAGGTGCTAGGAAGGTGATGGACCAGGAAAGGCATCTGAGCTCCGCCTCTTTTTGCACTCATCACTTCCTCGGGCTGTTCTTTATTAAATCCTTTATAATAAACCAACAGACGAGTATTTTCCTGAATTTAGTGAGCTGTTCTAGCAAATTATCAAACCCAAGGGGGAGGGTCAGAGAAACTTCCATTGATAGCCAGTCTGTCCGAAGCACAGGTGACAACTTGGGACTTGGGGTTGGCATCTGAACTGGGGACAGCCTTCGGGACTGAGCCCTTCACCTGTAAGGTCTGCACAAACATCAGTTAGTGCTAGAACAGAACTGAGTCATAGGACCTCCCGTTGGTGTGGCAGAGAATTACTCGGTGCGATGTGTGGGAACCCCTGCACATCTGGTGTCAAAAATGCACGTGTTGAATTAGCGTGAGAGTAAAGAAATCTGTGGTTTCCCCTTGCCCCTGGGGAAGCCCTATTCCTTACCTTCAGCCACACATTTTGGTACAGCTGACTCACTCACATCTTGGCTCTAGAAACAGGTATAGTTGGAGGGTCTGGACAACCAGTGCAACCGTGGAACTAAGTAAGGGGACCTACTGAGAGTTTCGAGGGTCCACGGCCACATCTTCTGCCTTTGCAGAGAGCAGAGTGGTCCGGAGTCATGTGACAGGGGGTCTCAGCCCAAGAGAAGAGGACCAAGCAGTCTAGGGAAAGGGGCTAGGTGAGGGTCTTGGGGCCCTGATTTACACCCAGTATGACGCTGTTGCCAAGACATTGTTCAGATTTCAATCCAATTAGGGAGAAATCCACTCAATGATGAATAGCTCCAAGATATGAAAACAGAACATTCACAGTGATTGTTTCCTTTATTCAAGTCAAAAACAAGGCAACATCTCAGGCAGTCTTGCTGTCTTGCAAGCTGATTATCACATGAGTGGGGGAACAAACATGATTCAGATGGAAATCTGATTTTGGGCAACAAAGCCTGTCCAGCCCTCCTCAGGTTAGGAGAGTAATGATGCAGAGACCAAGCTCTTCAAGGATGTATTTTGTGAAAGCACCATGTCTTCCAGGGTTAGGTCCAAGGCATTTTTGCACATTGACCTCCTCTCCAAAGGTCAAGGAGTGCACAGGTAGGGAAATCAACAAGTCTCCAGAGCATTACAAGAAGGAAATTAGCGTAGGGTCAGTATATAGATAGAGCAGATGTCTGGGTTACCACCCTGGGACTTCGGTTTCTTTTTTCTTTCTTTCTTCCTCCCTTTCTTTCTTGTTGATGTCTAATATCCCTTCAGAAAAGTGTACAAATTTCAAATGTGCAGCTCAGTGAGACCATGCACACTGTCACACACACACCTATTAACACCACCCAGGTGGAGATACAGAGCATCTCCAGCATCCAGAAGCCTCCCTCAGTCCCTCCCAACAGTACCTGCCTCCAAGGGTAACTGATGTTCTAATTTATGTCACCATAGATTTTTTTCCCATCTCTTTAAACTTCATTTGATGAAATCAAATTCATATTTTATGGCAAGACAAGAAAAATTAAAATATGAAAATGTTCTCTGCCCATTTGAGCCTCCTCCCTTTAATGTGAGTTTTGCATCTGGATTAACCAGACCACCTTAGGAGATAACATTCCTCCTTAATTTCATCAAGGGTCACAACTTTTTAGAAGATAATCTTCCTTCTTAATCTTGCAAGGGGCCATGATGACCCATTACCCTCTACTCACTTTGTCCTCAGGTCTGGATTGTGTCGATAATACCTCATTTAATGCCCTTTGTCTCAAAAATTTATGTAACTATGCTTTGATCTCTAACAAGCGGAAAAGTTCTTAGAGCTTTCTAAATGGCCGTTCTCGGTTTATAATCCTGTTTGGTTCAAATAAAACTTTCTTTCTTAGATTGACTGATTAATTTTTTGTCGACAATATAAATAGAATCACACTGCATATATCTTTTTGTTCAGGTTTCTCTGCTCAACATCGTGTCTGTGAAATTCCTCCCTATCATTGTGGGTGTTTGTGGTTGTTTTTCATTGCAGTATTCTACACTGCTGTAGAACTGTGGTGCTCAAGACTCTTGAGAGTCCTTTGGACAGCAAGGAGACCAAACCAGTCAATCCTAAAGGAAATCAACCCTGAATATTCACTGAAAGGACTGATGCCGACGCTGAAGCTCCAAAGCTTTGGCCACCTATGGAAAGAGTCGCTTCATTGGAAAAGACCCTGATGCTAGGAAAGACTGAAGGCAAAGGAGAAGTGGGCAGCAGAGGATGAGATGGTTAGATGGCATCAGCAACTCAATGGACATGAATTTGAGCAAACTCTGGGAGATAGCAAAGAACAGGGAAGCCTAGCATGCTATAATACATGGGGTATTATAAAAAGAGTTGGACATGGCTTAGTGACTGAAAAACAACACTGGGAACTCTCCACGATTGTTTATTCACTCTGTTGTTGGGCATTTGCAATTAGGGTTATCATGAATGAAGATTCATGACCAATCCTATCGATGTCTGTTGGTGCACATAAGCCCTCGTTTCTCTCAGACACGAACTAGGAGTGGTATTGCTGGGCCATGGGATAGATGTATGTATCTAGCAGATGCTACCCAGCAGCTTTTGGCAGGAGGCAAACCACCAGCAGTAGATCAGAGTTCCGGTTGCTCCACATTTTTACCAGCAGTTGGTGTTGTCTGTCTTTCCCACTGCAATCCTTCTGGAAGATTACTTGCACGCAGGCCTCAGACACTGTCCTGACATTAGAGCCAGCATCCCCAGGTACACGGGAGGCAGCCTTTTCTCTCACCCTAAGGTGGAGGGGGTGTGTGAGATGGACACGGTGTGGGAGTTAGGTCTGGTCTGCAAAATGTCTGCATATGGGATGCAAAATGAAATAGGAGGAAATCTGCCTGCTAGCTTTTAAATTTTTATCTGTTCATTCAGCAAGTATTGATTGAGAACCTATAAGCACTGGGAATACAGCTGTGAACAAATTGGACAAAAAGCCCCCCCATTCCCAGAGTTCATCCTCCAGTGAAGAGACAAACACAACTTTTAAGTACATTACACTCTATCTCTGGTATCTTTTCCAGCACTAAGGTGATTTCCAGCCAAGAGGGGCCACACTCTTTGGAAATGCTCATGCCTGTTCCCTTGTTCATTCAGCTCTGCTAATGTACTTTTTCTTTTGTTTTTTGAAAAGATTATCTCAACACTCTTCTTGATATAGATCATCTTGGTGGGGGGTGGGGGAGGAACCTCTGTAATGGAGTAAATTCATAGGTACTGAGTGCTATAGACGATGATAGCACAGAGAAAGGGGCAATGCAGGGTAGGGCTGGGCAGCCACAGTTTCAGATCCAGTGGCCAGGTAGGGCTTCACTGAAAAGGTGGATTTGAGTCAAGACTTGAAGGAAATGAGGCAGATGTTCGGGAGAAGGAAGCAACAAGTGCAAATGCCTTGGGTTGGGAAGGTCCCTGGCCTGGTCCAGGAGCATGGAGGAAACCAGAGTGGCTGGGCCAGAGCCAGTGGCCAGAGATGAAGAGATGAAGGAGAAGAAGGGGTAAGGGGAAGGGAGGTGAAATAGGGGCCTGGAGGCACTGTAAAGACTGGCTGCTCTCTAGAGCTGGACAATGGGAGTCATGGGAAGGCTTTCAGCTGAGAAGTGGCACATGCTGACTCACTGGCTACAATAAGCCTGACTAAAGGGGTGGGGAGGGCAGCTGGGAGACCATCGAGGAGGGGGAGATGATGGTGGTCTGGTCCGGGGCCCAAGTGGAGGTGCTGAGAAGAGATTAAATTACAGATATATTTGAAGGAAGAACCAACACACAGAATTTGCTAATGGACTGGATATGGAATGTGAGAGAAAGAAAGACATCAAAGCATCTAGAGGCATAAAGCCTCTGGTTTCTGAGATCCAGAAGGCTGAAGGAGGAGCTGTTCATTGTTGTTGTTATTAGTTGTGGGTTTTTTGAGGAGTGGGGAATCTGGTATCGGGAACTCAGTTTCAGAATGTAAAGTTGGGCAGACTGCGTGGGCAGTTGTACTTAACGGACTAGATTGCAGGAAGAAACTCTGAACTCACGAACACTTGGGAATCTTCAGTGAGTGAGCAAGTTGTGCACAGGTTGAGAGCCATGAGGGAGTGATGTAGATAGAAAAGAAAAGGGGTAAGTGCAGATATGGCAGCAGTCTAAGTGACCGTTGATGCATGAATGGATAAAGATGTGGTGCACACATACAATGAGACACTACTCAGCCACGAGAAAGAGTGAGATCTTGCCATTTGCAACATCCAGCATGGATGGACTGTGAGGATAAAATGTTGAGTGAAAAAAGTTGGAAGGTGAAAGAAAAAAATCATATGGTATAATATCGCCCATATATAGAATCTAAAAACAAAAATGAAAAAAAAAACCCACACAAGACTCTGAAAACGAACAAATAAAAGAACAAAAACAAACTCGTAGACACAGGAAACATATTGGTGGTTTCCAGAGGGGAAGGGGGTTGAGGAGGTGAGCAAAATATGGATGAAGGGAGTCAAGTGTAAGGTGATGGATGGTAGCTAGACTTTTGGTGATGACCATTTTGTAATGAACACAGATGTTGAATATAATATTGTATACCTGAACCTTATATAATGCTATATACCAGTGTTACCAAGAAGGGGAGAGGTCAGGAAATGAACCTCAGACATTTCAGTGTTTACAAACCAGGACTGGGGGTGGAAGCAGCAAAGATCAAGAAAGAGCCACCAGGGAGGCCGGAGGAGGCCAGGAGAGTACAGGGTGAAGGAGGCCAAGTGGGGCAGGGGAAGGCCAATGGGGCCAAGGGCTGCTCAGGGGTCAGGTAAGATGAGGACCGCTGGGCTTGGTAACATAGAG
Organism: Capra hircus; assembly: GCF_001704415.2. Taxonomy (NCBI): domain Eukaryota; kingdom Metazoa; phylum Chordata; class Mammalia; order Artiodactyla; family Bovidae; genus Capra; species Capra hircus. The sequence goes on from NC_030825.1 coordinate 41,482,360, forward strand.
GACAGTGATTGGCAGGAGATCGTTTAGTAGGCGGGTAGGAGCAGATGCCTGCTAGAATGAGAGGCAACAAACTGCTGATGGTGAGTGTGGACAACTCCTGTGAGGAATCCCACTGCAAAGAGAAAGAGAGAAATGGGGCAGTGGCTAGATGGGGCAGCAGGGCCAGAGAATACTTGCAACAGCTTTACTGAAATATAATTCACACCCCAGAAAAGACACTCCCCCTCTTTAAAGTATGCAATTCAGTAGTTTCAGTACATTCACCAGATTGTGCAACCGTCTCCATTACCTAGAGTCAGAACATTCTTGTCACCCCAAAAAGAAACCCCATGTTCATGAGCAGCCATTCCTCCCTTCCCCCAGCCCCGAAATCACTGTCCTATTTTCTGTCCCTGTGGAATTAACCTATTCCAGACCTTTCAAATAAACAGCTAGCTAGCTAGTGAAGTTGCTCAGTCGTGTCCAGCTGTTTGCGACCCAATGGATGTAGCCTGCCAGTCTCCTCCGTCCATGGGATTTTCCAGGCAGGAATGCTGGAGTGGGTTGCCATTGCCTTCTCGAGGGGAATCTTCCCAACCCAGGTATCGAACCCAGGTCTTGTGCACTGCAAGAAGATTCTTTACCATTTGCGCCATCAGGGAAGCCACTTCAATCATCAAATATGTCGTATTTTGTGACTGGCTGTTTCACATAGCATATTTTTTTTTTTTAAAGTTCATCCATGTATCATATATAAAATACATCATTATACACAAAATATTCTTTCATTGTATGCTATATACAATACATACGCCACATTTTATTTATCCATTCACCAAGTGATGAACATTTGGGGTGTTAACACTTTTTAGCTAATATAAAAAATGCTGCTAATAAACATTTATATACAAGTTTTTGTGCGGCCATGTTTTCAGTTCTCTTGGGTATATACCTAGGAGTGGAATTGCTGGAGCATATGATAACTTTATGTTTATATACTGAGGAATTCTCAAACTTTTCCAAAATGACTGTACCATTTTACATTCTCAGCAACAGCATATAAGGCTCGATTTCTTCCCAATCTCATCAGCATTTGTTATTGTCTTCTTTATTTTTGTTATCCGAGTAGGGGAGAAGTGGTATCTCACTGTGATTCTGAAGACTACTGATGTTGAGCATCTTCTCACATGCTTATTGGCCATTTGAATATCTTCTCTGGAGAAATTTCTGTTCAAATCCTTTACTCATTTTTAAATTGGGTTATTTGCCTTTTTATTGTTGAGTTGTGAGAGCTCTTTATATATTCTATTGATTCCTTCTGCAGCTCATGGGGTCGCTAAGAGTTGGACACGACTGAGCGATCATCTCACTGCAGCTTCTTCGTCTTTGGGTGTGGAGTATGTTTTTTGGGTAGGTTCTAACATCCTCTTGTCGATAGTGGTTCAACAGCTAGTTGCAAATTTGGTGCTCTCACGGAGGAGATGGGAGCACATCCTTCTTCTCTGCCATCTTGAACCTGAAGCTATATAGTCTAGATACTCATCCCCTGTCAGATACATGATTTGCAATTACATTCTCCCAATCTGTGGCTTGTGTTTTCTCTTTTTTGATGGTGCCCTTTTGTTAGGTAGTTAAAATAGGGAAAAGGAGTCCAGAATGGTAGCTAAAAGATAAGGAAGAGAAAAGCCCTCAAAATAGAACAAAGAAAGGACTGAGGACCTGAGTGAGGACCTCCTGGCTAACCCAGTTTACATAGGGCAGGCCCGGGGGAAAGAGAGAAAAAAAAGAACATACAAAAAGAGGAGCCAAAGGGCTGAGTCTCTCTCCCGCGTGCTGGGGCGCTCTTCTCTTCGCATCTTTGGGTTGACATGCCCTCACCCCTCGAGGATGGATTTTCCTGTTATTATCTAAATAAAATAGAGCTGTAACACTGATTTGTCTAAGAGCTATAACACGGTCCGTTCCAGACCTGAGAGCTATAACACTGTCTGTCCAAGACCTGAGAGCTGCGACACGCCGAGGGCTTTAATGTCCGTCACTCCAAATCTTCGTTGTGACGAGACAGAACCGAGGACTATACACTCGCCTGACACCTTGAAGCGCAGAAGTTTTTAATCTTAATGAATTCCCATTTATCTATTTTTTCTTTTGTCACTTATGATTTTGCATCTTATCTAAGAACCCATTGCCTAATCCAAGGTCATCAGAGTTATTCCTGTTTTCATCTGAGAGTTTCAGAGTTTTAGCTCCTCTGTTTAGGTGTATGATCCATTTTAAGTTAATGTTTTATATGGTAAAAGGTAGGGGGTTATCCAAGTTCATTTTTTTTTACATGTTGTCCCTACACCATTTAAGACAATTCTTTCCCACCAAATTTTCCTGGTATCCTTATTGAAATCTGTGTTGTTTATAATATGGAAGAAACCATTCACATGTGCCCACTGACGAGAAAGTTCTGTGCAGAGGGGGATGTGGTGATGAAGAGGACGGAGAATGACTGGACCAGTGCCCTCAGGAGGGAGGGGGTGGGATCCAGTGTCCAGCAGAGGGGCTGGCCTGAGTCAAGAACAAGGGCAGTTTGTAACACCAGGAGGAAAGGTGGGCACAGTCTGTAGGGAGTCAATATTCTCTTCTGGTTAATCCCTTTTCTCAAGGAAACAGGAACTGAGGTCATGACCTGAGGGATGACAGAGGAGGAAGTGTTGGCAGCTGAAAAGAGGCAGAGGGAGAGGAAGTGGATGGGAAAACACAGCGATGCTGAGTGAGACCAGCGGCGTGGGCAGGTGTTTTCTTTAGCCACATCCAGCTCGGCAGGTGCAGGCAGGCAGGGGGTAGAGATTCAGGGGTGCCATCCTCCGAGGCCTCTGAGGGCCACCTGCACCTGGGACAGAAGGTTAAGGCTGGTTCCTAGTGTCCGAAGATGTTCAGTTTCATCCAGGGGGGTCTACACCCACACACTGTTCAACTTGTCATCTCTAGGCAGGAGAAAAACGTGGCCCCTAAACCAGGTTAGAATTCAGGGATCCAGGAAGCCCCCCGTAAGCCCTCACCCACCCTGCTCCCCACCTGTCCCAGTCTGCTCTGTGTGCCGTGACAAAGCGCTGCAGGCTGGCAGCTTAGTCGTACCCATGTATCGCTCACGGTTGTGGAGGCTGGAAGCCCGAGATCAGGGTGCCGGCATGGCCAGGTTCTGGAGAGGGCTCTTGGCTTTTGGATGGCCCTCTCCTCTCGGTCTTCACACGGCAAAGAGAGAGACAGACAGAGAGGAAGCTCTCTGATGTTTCTTCTTGTAAGGACACTAATCCCATCATGGGGGATTGCTCCACCAGGGCCTCATCTAACTCTAATTACCTTACAAAGACTCCATTTCCAAATGCCATCACATTGGGGGTTAGGATTTCCACATATGAATTTGGGGGAGACACAATTCCATCCATAGCATCATCCAGCCTGACCCTGACCTCTAATGAGGACCCCAAACAAGTTCAGATGCTGAACTTCAGAACAGAGAAAGGACCGAAAGCGGTTGCTGGCCCTTACAGTGATGTGTCTGTATCACTGGCAACCCAGGTGGAAAAGAAACATCTTTCATCTTTTTGTTTTCTATTGTGTATCTTATGGAGTGGTGATGCCTGATGAGGTCCCCACTGGCCACACGTGACTTGACATGTGTCTTTTTGACAAATCTCAAAACACAGATTTGAGATGTGTTGTGTCACATCAACACGGAGTTTCAAAGAGATAACATCAAAAAATTGGAAAATATCTCAATAATCTTTTATATTGGTTATATTTGAAATGATAATATGCGGTTAAAGTATACTACTATTTATTACTTTTAAAAAATGTAGTTACTAGAAAATAAAATATATTTGTGGCTTGTATTATATTTCTACTGGACAGACCTTAGAGAAAAGACCCTATGTCTAAACAGCTCCCACGCAGCTGGCCCTCCTGCCTTGGTCAGTGGCAGATGGACCACCCTTCGGGGTTGTGCTCTGGAACCCTGTGCTCTGGTGGCACCTCCCCTCTGGAGGGGCAGCTCCACAGTGGGTTCGTGAGGTGGCCTTGAACTGTTGCTGGCAGCAACAGCCCCAGGGAGCTGGGCACCAGGCTGGTTCTTGTCTGGTTTCTCGACTGGTATCTAATTCGCATGTTTAAACACTAGACTCCCCTCAGGCACAAGATGCCCACACTCAGATTCTCCTGCACCTCTGCTGCTTCCTGTGAGCCACAACCCTGGGGCGCTGGAAGGCCTGGGATCATCGCCAGCACTAGTACAGCTTGTCTTTTTCTTTACTTCCCCCTAAGCACAGACATATGAAGTTGCTACAAGGCAAATAATGCATATGGAGAAATTCCACTGACTTTTATATACCCACCCCTAATTACTACTTATTAAAATTGCACTCATTTCACATGCTAGCACAGTAATGCACAAACTCCTTCAAGCTAGGCTTCAGTAGTACATGAACCAAGAACTTCCAGATATACAAGCTGGGTTTAGGAAAATTAGAGGAACCAGAGATCAAATTGCCAACATCCGTTGGATCATAAAGCAAGGGAATTCCAGAAAAAACATCTACTTCTTCTTCACTGACTACGCAAAAGCCTTTAGCTGTAGATTACAATAAACTGTGGAAAATTCTTAAAGAGATGGGAATACCACCTTACCTGTCTCCTGAGAAACCTGTAGGCAGTTCAAGAAGCAACAGAACATGGAACAATGGATTGGTTCAAAATTAGGAAAGGAGCACATCAAGGCTGTATATTGACATCCTGCTTATTTAACTTCTATGCAGAATATATCATGCAAAATACTGGGCTGAATGAACCACAAGCTGGACTCCAGATTGCCAGGAGAAATACGACAGTGACAGTGAAAGTCACTAGTCGTGTCTGACTCTTTGCGACCCCAGGACTACACAGTCAATGGAATTCTCCAGGCCAGAATACTAGGGTGGGTAGCCTTCTCCCTTCTCCAGGGGATCTTCCCAACCCAGGGATTGAATCCAGGTCTCCTGCATTGCAGCTGAATTCTTTACCAGCTGAGCCACAAGGGAAGCCCTGGAGAAATATCAAAACCTCAAATATGCAGATGATACCACTCTAATGGCAAAAAGTGAAGAGGAACTAAAGTGCCTCTTGAAGAGGGTGAAAGAGGAGAGTTAAAAAAACTGGCTTAAAACTCAACATTGAAAAAACTAAGATCATGGCATTCAGTCCCTTTACTTCATAGCAAATGGAAGGGGGAAATGTGGAAACAGTGACAGATTTTATTTTCTTGGGCTCCAAAATCACTGTGGATAGTGACTCCAGCCATGAAATTAAAAGACACTTGCTTCTTGGTAGGAAAGCTATGATAAACCTAGACAGCATATTAAAAAGCAAAGACATCACTTTGCTGACAAAGGTCCTTATAGTCAAAGCTATGGTTTTTCCAGTAGTCATGTAGGGATAGGAGAGCTGGACCATAAAGAAGGCTGAGTGCTTAAGAATTGGTGCTTTTGAATTGTGGTGCTGGAGAAGACTCTTGAGAGTCCCTTGGACTTCAAGGAGGTCAAATCAGTCAACCCTAAAGGAAATCAATCCTGAATATTCACTGGAAGGACTGTTGTGGAAGCTGAAGCTCCAATACTTTGGCCACCTGATGCAAAGAGCTAACTCATTGGAAAAGACCCTGATTCTGGGAAAGATTGAGGGCAGGAGAAGGGGATGACAGAGGATGAGAAGGTTGGATGGCATCATCAACTCAATGGACATGAATTTGAGCTAACTCTGGGAGATAATAAAGAACAGAGGAGCCCGGCACCCTGTAGTCCATGTGGTTGAAAAAAGTCGGACATGATTTAGCGACTGAACAATTTCATCATATTGCCCATGTACAGTTTATATTTCCCTGTTGTTCAACATTGGGATTGCTTTCCTTTTTTCTTGCTATCATAAACAGCACTGCTATGAATTTATCTTTTTGCCATGTGAATTATTTTATTGTAATGTTTTCCCTGAAGTGAAATTTGTGGGCTGGAAAGTATATACAGTTTTATGATACCTATGCCTTTTTTCCTTCAAATCACTCTCCCCAAAGACTGTATCACTGTGTATTTCCTCTGGTGGAGTGTATGTGTGTAGGTATATACATTGTTTACCCACAGTCCTGCCCATTCTGGGTTTGATCATTTGTATTCACTTATACTAATTAATTGGCATGTAATAGATATCTCCTAGATATTATCCTTGTATTTGCTTAATTCGAATGAGAGTAAAGTCCTCCCCTGAAAACCCACGAAAATTAAAGAAATAGCCACCACCTCAATAGTTGAGAAAAACACTTCTCAACGTCCTCCACTTGCCAGCATTTGTGGTACCATAGCTGCCTGAGCCTGCGACGCAGGGAGCCAGGCCAGAGCTTTGACTCCTGACCCACTGTTACTGAATGGTCCGAGAAGCCACCTCCGGCTAATAAAGTCATTTATCTCCTCCCAACAAGCTGAAAACACATCATACAGTCCCTTTCCCCTGTGTGGTTTAGATGAATCCTGGCATTGCTTAATTGCCATATGTTGATTGTTTGGGATTGAGAGACATTCTGGTTTATATGCAAAAAGGTTGCAGGAGACATGCTTGATGTTCGCTCACAGCTTATTAAAACCTCAGGAAGGCCGCAGCCCCGTCCCGAGGGGAACTCATAAAACAGCATCCTTGCGGAGCAACATCCTGGCCTGGCTGGGGACTCAGAGAAGGCTCTCTAGGCCCGGCTGAGGGAAGAGGAGAAAGGATGTGCCCGCTTGCCCGCTAGATGGCGCCTCTCAATAAGTAATGGGGAGAGGACCCTTCCTCCACACCCTGCACGCCAGTCCTCCCAGCCTCCAGCATTGCAACACACCCTAGTGTTTACTTCCAAGCCAGACATCTCAAAAATAAAAATAAATAAATAAAAAAGTTCATTCTAGCTAAAAATATACCATCTGCCTGAGAAAAATCTTGCCCGGCACTGTCACAGCAACACTCGAAGCAGGTTAATAACCAGCCCAGAGCAGATGGTTTCTTTTTATAATTACTGGGTCCCCCACCAAGGCTTCCTCCTCAGCTGCCTCCTTACCCCGCTGGCACTCTCCTGCTGTTTCCTGACCACTGCCTGGCCAGCCGCTGCCCCAGCCGGCTGTCTGCCCACACCAAGACCCCCTCACCCTCTGCTAGGCCTGGGCTCCAGGGTCCTGGAGCTCTCAGCACCACCTGGGCAGGTAGCCCCCAGGAGCTCACCCCAACCTTGTCCACCTCACTTATAATGCAAAGATAAATGAATCAAACCAAGATGTCAGTAATCACTCATCACATTCATAAAGCTTTAAGACTCTGTCATTCTATTTCCTGGTGAGGACGTGGTAAGACGGGCATCTCCAAAACTTGCTGTTGGAAGGACAAATTATTGATACTGCCTCTCTGAAAGAATTTTGGCTGAATATAACAACAGCCTTAAAAATATTGTTGTTGTTGTTCAGTTGCTAAGTTGTGTCCGGCTCTCTGAGACCCCCATGGACTGCAGAACACCAGGCTTCCCTGTCCTTCACTATCTTCTGGAGTTTGCTCAAATTCATGTCCATTGAGTCAGTGATGCTATCCACCCATTGTAAAAAATATTACATACTTTTAAATGCAACAATTTCACATTGAGGAATCTATCCTACAGACTATCGTAATCTAAAATATGAACAGAATATTAACACAAAAGTGTTCATAAAAATGTTAACACTATAATAGTAAAGACCTATAAAAGATACGATAGCCAGTATATGGTTTATGCAAAGGAATATTATAAAACCATTACATACGTTCACAAGGGAGTTCAAATTACATCACAGGTGTTATTTAATGTTAATTGGTAAAAGTGTTCAAAGGGTCTAAACAGTAAAGATGAAAATAGGTTAGAAACATACATACCATTAAAAAGTTTGCACAAAGTATGCCAAATGTGTTAACAGTAGGTTTTATTGGGGTGGTGATCATTTAATGGTTTTTATTTCATTGTACTTTTCTGGATCTTTCTGTTTTCAGCAATAAACACTGACACACAAAAGACTATCTAAAAACAGGAATACAGAAGAAATTGGTAAGTGGCTGCATCTGGAAAGGGGCTGGAGCAGCAGGCAGCAGAGGAGGATGCCTTCATTTTCCATTTATACTTTCTGGTGTCTTCCAAGTTTCAAAAATAAATAAGTCAAAAATTGTCAAAGAAGATGAAGAAATACTAAGCCACAGTCACTGTGAGGAGAGCATGAAAGGAAAGCAAGGAAAGTGCTTTCAGCTCCTGGGAGAGATGAGACTCAAGGTCTGGACTCCTCTTGGGCCCCGAGTCCACCACAAGTCACCCAGGACCTGGCTAGGCCAGTGACTTCATTCTGTAAGGCCTGCTTCATCTGACACCTCTGGTTGGGAATCAGGCCATCTCCCCAGAGTGGCTTCCCCGGGGGTAAAGGCAGGCAGGCCAGGGGAGGGATCCAGTGGACACGTGTAGAACCTTTAAGCTGGGACCACCTGTGTCCCCTGAGCCTGGCAGAGTAGGACCCAACACAAGCAATGAGATGCCCCCAAGCTCCGCAGTCACCTTCTATGAGTCAGGAGAATCATCTAAAAGGGCCCTGCCCTGCTCCCTCATCAACCCAAGCAGGGCAAACGACCAAGTGGCCTCATCAACCCCAGGCATTTGACCTGTGAAGGGCACCTGATGAGTAATAGATGAGGCCAGACAAAGAGCAACTTTTCTGAGATAACAGCCTGATCCTTCCTTAATCACCAAGGGTTCAAATTTGCCCTGAAGTTTTCTTGACCCACAAGAAGGTGTGGGATACTATCTCTGCTCCACATGAGTGCCTTCTGCTGTATCCCAGGGAGGCCAGTGAAGCTTCCTCCCAGCCCCCTGGAGAGAGCCAGGAGATGCCTGTGGTTGCCAGGGGAGGCCCGGGCAGCGTGCACACACTGGTAGCACAGGGAACCACAGCAGCCTGGAGGCTCAGATGTCGGGCCCAGGAATCCACAGCTTTCATTCACTCTTTAAAGCCACAAATCCGTTCTCTTCCTTGCATTCCAAGCACACGACTTTGAATCTTAGAGACCCTTTACACAAAATAGGTGGAGAAAAGGACTATTCAGAAAACATTTACTGCAATCTGATGACAGTCAAGTTGTGGTGCTGAAAGCAAAGCAAAAACAGTATTAGGGAAATTTAGGATGGAGACATTTCCTGTGTCTAGGTAAGTTTATGATCCTACCACTTCAGAAAGAGAAATACTTTTCCTGAAAATATTTAATTTAAAAAGCAGAACACAAGAACTACTGTGACTGTTCAGATGGGGAAAGCAAGCCCCCCGGGAGGGTGAGAAGCCAGTCCCCCAGGAGGGTGAGAAGCCAGTCTGGCAGCTAGTGGGGGAGGAACTGAGTGCCACTGGCGTTCTTGGCTTCACTCAGCAGGCCGACTGCCCCCTCCCTGAGGCCACTCAGAAGTCACTGGGTGGTGAATGGATAATCAAGAGGCAAACAGGATTCCAACAGGGGCCAGCCCCCCAGGTCCCAAGAGGCAGGGTGCGGGGGGTGGGGGGGAGGTCCTGAAATGGGTGCCTGGACAGGCATCATCTTCTTGTGATGAGATGAGAGACTGAAGGTGATGACCTTCTTCTGGCTCATGTGTGAGCAAGTGTGGATTCAAAAAACTGCCACCCCACGGCAGCAGGCACAGCTTTGCTATTCACCAGCCTCCCCTTCAAAGGCTGTCAGGACGCACAGGTGCACACGGCCACAAAGCGCAGCATCTTCTCCAATAATTTCCACAACGTGACCTAGCACAGCAGCAGCCTCTTCAGCAGGAGGTGCTGCTGCAGTTTAGGTGACATTCTGATGATGCGGGCTTCCCGTAGCTCCCCGGTCACCTCCCACGAGTCGGGGGACTCATCCAAAGAGACCCCCCTTCCCAGGGCAGAGGCCTAGTCGTCGTACTGCACTTCCGCCCGCAGTTCCCTGGTGACGTAGTTGGCCAGCATCGCCAGCAGTTGCTTCTGCAGGGCCTCACTGCCCATGACCAGCATGGTCAGCTGCACGGCGTCCGTCCACTCCAGGTGCCTGATGATGGCAGTGGCTTCGTTAAAGAGCTTCTGCTGCTCGGCAGGCGGTAGCTCCATTAGGATCTGAGGAACTGGCTTAAACTGTCCACTCGTCATCCATGCGCCTAACAGACCCCCGACGGCCCCCCCTAGGAAACAGGAAGGACTCAATTAGTCGGCCTTATTCATAAATGATGGCCGTAGGTTCTCGCTGAGCGCACGTCCACCGTCATGATGAGCGAGCACATTCATGAGCGGGTCAGGACGGGCTCAGCTTCGTGTCTGCTCCACCAGCAGGGCAGAGGGCAAAGGTTTACGTGGTCTTTGATCCATCTGGCTCAGATAATTGACACTCACACATGCCCTCTCCTAAGCTCTGTGCTCATGGTGCAACATGAAGCATCTCACCCCCTGAGAGCTATGCTAGCTAAAATCCTCTTCATGGGCTGAAGGTTTCCATGCTTCCATAAAAATCTCTCTCATCTCAAAGGAGAAGGCTGAGAAGCAAAATGCATTTTCAGGGAGAACCATCTCAGTGGTGAGGCTGAGTTTCCTCCACTGGGTGGCTAACATGTACCTGAGCCCTGAGCTTTGAAATTTCTAGTGGAACCACAAGGTTCAAGGACCCTGGGGACAGCAACAGATGACAAGGTATTTTCTCTTGAAGCAATGTTTTTCATACAACCCTTCCAAAGTTGTCTGATGATAAATAACAAATTTAATGTATTCAACTATTTCTTTTTCTGCTACCCCAAAAGGGCACAAACATTACTTTTATATGTAAATTTATTATTATCAAAGTTAAAGCATGCTATCTTGGGACCAGAAGAGTCCCAAGTTCAATGGAAAGTTATATTTAAGCAGGTCAGGTGAAGCCTGCTACAGGGAGATGTCTTAGGGAAAGGGTCTCAAACCTAAGTGTCTACAGGGCCCAGGCAGGTAACTGAAAGGAGTGAAGTGGGCTGAGTGGGACTGGGGTGACCTGGGGAGTTAGGTACGTGGCCAAAGGAGGAGTGGCCACCCCATGCCAGCCAACTGCTGCCACATGGAATACCACGTTTGTATCTTTAGAAGTCTTACAAGTTAAATATTGGTGATCAGATACTGAAAAAATGCAGGCTGGCTGGACTTGGTGACTTTCTTCAAAAGAGAAGAGTAGGAAAGGGGAAACGGTGACTCTGTAGTGGAGAAAACTGGCAGACATGCCACTAGCCAGGTGATCACGTTGAGCATCTCGAGGAGGTCCTGTGATGCCGTGTGTCCCTGGAATGTGTGATGAGAAGCGCCACAGTATTCTGCCCAAAGATCCCCAGTCTACTCATGAGAGGGACATCAGGCAAACCCAAACTGAGAGGAATTCTCCAAAACACCTGACCAGTATTCCTCAAAAGTATCAAAGCAGCAGAAAGCAAGACTGGCGACACCCTCAGAATGGGAGAAAGCAACCGACAAGGGATTCGTCTCCAACGTATACCAACAGCTCATGCAGCTCGTTATTTAAAAAAACAAACAAACAAACAAACAAAAAGTGGATGGAAGATCCAACTAGGCATTTATCCAAAGAAGATACACAGATGGGTAAAAAGCACATGAAAAAATGCTCAATATCACAAATTATTAGAGAAATGCAAAATTAAAACTGCAAAGAGCGATCATCGCACATTGGTCAGAAAGCCCATCCTCAAAACATCTACAAACAATAAACGCTGGAGAGGATGTGGAGAAAAGGGGACCCTCCTGCACTGCTGGTGGGAACGCAAACTGGTACAGCCACGATGTGCTATGTGCTGCGCTCAGTCCCGTCTGATTCTTTGAGACCCCATGGACTGTAGCCCGCCAGGCTCCTCTGTTCGTGGGATGTTCCAGGCAAGAATACTGGAGTAGGTTGTCATTTCCTTCTCCAGGGCATCCTCCCGACCCAGGGATTGAACGCGCATCTCTTGTGTCACTGAGATGTGAGTTACCACTGTGCCAAATAGTCACTGAGGAGAACAGCATGGATGTCCCTTAAAAAACTAAAAACAGAGTTACCATATGATCCAGCAATCCCACTCCTGGGTATATACCTGGAGAGAACCATAATTTGAAAAGATACATGCGCCCCCCACGTTCACTGCAGCACTATTTACGATAGCCAGGACATGGAACAATCTGAATGCCCATCAATAGAAGACTGAATAAAGGAGATGTGGTACTATATACAGCGGACTATCACTCAGCCACAGGAGAGAACAAAACAACGCCATCTGCAGCAACGCGGATGCACCGAGAGACTGTCATACTGAGTGAAGTCAGCCAGACAGAGAAAGACACACATCATATGATACCGCTTACACGTGGAATCTAAAAAAAAAAAAAGTACAAAAGAACTTATCTACAAAACAGAAATAGAGTTATGGGGGTTTTCTACTACAGAAATAGAAAAGAAACTTTTGGTTACCAGTGGATGAGGAGAGAGAGGGATAAACTGGAAGACTGGGATTGACATAGACACCCTACTCTCTACAAAACAGATCATAAGGACCTACTAGTGTATAGCATGGGGAACTCAATTCTCTGTAATGGCCTACATGGGGGGGAAATAAAGAGTGGAAAAAATAATAATAAAACTGGAGAGACTAAGGAGACATGAGGATTAAGTGCAATGTGTTGTCTTGAGCTAGACCTGGGGCAGAAAATGACCTTGGACGCAGAAACTGATAAAATCAAAGCACAGTCTGAGGAATAGTTAACAGTAATGTTAGCGTGGGTTTCTTAGTTTTGACACATGTGCTGTGGTTAATATAAGATGTGAACGTTAGGGGAACTGAAACTGGATGAGATACACGTGGAAATTCTCGGCATTATCTTTGTAACTTCTCTGTAAATCTAATATTATTCCAAAATAAAAAGTTTACCCAAAAGAATGCAGCCTGAGCCAGAGAGAACCCATCTGCAGGCTGGACGCAGCCATCAGGAAGTAAATCTGGCAACGTTTCAGGAAAGCAAGTGTGGAAGCACCGGGTCGCACACACCTCCTAAGATGCAGGGGACTGGCCAGCTTGATGTCTTGGAGGCTGAACACTGCCCTGGACAGACTTCCCCCCACCCTGAAGGGCAGGAGCATTCCAGGGAGGGAGGGTCAGTCACTTACAAGTTTCAGTGAACTTTCCCCCACGACACCAGCGAAACGCTTAGTGCTGACAAGAGTTGCTCTCATCTGCACTAAACCTTTATGAGAACATCAATATTTGATTTAGAGAAGCACTTAATGCAAAAAGTCGCCAGGAAGTATCGACCAAGAAATCACCAACTCTTTGGAGAGGAGAAAATTCCTTTGTTTTCTGGGTAAAATGATGCTCCTGCCCATGATCTAGGGGCTGCAAGTAGCCAATCCCCAGGGTTCCCTTTGCCGACAGCTTGTCCTCTACCAGCTTTTGCTCAATCTGAACAGAATATGCGCTCCCAAAATGGTATCTGGGCACAGCTATGTGATAAATGATCCCAGCTAGCCCTTTTGGGACGGGGGAGCCTGGTGGGCTGCCATCTCTGGGGTTGCACAGAGTTGGACACGACTGAAGCGACTTAGCAGCAGCAGCAGCAGCCCTTTTTGAGCACATCAGACGGGATGGGACAAAGATATAAAGGATGTCACTGAGGAAGGTGGCAACGGCTTTATCTCCTCCCCCAGGGGAATACTTCCTGGATGGCAAGAAGCTGAAGACAGGACTCACTAACTCACAGAGTTTGGAAATGGAAATGTACAGATGGAAGATCTAGGGTCACCCACCAGCTGATTTTTTTCTCCTCAGTGTGGCCTCAGCTTGAAACAATGTTCTCGAATGTCAATCCTGCTCCAGGAGGGAAGAGGAGAGCGGGAAGCCTTTCTGGTGAGCTGGGACACAGAAGCCAACCTCAGAAGAAAAGCAGTCATCTCTCTAGCCTGTATTCATGTGAAGACTACAAGCCACATAGAAAGGGCTTCCACCAGCCTGTGAACTTTCTCAGGCCCTGTATCCCCAGCATAAGGAGGCATTCAGTAAATATTTGCTGAGCCCAGGGTAGCAGACCTAGCCCTGTTTGCAGGGTCCATCGGACACACCTCGGAAACCTTATCTGGCCCCTCCACAGGTCAAGCCTGGACAGCAGCCAGCTCTTTGACAACACCCCCAACCCACAGTTCAGACCACACAGGATTTCTTTCTGCTCCTAATCCAAAGGAAGAAGCTTCATTCTAGCTACAAAGAATGATGGGAAGATCAGCCAAACTTTCATTTACTGCCAGAAACAAGTTCCCAAAGAGAAGCAGGTGGTAACAGAAGGGGCAGGGATGATGACCAGCTAGGAGCTAGCTTGTTGCTTTCCTGAGCTGGACTGCTTGCTTTCGGACTAGGGACGCACTCTGTGAATGAGTTCATGTCCAGTGGCTCTACAGCCTCACCCCTCAGTAGGTGCGCGGCAAATCTCAGTTTCCTCTCTGGATGTCTAACAGTGATGGGGGGAGGGAGACTGTCCAAAAGCCGGGACACCCTGAAATCCTCTGGTTCTAGGACACATTCCAGGAGAAGGGTGTCCTCCAGCCTTTATGACACAGACGCCTTTTTGCCCTGCACTTCTGAGACATTCCCGCAGAAGCTGGTGTTGTCAACAGGACTGATTATGTGCCCAAAGATCGCTTCACAGAAGTGACCTCAACTCGACAAACTTCCCACACAGGGCAGAGGCTTTTATGATGTCTCTGTGGTTTCAAAGGCCTTTTCCCAACAACTGCACTGTCCCTGTGAGGCATCTGCACTTACCAACGGCTAGTCCTGGTGGGCCGCCCACCAAGCCACCAACGAAGGCCACGGCCCCGGTGACTAGGGCGCCCCTCCCGGAGTGCTTGACGGCCGCCTTCATCTTCCTCTCCTCAGAGATGGAGCACAGCAACTTCATGATGTCCTCCACCGCAACGGGCATCGCGGCAGACCTCGGGGTAAGGGTTCCTAAGGACAGTTGCAGTGAGTGAAGGGCCTTTCCACCCAAATGCTACTGTTCCTAAAGTTTTAAGGAAGGTTCCCCATTTGTGGTAGAGAACAGGATCTCTGCCATGCGCAGGATGGACAGCACCCCCAGTCGTGTGGCAAATCCTTTGCCAAACAGAAAGCAGGGCAGCCTTCAGTTATTAAGTAGACAGGATCAGCAGAGTGGGTGAAAGGTCTTCTCTGCCCTCTAACTTCTGATTTATGACAGATTAATGAACAACCCTGCCCACATGCTCTACCAGTTCATCACCAGTGATGCAATTCTGAGCTAGCCCAGGCAATCCCCACGCACAAAGCCGGGCAGAGTGCACAAGTCCCAGCGCTGGGTCCACTTCTGTGTGACAGGGTACCTCAGCTCCCGCCAAGCTAGAGAAGGGGGAAGCACAGACTCTGTAACCACACAGCCTTGTAGCCACGGGATGACCCAGCAGAGTGGCAGGTTTCTCACCTAAAGATGAAGAAAAACCACCTACAGGCTGGATTCCTACAAGGTATAAGCAGCATGGATGCAAAGTCTCACCTGGAGCAAGACTGTTAACACGGCAGACTCTCAGACATGATGATTCTAAATGAACATTCTCTTCCTAACATATAGCAATGGCTTCAACAAGCAACCACTCAGAGACAATCCAGTTCTAAGGATGATATGGTAAGATGAAACGACCAGAGAATAAAAGAAATCAATTCCATATGGATGAACAGATGACAGATGGATGGACAGACTTTGGAACAATGACCTTTAGAAAAATTCTCTGGGGTCAGGAAACTGTTTGCCACACTAGAGGCAAAAAACAGGCAGGGGCAAGGGTGGAGGTAGGGCAAGCACTAACTACCCCAGGGTTGGTGGGAATGGAGAACCTTGGCACTGATGGGCCACAGGGCAGGACAGGAAGTAAAATCAAAACAGCAGTGAGTGGTGCTTCTTTTTCCAGCTTTGGCTGGACCCAAGGCTTAGGTGGGCACCTTCCTCTCTCACCACCACGTCCCTTTTCAATCAAGGCTGTGAGACACAGACATTTACGAGGAATTTGATTATGGAAGTTTGGAGCAGAACCTATTGTTTAATATCTTTTGGATATATGAGTTGTTTTTAAGCCCAAGGAAAATCCAGAACTACCCTAATGTAAAATTATCCTCCCAATTCGGAGAGAGAACTCTGAGCCTTTAGAACAAATTTCTGGCTCTACACCAGTCAGAACTTCTTCGTAGACCCAGGGGAGGTCAGTGGGATCCTCTTCTCCAGGCCCTGAAAATTTCCGCTCTTTTTCTTTTTAATATTCTTTTTATTTTTTGTCCATGCTATGTGGCATGGGGAATCTTAGATCCCCAACCAGGGATTGAACCTGTAGCCCCCTGCATTGGGAGCTCAGACTCTTAACTACTGGACCATCAGGGAAGTTCCTCCTTTTGATATTCTTGATATCAGTGATTTTCCACCAGCACACAGGAGTCACTGAAGACCTTGTTAAATACTACCCATATAGGTAGGGTGAGATTCTGTATTTACAAGCCCCCAGCTGAAATTCTGCCCTCACTTTTGGACAGCAAGACTCTATGGCAGAATGACTGAAGATGTCTGATATCTGCTACTCAGTCCTTGAATTCAGAATGCAAGAGGTTCCTGCAGGGCTGCCCAAGGGACGAGAGGAAAACTCAGGCGTGCTTGTCCTTGCTCTGGCTCCCAGGTGTCCTGGATCTGCTAAAATGCCTCCTGGCTTCCAGGCCCTTCTGCTCACCAGCGGTGACCACGTGTAGGCATAGCACGTGCCCCAACCCCCTCCTAACTGTAAGAGAGCCCCCTTCCACCCTTCCAGAAGTCAAAAATTTTCCAGGCACAAACGTCAGGATAGCATTATAGCATTATGACTTAGGGAATTGCACTTAGGAATTGCACTTAGGGATGGGAGGAGGGAGGAAGTAACCTGATTTACCCAATAGCCATGGGCTTGTAAAGCTAACAAAATGTTTAATTTCAGATACCTATTAAGATAACCAAAGGAATTAATCTCATGATAAAACCTTTTAAAAACCTAAAAATCACCCTGTAAAATACCTAATCACCTTCTAGCTTAGCTCTGATTTACATCTAGCTTTTTTATCTGTCAGTTTTGCAGAAAAAAAGGGAGATGAAACTCAGGTCCTGGGAAGGCCCCTTGCATTCCCAGAGGCATGAAGACCCTGAGCCTTGCCATGCTTGATCTGCAAGGCTGGTTTCCAGGCCAGCACATTCCGCCCATATGCCAGGTTTTCTGCAGAATTACAGATCTGTATTATCCAAACAGTTTCTGCACAGCAAGAAAAGGCATGTAAAAGGGGCTGGAGATATATACCCACTTCACCCTCTATGGTCTATTAAAAACAAAACAAAAACAACCAAAATCAGCTTCCAATCTGCTCTGAATGACTTTAAGTCAAAACCCACTGGGACTAATGAGGTATCATTGTGCAAACACCACTTTTAACTTCCACTTAGCCCAGTTGAGCCAGCACAAGGTGCAAGTCCAGAGCTCTGTATGACTAGTGGGCCAGCAGGTGTCATGGTGTGTGGGAGGGAGGGAGAAGTGGCCCAACTCCAGTTGGGTTCAATGGATCCACACCATGAGACCAGTGGCATTGTGGCTGCCTCCATCCAAGAGACTGCTGGTTTAATTTCCTTGTAAGAATCATTTTAGAAGCTGGAGCATCAACAGATTCTTGTGGTGGAAGAAAAGTTTGCAGCACCATCTCCTGCTGCTGCTACTGCTAAGTCACGTGTCCGACTCTGTGCGACCCCATAGACGGCAGCCAACCAGGCTCCCCCGTCCCTGGGAGTCAGCTGACCAGGCTCCCCCGTCCCTGGGAGTCTCCAGACAAGAACACTGGAGTGGGTTGCCATTTCCTTCTCCAATGCATGAAAGTGGAAAGTGAAAGTGAAGTCACTCAGTCATGTACGACTCTTAGCGACCCCATGAACTGCAGCCTACCAGGCTCCTCCATCCATGGGATTCTCCAGGCAAGAGTACTGGAGTGGGTTGCCATTGCCTTCTCCGACCATCTCCTGAAACCCTGCTAAAAAGCTCAGCCTCCCAACTTCTCCAGGGTTGCCTGATTGAGGAAGGAAGCCAGTCCCGTTTTTCCTTCTCCCACTCCAGCTACCTTAGTCAGTACGTGGCGGAGAAGTGGGTGAAGAAGGACGAGGCAGCAGCATTCTGTTGGGACAGACCTCAACGGGGTGGGAGGGTGGCCCCCTCCACAACCGTATCACACCTATTTCAGAATCAGATTTGTCCATGAAACAGACTCGGGTCACAGGAAGTCCATCTGCCAGCCACAAGGAAGGCAAATGCCAGCGGGAAGCCCTGATTTCTTGCAAGCACCCAGGCTGGTCTGCTGATTATAGCACAGATCTGGGGGAGAGGGAGATGAGCCTGGCCCTGGGACTGCAGCCTGGCTTTCTGAGATGGACCAGATTGTGAGAGATGAGGAGAAGAAGGCTGCAGAGCTAACACAGACCTCCATGCACATAGCTCTTTTTAAAAATTAAAAAAGCAGGGCCTCTTAAGATTCAGTGATGTTGTTCACCTGCAATCCTCAGTATTTTTTACTTCTCTGGTGGACTTTATTATAAAGCTCCAGTGTGCCCTCTGGCTCCTATAAACTATGTCTTTCCACCTCTCTATGCCCCAGTACAGACATTGGATCCCATCAGCAAATACAGTCAGATTAGACTTTTAAAAAATGAATTAGGGACTTCCCCAGTGGATCAGCTGGTAAACAATCTGCCTGCAATGTGGGAGCCCTGGGTTCGATCCCTGGGTTGGGAAGATCCCCTGGAGAAGGGAACAGCTACCCACTCCAGTATTCTGGCCTGGAGAATTCCATGGACTGTATAGTCCATGGGGTGGGAAGAGTCAAACACCACTGAGACACTTTCACTTTCTGGCAGTCCAGTGGTTAAGACTTAACTTTCTGGTGCAGGAGATGAGGGTTGGATCCCTGGTGGGGGATTTAGGATCCCACATGAATTGAGGCCAAATAAATAAAATAAAATAGTTGCTAGAATTTTAAAATCATGAGATTTCACAAACACCTCAGATTTCTGATTCTCCTGAAAAATTAAAAGTACAAGGCACACAGGATCCGCCTTCTGCAGCAATCCAGGCCAGAGCTGAGCAGGGTCCTACTGGAGCACACCTTATCTACCTACTTGGCCCTTGAGCAACACTCTCTCAAATTATTCCTATTTCTTTAAACAAACAAACAAAAAGGATAAAGAGGGACTTTCCTGGAGGTCCAGCGGTTAAAACTCCCCGCTGCCAATGCAGGGGGCACAGGCTTGATCCTGGGTCGGGGAACGAAGATCCCACATGCCCCACAGTGCAGGCAAAAAAAAAAAAAAGGACAAAGAAGCTATCAGTCCCCACAAGGCTAATCTCCCCGCCCCTAAATCACTAACATCCCTTCCTCATCATCTCTAATCTGGCGTCCAAATTCTCTCCCCAGAGGGCAAGGCCAGGAGTGCCCCACCCTGCGGATATAACACCTGCTACACGCGCACCCCGGTTCCTGCGGGAAGCGACACGCGCGCGCGCGCACACACACACAGGAGTTCCTGCGGGCGGAGACAGCACACACATCCCTTCGTTCCCCGGTTTCTGCATAAGGAAAATAAATGGACTAAGACCGGCTGCCCTGGCGCTGCTCCGGGCGCCCCCTTGGCTCCGGCGGCGGCTCGGGGCCCTTTACCTGCGGAGGCGGCGCCGCGAGGTCACAGGCCGGCAGGCGCGGGGACACCAGGCCTCCCCGCCCGGCGCGCAGGCCCCACCCCGCCGCCTTCCGGCTCGTCCGCGCGGGGCCTTCCGGGGCGCCGCCCACCGGTAGCGCCGCCGCCGCCCCCGCCGCTGCGCTCGCGGCCGCGGCTCCGCTCTCCGAGCGCCTGCCAGGATGGGGCGCTTGGAGCGGGATCGCTGGGGCCCCGAGGCCGCGCGCAGCCCTACCCTCCACCCGCTCACACCCATACTAGGTCAGAGTTCCTTTAGTTCTTGCTCAAGCCCGGGGGCCTCCTGGGAGGCCCTCTCTCGCTTTGGCCTTTCACTCAGGACCGAGACACTCCCCCAGCCCTCGGGTCCCGGCTCCGGAGGGAACACCAAGGCCTCGGCGAGGGGTCTGAGTTAACATTCGGTGAATGTACCCGGCAAAGTCAAACGTCAGCCGGCCGCAGTGCAGACACCGGCGGCCTCTGGGTCTGGGGGTTTGAAAAGATCTTGCGCCCCTTTGCTCCTGGGGTTCCAAGGAAAGAGAAGGTCCAGCTTCCAGGGAAAAGCTGAGGTTGGGGAGCCTCCTGGGAGGCAGGTAAGAGAAGGGCCAGGGGATACTTTAGAGTGGCACGTGGGGGAGCCTTCTACCCATCTCCTCCAACCCCCACATTCAAGGGCTGGCCTGGAACCATCTCAAAGCTGAAAAAGGCTTCTGGGGGATTTCCGTGGGCTATTTCCTTCAATCCTGCAGCGTAGGCCTGGTTCCCATTGCCATATCACAGACAGGAGAAAGGAGGCACCAAGGCTCAAAGAGGGTGATCTACCCAAGGCCACCAAGGTAGGGAGTGTCAGGGTCCAGACTCCATCTTGGGTCCACCTGGCTCAAAGCCTCACTTGTAACCTGCCCTCTGGCTTGCCTTCCTGAGTGCTGTGGGCACGCAGAGAGTCGACCTCTTTCATACTACCAGACAATTGAAAAATTTTTTTCTGAATGGGAAAGTCCTTTGGGTGTGGCAACCCACTCCAGTATTCTTGCCTGGAGAATCCCATGGACGGAGGAGTGGGGTGGGCTACAGTCCATGGGGTCGCAAAGAGTTGGACACGACTGAGCGATTTCACTTATAGATACATAGATAGATATTTCACTTTACTGAAGTATGATTTTCGTACAAGAAGCTGTACATATTTGATGTATACAAAAGTTGAGTTTAGGGATGAATTTAAATCTGTGAAATCACCACCACCATCAAGGCCATAAGTATATACATCACCTCTGGGTGTTTCCTTCCACCTCCTTTATTATTACTATCTTTTGTGTGTGGGGATGTTGTAAGAATACTTACCATAAGATCTACCCTCTTAGCACACTTCAGTGTACAGTAAGTATTGTTAGCTACAGATACTATTCTGTATAGTAGATCTCTGCTGCTGCTGCTGCTAAGTCGTTTCAGTCGTATCCAACTCTGTGCAACCCCATAGACAGCAGCCCACCAGGGATTCTCCAGGAACGAACACTGGAGTGGGTTGCCATCTCCTTCTCCAATGCATGAAAGTGAAAAGTGAAAGTGAAGTCGCTAGGTCGTGTCCGACTCTTAGTGACGTCATGGACTGCAGCCTACCAGGCTCCTCAGTCCATGGGCTTTTCCAGGCAAGAGTACTGGAGTGGGGTGCCATTTCCTTCTCCAAGTAGATCTCTAGAATTTATATATGTTAAGTTAGTTAACTGAAACTTTGTATTCTTTATTATTTTGTTACTTCTGTTTCCATTCTGTCCCTAATGTGAGAAAGGGCCTATAGTATTAACCAGAGTTCCCCTGCCACAAATAAGTTCCCCTGAAATAACTCCGTTTGTTCCTGAACAGGAGCTTTATGAGTTTGGGTGACTTTCCAAAACTGAAAGTGAAAATTAACCAAGGTAAAAAATAGCCCAACTCCCTGGGGTGTCTCCAGGCTTGGGCCTGGATAAGGTTCTCCTGTTTCTCCGCAGGCCAGCTCCCTCTGGTGGCACATTAAGGAACTGGGCCCTCTCACTCCCGGAGAGATGGTGAGGAAAGGACAGGGTTGGAGGAAAATGCTGGAAGGGAAAGAAACTTCAAGGGCAGAGCCTGCTAGAGAAGGTTAGCTATAAGAAGTCCTGCAAACATTCAACCCATCAGCAACTTCGGACCTTCATTCTGATATGAATAAAGTCATATGCACATACCAAAGCCCATAGATGTAACACACCGTCCCACGTTATAACAGCAGCCGAGCCTCCTGCAAAGTGGGTTCCATGAATGAGGAACACAGTGGGGTCTCCATCATGGTGTGGTGACTTTCCACTGGCCAAGCATCCATTTAGTGCTTTCATAGTGCTTATGATCTTAAGGTCTGGCTGGATGATCTTGGGAAAGTTATTCAACTTCTCTGTGCCGCAGTTTCCTCATTTGGCCAATGACAGTAATAATAGTGCTTGTCTCATAAAATTGTTCTGAAGATCAAAGGAGATAATGTGTAGGAATCTAGAATATTCTTGATTACATCATAAATTATGAAAATGAATGTCCAAATTCCCCAGTATGAGCCTTATATCCCCAGAGTGGTGAGAAATGCAATTCTACCCCAGCCTTCACAATTCACCCTCTGCCTGATGGTCCCAGGATGCTAGGTTGTGTTCAAAGAGGCTGCCAGAGTCAAAATTCAGGTGGGATCCCCTGAGGCCAGCAACCCCATCCTCCCCTTTTTTGAGAAGATGAGTGAGGGGCTCCGAACTTACACAACTCTTTCAGGATAAACCCACCCAGACCCAGGGCTGGATGTTCCACACATACATAAACTCCTGCAATCTCTTAATAACAGCATACATATAAACGGATGTCACTTTGAAAACTAAATCATGTTCTTTAAGTTACCTCCTTGGGTATCCCTGGTGGCTCAGACAGTAAAGAGTCCGCTTGCAATGCAGGGAACTTGGGTTCAATCCCTGGGTTGGAAAGATTCCTTGGAGAAGGGAATGGCAGCCCAACCCAGTTTTCTTGCCTGGAGAATTCCATGGACAGAGGAGCCTGGTGGGTTACAGTCCATGGGATCGCAAAGAGTCAGACATGACACTTTCACTAAGGACACCATAGTCTGTCTGGTGATTAGGGATGCTGGGGATCTTGATCTAGCCTTGAAGACAGTCATTTATCCCAAGGTACTCACTGAGCCAAGGTTTTGGGTCCGGAGAGGTACATGCTGTGTCCACGGCACCTTTCCTAAGAACCCCTGAGTCTTTAGCCCTGGAGGCAAGGGAAGTCTCGTCATCTCCCAGTCCTTCCGCCAAGGTTGCACTCACCTTCACCTGTGAAGTGTTCAGCACACTTTTTGGCACATACCGGGTGTATTAGCTTGCAGGGCTCCGTAACAAAGTCCCACAAACTGGGTGGCTCAAAAGAGAAATTTATTGTCTAACAATAATGTACATCTTTGTTTACTAAATATGTACACCGTAGAAATCACAATTCTCAGATCACTATAATAGAAGAAAAAGAATGTTTCTGAATTCTTGTAATCTGAATTTTGATTGAGGGTCATATGATGGGTTGTGAAAAGCTTTGCTTAGACTCTATGTGTACTTAACATGTTTATTCATAAAAGTGAATGGTTTTTTAAAAAAAGAAGTCCCAGGGGTTGGGAGGCAGTGCTCCCTCTAAAACCTGCAGGGGAGGACCCTTCCTCGACGGCTCTAGCTAGCCTCTAGTGGTGGTCACCAGCCCTTGGCATTCCATGGCTTGAAGCTGCATCTGTACCTTTCTCGTCTCACGACGTTCTCCCTCGTGTCTGTGTGTGTCCGAATGTCCCTCTTACTATATGGCGCCAGTCATACTGGACTAATGTGTGTGCTCACTCAGGCGTGTCTGACTCTCTGTGACCCAGTGCTCTGCAGCCCACTAGGCTCCTCTGACCATGGGATTTTCCAGGCAGGAATATTGGAGCGAGTTGCCATCTCATTGGAGTAAGGGCTCACCCTAATGACATCATCTTAACTTGATTACAACTGCAAGGACCCTATTTCTGAATAAGGTCATATTCATAAGTACGAGAGGTCAAAACTTTCACGTATATTTTGGGATGACATGATTGAATCCATAATACCAGGTAGTCAGCAAATGCCAGCTATGATGATTATTATCCAAATAGGCACATGGGGACCTGCAAGCACGATACAAATACCTTTCTCAGGGCCTTCCCTGGTGGTCCAATGGCTAAGGCTCCTCGCTTCCAATGCAGGGGGCCTGGAATCTATCCCTGGTCAGGGAACTAGATCCCGCATGCTGCAACCAAGAGTTCTCATGCAGCAACCAAGACCCGGTGCAACCAGATAATTAAAAAAGAAAGATTTGTTAAAAGAGAGAGAAAAAAATACCATTCTCAGCCATGCCTTGTGTTGAGGTTGATGTGTGCAGGGGGCCATCCAGCTGCCTGCTTTTAGTCTTGGGAGAGCTTAATTCCAAAAAGGTTGTTTAGGGATGAGGTGGCTTTGGGATTGGTAATGAGCTCCTCCTGGGCTTCCTCATTGTTCTTCTAAATAATTAATTCATCTTCTTCCTTAGTGTTTACATCCTTCAAATATTTGTAGATGGTTATCATGTCCCTTTAGTCATCACTTAGCACCACTCTACATATTTGCCATGGTGTTGAGTGTGTGTTATCCTCATTGTCATAATTATTATTATTATTTCCTCGTGACACACTCCCTTAGTCCCATAGCCACCATCATTGCTATGTGAATTTCCTCCAGGTCTCCAGCCTCTCAAGTGCCAAGTTCCCTGGCATGAAATTTTAGAAATCAGTAGCGGTGACAAGAGATGACTTGCAGGTCCCAAATCCTTTGTCATTTTTGCCAGTTTCCCCAAAGCCACATCAAATAAATAGACAAGCTAAGTAAAAAGAGTGTGTTTACAGTGCAAATATTTTAAGTTTCCAGTCAGATCTCCCTGCCCCTGCTTCCATCCAGGTACTCTCAATTTCCTCAACTATGAAATCAGGCTGAGATCCCCCACTCTCAACAACCTGGGGTTACTATGAAGACTACGTGAGCAACAGAGTGGAAAAGTGCTCTGTAAACCACAAGCGGGGGAGTGGCAGTACCAGCCATGCCTTCAACATACGTTTCGATTTCTGCAGAAAGTTCCAGGGGTCAGCTGTTCGAAACAGCTACAAATTCCAAGTTAGAATTTACAAAATGAACTTGATAGAACTGAGACTCACCCTAAAATCTGTTTGTTGAAAGAATATAGAGATGCCCTACTTCAAAATCTACTATTAGATTTTAGTATTCCAAATAAAGTGTGGAACTCAGAGCTGGATGGGCCCTTGGAGACATGTTACAGATGGCCCTGAGGAGGCTTTGGAAGGTTATGCTGCTATAAAAGATTAAAAAAAAAATCCACCTTGTCTTCCATTTCAGATCTCACTGAAGAGTTCTTCTGTACCCGGAAGACTTATTTTCAGCCTGAGAACAATGATTTTCAATGGTTCTGTTGAACATGCAATTCTCACGCAAGTATTTCTATAATTATCCTGTTTCAGTTATAATACAGTTTCTGGAACAATAGGACTTTTATTGTATTGCCATATCTGTTATAATAGATGTTTTATTACAGAAAATTATAGTAGAGTCACTATTATGATTCTGAAGTTTTTATTTCAAATTGCTCATAGGATGGAAATTTTTTCTCCCAAGTAGTTTTTACTTTAATAGTGCTTTGGGTTTTGTTGGTTTTTTATTTTTCAAACTGTGGTCTGCTTGGGACTTTGTTCAATGGCAGAATGTTTTCTTTTGCTCCAATACATACTGTGCCTGAAAAGTTACCCCTGGTGTTTGTTTGTTTGCTCTTGGCATGTAGTGCACAGGATATTTTTTAATGCCATCTAGATTGTTCTAAATATATCTGAATACATTAGCCTATTCAGGCTGCCGTAGCAAATACCATAGACTGAGTGGCTCAAAGAACAGAAATTTATTTCTCAGGGTCTGGAGACTGAAAGTCCAAGAGCATGGTGATGGCAAGGATAGGTTTCATACTGAGGCCTCTCAACATTCAGAAAACAAAGATCATGGCATCTGGTCCCATCACTTCATGGGAAATAGATGGGGAAACAGTGGAAACAGTGTCAGACTTTATTTTGGGGGGCTCCAAAATCACTGCAGATGGTGACTGCAGCCTTGAATTTAAAAGACGCTTACTCCTTGGAAGGAAAGTTATGACCAACTTAGCGTATTCTAAAGCTGAGACATTACTTTGCCGACAAAGGTCCGTCTAGTCAAGGCTATGGTTTTTCCAGTGGTCATGTACGGATGTGAGATGTGGACCATAAAGAAGGTTGAGTGCTGAAGAGCTGATGCTTTTGACCTGTGGTGCTGGAGAAGACTCTTGGGAGTCCCTTGGACTCAAGGAGAGCCAGCCAATCCATCCTGTTGTTGCTGTTGCTGTTCAGTCGCTCAGTCCTGTCAGCATGCCAGGCCTCCCTGTCCTTCACCATCTCCCGGAGCTCGCTCAAACCCATGTCCATTGAGTCAGTGATGCCATCCAACCATCTCATCCTCTGTCGTCCCCTTCTCCTCCTGCCTTCAGGCTTTGCCAACATCCGGGTCTTTTCTAATGAGTCAGCTCTTTCTATCAGGTGGCCAAAGTATCGGAGCTTCAGCATCAATCCCTCTAATGAATATTCAGGACTGATCTCCTTTAGGATGGACTGGTTGGATCTCCTTGCAGTCCAAGGGACTCTCAAGAGTCTTTTCCAACACCACAGTTCAAAAGCATCAATTCTTCAGCACTCAGCCTTTTTTATGGTCCAACTCTCAGTTCCATACATGACTACTAGAAAAACCATAGTTTTGACTCTATGGACATTTGTCATCAAAATAATTTCTCTGCTTTTAAATAAGTTGTCTAGGTTTGTCATAGCTTTTCTTCCAAGGAGCAAGCATTACAAAAATCTTTTAATATCATGGCTGCAGTCACCATCTGCAGTAATTTTGGAGCTGAAGGAAACAAAGTCTGTCATTGTTTCCACTGCTTTCCCATCTATTTGCCATGGGGTGATGAGACCAGATACCATGATCTTCGTTTTTTGAATGTTGTTTTTTTTCTTTCATAATTGAGATTTTATTGATTGTTTTGAGGATCACTACAAAGATATTCCAATTTGTATACAATTCTTCATACATATGAAAAATCTAAAAAATCACATAGTTGTGATTCTTAACAGTTATTCCAGTGACTTTCCAGCTTAAAATTTGGAGGACATTTTCCTTAACAGGATAGAAAGCATCAATATCCTCAAATATTGATATGCTGTTACATCATAAGTCACACTGATTCACAATTTAATATCATATACACTACATACTTAAACTGTCAATCATTCACAGCACATCAACCAAGTTATAGGAAAACTGGGCTACCATGACCAAAGATGTTAATGGAGTGCACAAAATTCTGACCGGGAAAGCCAAGATCAAGGAATGGTTTGCTGTAGGAAATAATTCTACCAAAACAATATGGGAAGAGAAGTACTTTAAAGTGTTTAAGACATTAAATGCACAACTGACTCCAAATTGCCATTTAGTATGCTTTTGTATTATAGGATATAAATACCCCCCGCCCCCAATCTGTGGAATGTTAAGCTGGCACCCAAGACAGTCAAAGCCTCCTATATTCAATATCCCACTATTTTCTGGTTGTACCAAAAAATAAACAACCAGCATATTACTTCACCTCTTAAAAAAAAAGGCATTTACACTTAAAAAATGGGATGAGATGGGATTCCTTCCTTTTTAAAAATGTTTCTAGAGCTACAAAAAAACTTGCATTTACAAAATAGTTGATAAAAATCTTCCTCTGAACCGTACAAGAAGGGAAACAGGGGCCACTGACAGGACTGGGTGTATGGTATTAATCTAACTCGGCTTCTTTCTCTTCTGTGACACCAGAGGCCATTTTTCGTCTCTCCATTTTCTGCAGGTAAGTCTTCTTTAGTCTTTGGTTGGCCATTTCCTCCTGTTTTCCCTTTGCTCCTCTCTTCCCTTTTGTTTGCACTGTTTTGCCTGAAGATGTATCCTTTCCCATCGCCATTTTTGGTTTCCACTTTTGCAGGAGCCAGTTTAGCTGACAGAGCTCCTCTTGGGCTCCTCCTTCACCACCCCCTTGGCAGAGCTGACCTTCCTCTTGGGCATCCTGGTGGCAGGATGGGTGAGAGCCGGGTGCCTGAGAGCCATGGTCAGCCAAGAACCTTCCAGAAGATGAATAGCCTGACCACTGCCTCTCCTCTTCCGAGCTGTTGGGACCCACGGTGGGTGGGGGGTAGGGGAATGGGCTGTGGGAGAACTGGATAGAATTGGATTGGGAGCCCGCCCCCTCTGGATGTTAAGTTTTAAGCAAGCACTTTCACTCTCCTCTTTCACTTTCATCAAGAGGCTCTTTGCTGCTGCTAAGTCGCATCAGTCATGTCCAATTCTGTGCGACCCCATAGCAGCCCACCAGGCTCCCCTGTCCCTGGGATTCTTCAGGCAAGAACACTGGAGTAGGTTGCCATGTCCTTCTCCAATGCATGAAAGTGAAAAGTGAAAGTGAATTTGCTCAGTTGTGCCCGACTCTTAGCGACCCCATGGACTGCAGCCTACCAGGCTCCTCAGCCCATGGGATTTTCCAGACAAGAGTACTGGAGTGCGGTGCCATTGCCTTCTCCAAAGAGGCTCTTTAGTTCTTTGCTTTCTGCCATAAGGGTGGTGTCATCTGCATATCTGAGGTTACTGATATTTCTCCCGGCAATCTTGATTCCAGCTTGTGCTTCATCTAGCCCAGCATTTCTCATGATATACTCTGCATAAAGTTAAATAAGCAGAGTGACAATATACAGCCTTGACATACTCCTTTTCTGATTTGGAACCAGTCTGTTGTTCCATGTCTGGTTCTAACTGTTGCTTCGTGACCTGCATACAGATTTCTCAGGTGGCAGGTAAGGTGGACTGGTATTTCCATCTCTTTAAGAATTTTCCACAGTTTGTTGTGATCCACAAAGTCAAAGGCTCTAGCGTAGTCAGTGAAGCAGAAATAGATATTTTTCTGGAATTCTCTTGCTTTTCCTATGATCCAACAGATGTTGGTATTTTGATCTCTGGTTCCTCTGCCTTTTCTAAATCCAGCTTGAATATCTGGAAGTTCTCAGTGTAGGTACTGGCTTGGAGAATTTTAAGCATTACTTTGCTAGCATGTGAAGTGAGTGCAATTGTGCAGTAGTTTGAACATTCTTTGGCATTGCCTTTCTTTGGGATTGGAATGAAAACTGACCTTTTCCAGTCCTGTGGACAGTGCTGAGTTTTCCAAACTTGCTGGCATATTGAGTGCAGCACTTTAACAGCATCATCTTTTAGGATTTGAAATAACTCAGCTGGAATTCCATCACCTCCACTACCTTTGTTTGTAGTGATGCTTCCTAAGGCCTACTTTACTTCGCACTCCAAGATATCTGACTCTAGGTGAGTGATCATACCATCATGGTTACCTGGGTCATTAAGATATCTTTTGTATAGTTCTTCTGTGTATTCTTGCCACCTCTTCTTAATCTCTTCTGCTTCTGTTAGGTCCATACCATTTCTGTCCTTCATTATGCCCATCTTTGCATGAATTGTTCCCTTGGTATCTCTAATTTTCTTGAAGAGATCTCTAGTCTTTCCCATTTTATTGTTTTCCTCTATTTCTTGGCATTGATCGCTGAGGAAGGCTTTCTTATCTCTCCTTGCTGTTCTTTGGAATAGTGCATTCAGATGGGTATCTTTCCTTTTCTCCTTTGCCTTTAGTGTCTTTTCTTTTCTCAGCTATTTGTAAGGCCTCCTCAGACAGCCGTTTTGCCTTTTTGCATTTCTTTTTCTCGGATGCTTTTGATCACTGCCTCCTGTACAATATCATGAACCTCTGTCCATAGTTCTTTAGGCACTCTGTCTATCAAATCTAATCCCTTGAATTTATTTGTCACTTCTACTGTTTAATCGTAAGGTATTTGAATCAGATCATACCTGAATGACCTAGTGGTTTTCCCTACTTTCTTCAATTTAAGTCTGAATTGGGTGATAAGGAGTTCATGATCTGAGCCACGATCAGATCCTTATCTTTTTTTTTTTTTTTTTTTTTTGCTGACTGTATAGAGCTTCTTCATCTTTGACTGCAAAGAATATAATCAATCTGACTTTGGTATTGATCATCTAAAGATGTCCATGTGTAGAGTCATCTGTTGTATCATTGGAAGGGGGTGTTTGCTATGACCAGTGCAGTGTCTTGGCAAAACTCTGTTAGCCTTTGCCCTGCTTCATTTTGTGCTCCAATGCCAAACTTGCCTATTACTCCAGGTATCTCTTGACTTCCTACTTTTGCATTCCAGTCCCCTGTAATGAAAAGGACATCTTTTTTTGGTGTTAGTTCTAGAAAGTCTTATAGGTCTTCATAGAACTGTTCAACTTCAGCTTCTTCAGCATTACTGCTTGGGGCATAAACTTGGATTACTGTGATATTGAACTGTTTGTCTTGTAAACAGATCATTCAGTCGCTTTTGAGATTGCACCCAAGTACTGAATTTCAGACTCTTTTGTTGACTATGAGGGCTATTCCATTTCTTCTAAGGGATTCTTGACCATTATAGTAGATATAATGGTTATCTGAATTAACCCACTCATTCAAGTCCATTTTAGTTCATTGATTCCCAAATGTCAGTGTTCACTCTTGCCATCTCCTGGTTGACCACTGCCAATTTACCCTGATTCATGGACCTAATATTCCAGATTCCTATGCAATATTGTTCTTTACAACATCTGACTTTACTTTCACCACCAGACACATCCACAACTGGGTGTTGCTTCTGCTTTGGCTCAGCCTCATCATTCCTTCTGGAGCTATTTTTCTGCTCTTCTGCAGTAGCACATTGGGCACCTACTGACCTGGAGAGTTCATCTTTCAGTGTCATATCTTTTTGCGTTTTCATTCTGTTCATGGGGTACTCAAGGATAGAATACTGAAGCATTTTGCCATTCCCTTCTCCAGTGGACCACTTTTTGTCAGAACTCTCCACCATGACCCGTCCATCTTGGGAGGCCCTACATGGCATGGGTCATAGTTTCACTGAGTTAGACAAGGTTGTGATCCATGTGATCAGATTGGTTAGTTTTCTATGATTGTGGTTTTCATTCTGTCTGCCCTCTGATGGATGAGGATAAGGGGCTTGTGGAAGCTTCCTGGTGGGAGAGAATGGCTGTGTGTAAAACTAGGTCTAGTCAATCCTAAAGGAAATCAATCCTGAATATTCATTGGAGGGACTGATGCTGAAGCTGAAGCTCCAGTACTCTGGCCACATGATGTGAAGGGCTAACTCATTGGAAAAGACCTTGATGCTGGGAAAGATTGAAAGCAGGAGGAGAAAGAGAGGACAGAGGAAGAGATGGTTGGATAACATCATTGACTCAATGAATATGAATTTGAGCAAGCTCTGGGAGATGGTGAAAGACAGGAAAGCCTGGCCTGCTGCAGTCCATGGGGTTGCACAGAGTCGAACACTGAGCAACTGAACAACAACAATAAACTCCTTATGGCCCCATCTCCAAACACAATCACTTTGAGAATTAGGGCTTCAGCATAAAATTCTGAAAGAGATGGGAATACCAGACCACCTGACCTGCCTCTTGAGAAATCTGTATGCAGGTCAGGAAGCAACAGTTAGAACTGGATATGGAACAACAGACTCGTTCCAAATAGGAAAAGGAGTACGTCAAGACTGTATATTGTCACCCTGCTTATTTAACTTCTATGCAGAGTACATCATGAGAAACGCTGGGCTGCAAGAAGCACAAGCTGGGATCAAGATTGCCAGGAGAAATATCAATAACCTCAGGTATGCAGATGACACCACCCTTATGGCAGAAAGTGAAGAGGAACTAAAAAGCCTCTTGATGAAAGTGAAAGAGGAGAGTGAAAAAGTTGGCTTAAAGCTCAACATTCAGAAAATGAAGATCATGGCATCTGGCCCCATCACTTCATGGGAAATAGATAGGGAAACAGTGGAAACAGTGTCAGACTTTATTTTTTTGGGCTCCAAAATCACAGCAGATGGTGATTGCAGTCATGAAATTAAAAGACGCTTACTTCTTGGAAGAAAAGTTATGACCAACCTAGATAGCATATTGAAAAGCAGAGATATTACTTTGCCAACAAAGGTCCATTTAGTTAAGGCTATGGTATTTCCAGTAGTCATGTATGGATGTGAGAGTTGGACTGTGAAGAAAGCTGAGTGCCAAAGAATTGATGCTTTTGCACTGTGGTGTTGGAGAAGACTCTTAAGAGTCCCTTGGACTGCAAGGAGATCCAACCAGTCCATTCTAAAGGAGATCAGCCCTGGGTGTTCTTTGGAAGGAATGATGCTAAAGCTGAAACTCCAGTACTCTGGCCACCTCATGCGAAGAGTTGACTCATTAGAAAAGACTCTGATGCTGGGAGGGATTGGGGGCAGGAGGAGAAGGGGACGACTGAGGATGAGATGGCTGGATGGCATCACCAACTCGATGCACATGAGTTTGAGTGAACTCCAGGAGTTGGTGATGGACAGAGTGTTCTGGTGTGCTGCAGTTCATGGGGTCGCAAAGAGTTGGACATGACTGAGCAACTGAACTGAACTGATATGAATTAAAGGGTACACAGTTTAGTCCATAACACTACATAAATTTTATTATTACTGTGGAAGACATTACCAGAGCCCGTGTATTAAATAAAGTTAATAAACTATATTTTGAGAAGGAACTTGAAACTGCAAGCATAGTTAGGTTAGGTAATATCCTATTTCAGAAGGTAGCCCCACTGGGGGAGAAGGGAGGGGCTGGAGTTTTTCTTGGTTAATTCACTGACCTCAGACCCCCTCAGCTAGTGCACCCCAACTGGGGTCTGGAAGCATGTTTATTGACTCTTCCATAGGAAGATCCCACCTCAGGAGAAAAGGTGATTTTGCCCAGTGGACCTGTCTACATGAAAAGTCCCCCAAAATCTGCCCACTGGTCTAGCACCCTCAGGACCTGCCTCTAAGGTTAGCCATTATTTCCACGTGTCCCTGGTAGAACACACTCCCTAGCTTAGAGTCCAGAACTATGGAGGGAGGTGCCCTGGGAAAAACAGAGGATCCCCAGTCAGTCTTTAACTAGGCAGACCTCAAATTATCTAGGCACTCAGGTTTCCAAACGATTTCTTAAGTTTCCCAAGAAACAGAGAGGAGGGGACTTCCCATGGTTACGCTGAGTAACAGAATCATGGTCCAAACCTCTTGGCTTCCCAGCCTCTCTTCCTCCCACAGCACACTCTCCAGCAGGAAAGAGAGGAGGCCCTGGAGGGTACTGAGGGTGGGGGTGCTGAACATTGAACATCTCCTTGGAGACTGGCAGGGTGGTGGATAAACGTACACACACAGTAAATATGGAAAAATTGGAAAGGAGAACTGTTCAGGGAATCTTCCAACATAGAAAGCAATCTGGTAGTTTGAAGTTCCCAGAAGAGAGGGGACTTTGGAATTCAAGGCAGTCTTCTGAGGCTCAGAGGCACTGGGAGATGGGATCTTTGGGGTCTTGCCTCCTCCCCTCCCCACACTCCTATCCCACAGTGTTGTGTCCACTGCAAAATGCCAGCTGCCTTGTGGGAACACAGTCCTGACTTCAGGATAGACACCGGTGGGGAAAGGGATCTCCTTTGTACACATTTGGCCCCTTTGCAGGCCACATCCCTGTTAGGAAAGCAGAGACTTGTCCCCTGTTCTGTCAATGCTTATCCACCTGTGGACCTCAGGTCAATGATGCTCCGTTGACCTCAGTGTTCAGGCCCTGATAAGGCAAACTTTGAGGTGATGGTCTGGGGAGATAAGCCTGTATTGTCTCTGGCAGTTTCCGTAGGACAGGATTTCAGGGGTGCAGAGGGCACCAGTAGCTCTTTCTACCTGAGACCCCCTCCACTTGCCCAAGGCCCCAGCAGGTATTAGGCCCTAGGCCCTCGCCCTCCTTGGTTGAATCCCTGCCACCTTTCTCAGCTGCCATCATGCTTTGCTGTTGTGGCTCAGGCCAGGAGGCAGCCAGGTGGGCTGGGATCACAGACCCATGACTTGGTGATGGCCTTACCGGTGCCAGCGACTCGTGGAGAGTGATCCTAGCTAGCCAAGAGATTTCACTTAAGTAAGCTCCTTAGAGTAGCTCCTGAAACCTCAGAGATTACAGCGCCCACACAATGCAAGCAAAGTGGCTTCCGATAATGCGGCAGACTGCAGGCCGCGGGGCCGCGGCGCACTCTAGGTCTATGCGCGGGCCCAGGTCGGCAGAGTGCGGGCTCACCCATGGCATGGCTTCTCCCGGAAAACAAAGGCTGGAGGCCTGTCTTGGAAGGGAAGCGTGCAGGAGGGGGCGGTGCAGGGTGAGGGGGTGGAGAGCTTTGCTGGCTCCACGCGCAACAAGCAGAGCAGCCAGACAAACGGCGCAGCAGCCGGAGGGTGTGCGGTGGGGAAGCAGGGCTGACCGGATGGAGTGTCAGGTGTGGGTTTGACACCGATGGGAAGCGCTCCAAACAATGCCTGTTGTTTCCTCTGGGCTGACTTTTGCTCAGTTTCATCAAGTAATTTGCATACTATTTCAATAAAATAAATGAATTATGGCCGAGTTTTTGTTTTATTTGCATTAAATGAGGGCTTCCTTTCCTTTATTATTGAGATAATTTGTCCTGCCCTAGCTAGGTGCACCGTGGGCCAGAGGGAAGGTCTCCCGCCCAGGCCAGATCTCCACTTCCCACGTGCTGAGCGGGATTGCTGATTCCTGGGACGCCCATCGTTTGTTCCCGCTGTCCCCAGTGGCTCTGGGAATAAACTAGAACGTCAGCCCTCTCCTGTCTTAGCCTACGTTTCTTGCGGTGGAAACTCCAAAAATCTCAGTGTAGGAGGGGTTCCCGGGAACAATGCAGTAGGAAGGAGCTGGGGGTTAAAGGGCTTCTTTTAAAGTTGAATTTGCAAACTAAGCACACCCTAAGTTTCCTAGGGTTTTATGTTGCATTTTTTTTTAAAGACAATATTTTCTAAAACTTGCTTTCTAAAATTTATGCAAGACTGAGGAAGTGTCAATAGTTGGATTTTAGAACAGGGTAACATCACTGTATTTGTTATTATTGCTGCATAACAAATTGCTTCAAAACTTAGTGGTTTCAGACAGCTGTAAACATCTAACATCTCTCACAAAACTCTTGAGTGCTTTATCTGGGTAGTTCTAGCTTGGATTATCTCATGAGGCTGCAGTCATTTGAAAGCTTGACTGGGACAGGAGGGTTCATTTCCAAGGCCTCGGTTCCTTGACACCTGCGCCTATCTGCCTATCCACATCCACACCTATCCTGTCCACCCTTATCACTAAGCAGCGGGCTTCCTTCAGAGACCATAATCCAGAAACAAAGCAGAAGTACAATATCTTTACGATCTAGCTTTGAAAGTGACACAGCGTCACTTTCTCAACATCCTACTGATTACATAGTCTAGCATTTGTCAGTATGGAAGCATGTGCACACGTGCTTGCTCAGTCATGTCCAGCTCATTGTGACCTGGTAGACTGTTGCCTGCCAGGCTCCTCTCTCCGTGGGATTTCCCAGGCAAGAGTACTGGATTGAGCTGCTATTTCGTTCTCCAAGGAATCTTCCTGACCTAGGGATCAAACCCACCTCTCCTAAGGATTGGCAGGCATATTCTTTACTGCTGAGCTACCAGGGAAGCCCCTGTATACTTTGATCCTCCCCAAATAGGAAATCTCCAATAACCCCGGCATCACATTAAGGTGGCTGCCAGCTAAACCTTTTAGGAGAATAACAACCTAGATAAAATGAACTTTTGATACAATCACAGCCCTCACGGACCACCCCTATTATATACAACACTCTCCCTCCCACAGTGTGATAACCACAGGAGAGGAACTCTGTCTTATTTACCCCTGGGTCTCTAGTGCCTAAAGAATGACTAGTATGTAACTGGCATTCACTAATGACTACTGTTAGTAATGATTATTTAATAGCTATTAGCCAGTTGGTTCCCCAGGTCTTTCAGGCTTAATGGAAGTCACCCTAAACATTAATAAATGAAAGTGACTCAGGCTTTCAATCCACTTACAGTAGAACATCCGCACTGAATCCCAGAGACTGCTGATAGGTGCAGTGAAAACAAACTCCGTTTCTCCTGAGCGGAAGTCCCTGGAGCCTGACTTCCTGGCTCCTCTCCTAGCCTCCCTTGCCAGCCCCTATATCAGCAACCCTCTCCCTGCTCAGCCTGCCTGGACTGAATGAATGGGGGAACTCTAGAGCATCCCAGGCACTTCCCCAAAGCATCTCTAACACAGATGCCTTGTGCTGCAGACTTTGGCTGTGGACTTGCAGTGTCTAGAGAGACTTCCATGGAATAATGTGACCCATCAAGGAGCATGAGAGGGGATATTGAGTTACTCAGATTCTTTAAAGTTAGTGAGGCCCAGCCAGCCTCTCCTAAGTTTTTTTGGGGGCGCCTCTTACAAGTCTCTTCCCGATGGGCCAACATCAACTCACTCCCACCCTCTGCCTGGGTTCCTGTCCCCATAGCCAGTATCATTAACATGCTCATGTGGGCCTCAGTCCTGGGAGTCCAAAGCTCTGAACTGAGACCTTGCCTTTAGCATGGCCAAAATTTTAGGCTTCATATCTAACCTTCTTCTAAATGGAGAGAAGCAGTGGGTATAAGAGTTTACTCTGTTCCCATAATGAATTAAACCCCCATCCCTGCCCCGCCAGCTTCTCTTTGGAAGACACAATCACTGTAGTCAATATTTCTGGTTTTTTTTTTTTAATAGCAATTTTTCATTCTGGTTATATGTAGATACACATACATACCCTCAAGACTGCTAATTATGTTTCTTTAAGATCTTCTGAGCTATTATATACTGTCATTTTGCAAAACAATTTGTTGTCCATGTAGTGACTTTAGGGGCTTTCAAAGATTGTGTGGTCTCAAAGACTGTTTATCAGAGAAGTGGCAGAACTGAGTGAATCCCAGACATTCTGTGGACAGGTGGACTCAGGGAGAAGTTCAGAAGGCATTCCTGAGTGATTTGCAACGTCTCAAACAGAAATATAACATCTTCTTTCATCCTCTGCAGAGTCTGGAGCGAAATTCACACCTTTTTTTTCTTCCCATCACTTAAAATCAAATTCTCGCCCTTAATACTTCCTTTCAGAACTGCACCAAAAAATGATGATGTCTTCTCATGCATATGAATTACCCAAAGTGTGTAAGAATCAACCCCATTGGAGTGTGCTAAAGCCTTAACTTAACTACATTTAAAGCTGCTAAGCCCTGATTAAGGCAAAGGTGTCTTTTTATTTTATAAGACATTTAAGATAGTTCACATCCCCTTGCACAGATGTACTGAAATTGATTGTGGGAGGAACTGTAAAGATAGCATATGCTCCCTGTTTCTGTTCCTGAGCCAGGTAGGATGCTGAATTCTGATGAGAAATTGAGGCAGACAGCGGCATCTGTCTCCCCGCAGCACCTGTTTGGACACTGGTCTGGCGCCCTTCCTCACTGTTCATCCCGGGAAGGGGGTGGATTTTCAGCTGAAACCTCATATTCAGTCATGGTGTCTTCTACAAACTACACAGACCCGCAACAATGATTTGCTGGAGAAGCAAAGCATAAAACATGACACTTTATTTTACACATAGAGGTGGGACAGATTTATTCTCCAAACAGTCAAACACCTCATGACCTCTCCTTAGAGAAAAGGCAGTGAAAGTAGCTTCTCCTGTAACAAATTTCCACTAATTCAGCTTTTGCAGAAGCCAAATTCCAGGCTTCATTGCAGAGCTCAGGACATGAATTGAAGATACCACTAGGGGATGCTCGAGATCAGGAAATCCAGGAACTGTTGGCTGGGGAGAACTCAAAACGCACCCAATTTAATCTTAACAAACTAAGCATTTCACTTTGTGAGAACTGTACACTGAAATGGCCTGTGTCTTCACTATTTGTGCTACAATGAAATTTTTCTATATGTTCTCAATTTGATAAATTTATGTACCCTTGTGATTACGTGGAATTTCAATACTGGCTCCAAATTAAAGAACCGAGGTCGTATGATAAACACGAAGTATTTTAAGTACTTTATGCTCATGGACAAAAATCCCACTTACAGATTTTAGTTCTTTCCCAGGGCAAATTGGAGTTTGCAGACACTGTCTTAACCTGGGTCCTTCCCAAAAGCAGAGCTTGAAAAAAAAGACTTGAAGCAAGCATAGCTTAATAGGTGATCCCAGAAACAGAGGGGGCTCCCAGGTGGAGCTACTGGTAAAGAACCTGCCTGCCAGTGGAGGAGACATAAGAGATGCAGGTTCGATCCCTGGATCAGGAAGATCCCCTGGAGAAGGAAGTCCAGTATTCTTGCCTGGGAATGAAATTGCTGGCTTGTACAGTAATTCTACTTTTAATTTTTTGAGGAGACACCATGCTTTATTTTCAATGTCAACTGTATCATTTTACACCACCATCAATACTGTACAAGGGCTCCAATATCTCCACATCCCTGCCAACTCTTGTTCTTTTTCTTTCTGTTCAGTGGTAGTCATTCTAATAGGTGAGAAGTGCTATCTCATAATGGTTTGATTTGTCCTTCCCTCATGATTAGTGATGGAGAAGGCAATGGCAATCCACCCCAGTACTCTTGCCTGGAAAATCCCATGGATGGAGGAGCCTGGTGGGCTGCAGTCCATGGGGTCGCTAAAAGTCAGGCAGGACTGAGCGACTTCACTTTCACTTTTCCCTTTCATGCATTGGAGAAGGAAATGGCAACCCACTCCAGTGTTCTTGCCTGGAGAATCCCAGGGACAGAGGAGCTTAGTGGGTTGCCATCTATGGGATCACACAGAGTCGGACATGACTGAAGAGACTTAGCAGCAGCAGCAGCATGATTAGTGATGTTGAGCATCTTTTCATGTGCTTCGGACAATTGTTTGAGTTGCTTCTCTTTGTTGCTGTTTTGTAAGAGTTCTTTATATATTCTGGATATTAAACTATTGGGCTCCCGTGGTGGCTTGGAGAGTAAATAATCCGCCTGCAATGCAGGAGACATGGGTTTGATCCCTGGGACAGGAAGATCCCCTGGAGAAGACAATGACTACCTATTCCAGTATGCTTGCCTGGAGAATTCCATGGACACCTCTGGTAAGGGACAGGGAGGCCTGGCGTGCTGCAGTCCATGGGGTCACAAAGAGTAGGACACGACTTAGAGACTGAACAACAGCAACGTTAAACTATTACCAGCTATATGAGTTGCAAATATTTTCGCCTTTCCTTAGGTTATATTTTTAATTTCTTGATAATGTCCTTTAATGCAGAATAGTTTTAAATTTTGGTGAAGTTCAGTTTATCTTTTCCTTTGTTGCTCATGCTTTTGGCATTCTATCTAAGACTCCATTGCCAAATCCAAGGCCATAAAGATTTACCCCTATGTTTTCTTCTAAGACATTTATGGTTGTAGCTCTCATGTTCTGGCCATCAATCCATTTTGAGTTAAAATTTGTATATTGTGTGAGGTAGATAATTAATTCTTAATTCTTCTGCTTGTGGAAACCCAGTGGTCCTAATCACTCCTATTCTGTCCTCCCTTCTGCCTCACTTACATGAGAAGTTCAAGGTGACCACGCAGTAGTTATGTTTTGAAGTTCAGTGGAATTTGTGATGTCCCTTAGTAGAATAGTCCACCTTCCTTCTGCTGCCTCCACTCCCAAGACTGCTAATTTGCCAGAACCCAACCCAAGTAGGGGCACAAAGCACACATTTCCCAAGTGGGCCACTGAGAGCGATGGGGAAAGGAGCCCAGAGCCATATGTTCAGCTGTTGGGAACAGAGGCTCAATATGCAACAGAGCACACATGCTATAGTCTAGAGGGTAGCACCCCAACTGTACGAGGTA
Source organism: Capra hircus (assembly GCF_001704415.2). Lineage (NCBI taxonomy): Eukaryota > Metazoa > Chordata > Mammalia > Artiodactyla > Bovidae > Capra > Capra hircus. The sequence continues at coordinate 41,522,177 of NC_030825.1, forward strand.
CTGTCCCTAAGCTTCGCCTTCACACAGCCCTGAAATATGCCATTCTGGCGTTCTCTAAGGCCAGCTGCTTTTGGCTGAATCTTGTTGTCATGAACCCATTGTCTACTGCCTTTGCTGTGAATCAAAACAGATCTCTTGGCTTGCAGTAAAGTTGCTTGATCTCATGCCAATCAATTAGGCCTGTGTAAGTCCTTGGATAGTTATGCTGGTGAAGGCACTATGGTAGGGAAGGGACTCCTTGTCTAGAGTAAGTGTCAGTCCTGGTGAGAACCACTCACTGTGTCCTCTGTGGTGGAAGGGATCTCAGGTTATTAACTTCTCACCAGTGGCTGCCTGGTCTCCTTAAGAAATGGCGTCATATTAAGGACACAGTATTGGTCTACGTTAATGGCAAGTAAGGTATTCGGCAGTGGCAGTGGCCAGATCATCCTTAATAAGAGAGAACTCTGATGCTGGGCCCATGCACAGCCTGATCTTTGACATCATGGCTACACCGTTCATGAGACTACTTATTGCCCAAGCGTGAGGTGACTGATGCTGGCTCTACAGGATGAATCATCTTGTCTACCTAGCTACTAAATGTCTCCTCTGCAGGAGATGCTTTTTAGGGGGCCTTTGCATAAATCCAAAAGTTTGGCCTGCAGGTGCCCATTTTCCACAGATGAGTATCACTGATTTTCCTTTTGCCTCAGGCTGCAGTGTGGCTCAGCATGGCACTGTTACTGATGCTGTCTTTATTTAAAACTTTGATATTTTGCTCATCATGGATTTTTTGCATTAATTTTGACTTTTTAAATATTATATTAACATATTTTTTATCTTGACTACTGATAAATTTTTCACCCAAGATGAGCCCTGCCCTTGTTCCAGCCCCGAGGGCAGCAGTTATTCTTAGCTCAACTGGGCATGGGGACACCTCTCCCCCTCCCCTGCCCATAAGGCCACATCTTAGTCCTTTCTGGCTGCTATAACTAGGTGGCTTTTATAAACAACAGATGTTTATTTCTCACAGTTCTGGAGGCTGGGAAGTCTAGTATCATGACGCTGGCACATTCGGTGCCTGGTGACAGTGCTTCTCGGGGTTGCAGACTGCCAGCCTCTCCTGTGTTATCACGTGGGGGAAAGGGCTAGGGAGCTCTCAGGGGTCTTTTAGAAAAAGAGCACTGATCTCATTCCAGTGGGCAGGACTGTGCTCAGTAGATCTTTAATCCAATTGTCTGCTGATTGGTGGGCTATGCTCTCTCCCTGTTCGTTGTTTGGCTTGAGGTGACCCACTTCTGGAGTCTACAGGCCCTATGGTAGGGCTACTGGCAATCTCCAGAAAAGACTTATGCCAACACTCATCTCCCAGGACTGCTGCTGCCAGTGCCTCTGTCCTTGTAACGGGCCACCACCGATCCACGCCTCCTCAGGAGACCTTGAAAAACTATGGAGAAAGTTCATAACATTGTACAGGAGGTGGTAACCAAAACTATCCCAAAGAAAAAGAAATGCAAGAAGGCGAAGTAGTTGTCTGAGGAGGCCTTAAAAATAGCTGAGAAAAGAAGAGAAGCAAAAGGCAAAGGAGAAAGGGGAGGATATACCCAACTGAATGCAGAGTTCCAAACAATATCAAGGAGAGATGAGAAAGCCTTCCTAAGTGAACAATGCAAAGAAATAAAGGAAAACAATAGAATGGGAAAGACTAGAGATTTTTTTCAAGAAAGCTGAAGATACCAAGGGAATATTTCCTGCAAAGATGGCCAAAATAAAGGACAGAAATGGTATAGACCTAACAGAAGCAGAAGAGATTAAGAAGAGGTGGGAAGAATACACAGAAGAACTATAGGTCTAAGAAAAGGTCTTAGTGACCTGGATAACCACTATAGTGTGGTCATTCACCTAGAGCCAGACACCCTGGAGTGTGAGTCAAATGGGCCTTAGGAAGCATTACTATGAACAAAGGTAGTGGGAGGTGATGGAATTCCAGCTGAGCTATTTCAAATCCTAAAAGATGATGCTGTTAAAGTGCTTCATTCAATATGCCAGCAAATTTGGAAAAACTCAGCAAGGCCACAGGACTTGAAAAGATCAGTTTTGATTCTAAACCCAAAGAAGGGCAATGCCAAAGAATGTTCAAACTATCTCACACGCTAGCAAGGTAATGCTCAAAATCCTTCAAGCTAGGCTTCAACAGTACATGAACCAAGAACTTCCAGATGTACAAGCTGAATTTAGAAAAGGCAGAGAAATCAGAGATCAAATTGTCAACATCCACTGGATCATAGAAAAAGCAAGGGAAATCCAAAAAACATCTTCTGCTTTATTGACTATGATTAAGACTTTGACTGCGTGGATCACAACAAACTGTGGAAAATTCTTAAAGAGATGGGAATACCAGACCACCTAACCTGCCTCTTGAGAAACCTGACTACAGATCAAGAAGCAACAGTTAGAAATGGACATGGAACAGTTGACTGGTTTAAAATTAGGAAAGGAGTATGTCAAGGCTGTATATTGTCACTCTGCTTATTTAACTTATGTGCAGAGTATATCATGCGAAATGCCAGGCTGGATGAATCACAGGCTGGAATCAAGATTGCTGAGAGAAATATCAACAACCTCAGATATGCAGATGATACCATTCTAATGGTATAAAGTGAAGAAAAACCAAAGAATCTCTTGATGAAGGTGAAAAAACTGGCTTAAAACTCAACAGTAAAAAAAAAAAAAAAAAAGAGCCATGGCATCTGGTCTCATCACTTCATGGCAAATAGATGGGGTACAAGTGGAAAAAGTAGCATGTTTTATTTTTTGGTCTCTAAAATCACTGCAGACGGTAGCCATGAAATTAAAAGACATTTGCTCCTTGGAAGGAAATCTGTGACCAACCTAGACAGTGTATTCAAAAGCAGAGACATCACTTTATCACACTGAATATTCATTGGAAGGACTGATGCTGAAGTTGAAGCTCCGATACTTGGGCCACCTGATGGGAAGAGCCGACTCGTTGGAAAAAAACCCTGGTGCTGGGAAAGCTTGAGGGCAGGAGGAAAAGGGTGTGAAAGAGGCTGAGGTGATCGGATGGACATGAGTTTGAGCAAACTGCGGAAGATAGTGAAGGACAGGGAAGCCTGGTGTGCTGCAGTCCATGGGGCTGCAAAGACTTGGTTACGAGTTAGCAGCGAAACAACGAGCAACAAATCTCATTCTAGAGGTTTGTTGGGCTCCACCCTCATGATTTAACCACCTCCAGAAGGCCCCACCTCCTAACACCATCACTTTTAGGCATTAGGATTTCGATGTGTGGATTTGGGAGGACACAGATATTCAGAACATAGCAGGCCCTGAGTGTGAGCTGAGGGAGAAACGTCACTGCAAAGATAAATGATCATGAGGGTCTAGGCCACCTGTTCATGTAACTTGTATGTATGTTCCCAGTGGACTTCCCTGGAAGAAAAGAAAAAATTTGTATTTAGTCACTCAGTGTCCAACTGTTTGCAACCCCATGGACTGTAGCCCGCCAGGCTCCTCTGTCCATGGGATTCTCCAGGCAAGAATATTGGAGTGTATGCTGCTCCTAAAGTCACAGGGGCTGGGTGCACCAAGCCCTGTGTTTCTTTCTTGGTAGCAGATGACACAACATTTCTGCTACATGTGCTTTAGCTTAGAAGAGACATCTGGCTTGCTCCAGACCAGTGGGACCTCTGAAAACCTTGCCAATGTGGATGCACCCTGAATGCTTCTAGGCTTACTTTCTACCCTTGGCATGTAAGCGGCTTCTCACTAGGACCTCCAGTGCTTCCTGCTCTGCTCGGCACTCAGCAGGTCCTCTCGGCATAATGTCATAATAGGGCACCTCTGTGCTGTTCAGACTATACTACAATGAAGAGCACACAAGTATTATTTCATACATGACATTTTGATTCTTGGTTTAAATAGTCATTTTAAGGAGAAGGTCTATGTAGGAATCCTTTCTGAGCCCCCTTGCTACAATCCCACACTGACACAGAGTTCCAGGCACATGGCAAGGGGTCAGTGAATGTTGGATGGATGGATAGATGAACATATGAATGAGTTCATCTCCTTCGAATTCTTCCCAAGACATCAGTCAAGTTGCCACGTAAAGTAGATTCCCACAGGGTAAGAACAGCGACTCATGGTGAAATCTGAATAAGACCCATAGATTAGATTATAGTACCAAATCAGTGGTTATTTCCTGATTTTGATAATTGAACTGTGGTTGTATAAAATAAGGGCTTTCCTGGTGGCTCAGATGCTAAGGAATCTGACTGCAATGCAGGAGACCTGGGTTTGACCCCTGGATTGGAAAGATCCCCTGGAGAAGGGAATAGCTACCCGTTCCAATATTCTTGCCTGGAGAATTCCATGGAAGATAATGTTCTTGTTTTTAGGAAATATACACAGAAATATTAAAGAAGAAAGGAATTCCATCTGCAATTTATTCTCAAGTGTTTCAGGAAGGAAATTTTCTATCTATCTATCTATCAGGAGAGAATGTTTTGTTTCAAAACAATTTGGAAGTATGAAAACATTTGGAGAATCTGAGTGAAGAATATATAGGAATTCTTTGTTTTATTTTTGCAATTTTTATGTAAGTTTGAGATAATTTAAAAATATAAGCTAGAAATGAATACATTAATAGTTTTAAATAGCAATGTAACAATTTATAGTTTTATTAAAATCAAAAACAAAAAACAAATCCAACAAAAACAAAGAACATACCCTTGAAGGTGGATATAGAACACCTTCATTTGCTAGAGCTAGACGCTAGAAGTGGACAAAAAGCCCCAAAACAATCCACTTAACATGAATACAAAACATGATTTGGTTATTATCTTCAAAATTAAACCTATCAACTATTGAAAATAAGTTTATTTTCAATATTTTCCTTAAATTAAAATCTAAATTATACCTCCACTCTGTTCTAAATTTTAAGACAAAGAATGAATCAACTATGATTTTTTATTTATAACTTTATTTATCTTGCTATATATTTATCTCATATACTATTTACAACTTTTCTATTTTTATTTCTGTTTCATTTTAGGAGTAGGTATGTGAGGCTTCAACTATTTGACATAGAAATAATTCTCTTTTGAACTCCTATCACATTAACATCCTTCTTTTGATCCTTATCAGGTCTGACTTAGCCAAATGCTTGAAGGCTTTTCACATGATTCCAGACTCTCCCTACCATCATTTTCATCAACTTCATGAAATCCTTCATCTTTGCCAGAATTTTCAGTCTCACTTCCTAAATTATTTGCATCCCATGTTAATTTTATTGGCGTACGTTTAGAACATGCTACAGTCAGAGCAAGGTGCTGACATTTGGCAGGGACTCTGGTGTTAAGAAAAAAAGAAGTTTGAGTGGTGTGTGTGTTTATGTGTGTGTGTGTGTGTGTGTGTGTGTGTGTGTGTTCTGTTCCCTTGTAGCACATATCTGCAGAACTCTGGGGTCAGGAGTGCTCCTCTCCCTAAGTAGATCGAGCCTCAGGGCTGCGGAATAGTGGAGGGGACTTCTCTTCTGAGGAGTCAGTAGGAAGTTTAGCATTCACCCAGTTTCCTTGTAATTCTAACTGGAATCAGGGACCCTTAGGTCTGATGGCTTCTGTTTTCTGCTGGAGGTGATAGGGGAGAGAAGTGGAGACGATTGAAAAGGCAAGTGGCTTCTCTGATCTGACAGCTCTAATTGTGTAGTTTAAAATCCTCCTAATTGGTTCCTGGGAGTTCTTCAATTTTTAACACTCAAAAATTTTTAATGCTCAAAATAAGTGAAGGTTGGGGCTTTTTAAAAGGTGGTTTTTAAAAAGGAGGCCACAGAGGGATGAATAGCCAGAGCACAGAGGATTTTGAGGACAGTGAAAATACTCTGTATGACACTCTAACAGTAGATACATGTCACCATACATCTGTCAAAGTCCTCAGAATGCGCAACACCGAGAGGAAACCCGAATATCAACTGTGAACTCTGGGTGATAGTGATGTTGAAAGGACCACACTGCTGCTGATGCTGATGAAGGGAATGGCTATGCACATATGGGGGCATGGGGTACGTGCTTCACTCAATTTTGTTGTGAACCTAAAAGTGCTCCAAAAAGATCGTCTTAGAAAATGGAAGCACATTTTAAAGTTATTTCAGTGTTTGAAATTGGAGACAATCAACAGAGCCACCTCTTACTGTGAGTTTGCCAGCTCTGGGCTGTGAGCATTCTCTGTGATTACTTCTCTATGCCATCTCATCTCATGAATGGAAAAAGTAAAATTACTTTATTTTACCAAGTACTGCCTTTGGCCATTTGATGTCGAGTTTCTCCTTCCAATCCCTTGGGGATATTGCTACAGTGGACAATTTGTCAACATCACCCTGGCCCCTTCTATACTTAAAGACTCCCTCTGAGGGGTAACCTAGGATACTTTCTGCCCCATCAAGGTCTGTCTTCTAGCTACACATCCATCCCAGGCCGCCTGCCCTCACCATTGTCCATGTCCCTTTCCCTGGTGCCTTGGGACTTGCTGAGGTCCCCTTCCTCAGAGGGCAACAGGGGACTGGGGTGGGCATGTGACCCCATCATTCTTTGCAGACTTCCTCCACTGCTCAGGACGCACCAGCATCCTCCACCTTTAGGCAAAGATTGCACTCCATCTCTGTGTTCATGTCCATAGACACCCCTGGCTCCCAGGAACACACACCAAGCCCTCAGAGGGGATGTCAGCTCACTTGCTCTGCTGGATACAGTCTTGAATTCAGCTAGCACTCAGTGGAAACGAGGTGGGGGCCCCCTTTTCCTGCCAGCATCCTGATCCCTACATGGAATGCGCTCTGCTAGAGTTTGGGAGGGCTGGGTGAAGCATCTCCCTCTGCCTCCTCCCACCAGAAGAGGGGAGATTTACCCTCTCACCAGGGTCTCACTGATGACTCACTGAAGTCTTACTCTTAACTCCTAAGCTCAGTACCTGACAGATGAGCCTGGGGCTTACAGCGCAGGGCCAAGGTCCCAGCTGGGCAGCAGGGAAAGAGCCATCTCACAGATCAGAGTCCTTGAGTGGTCAGTGCCCTTTCTCCTGGACAGAGACTTGCCTGGAGGCCAAATCTTCTTCTTTACCTTTTGAACAACGAGACCTCCAGGTAACAGGATGCTTAATGGCTTCTACCATGTCCTTTTGGCCCCCGGTGATGCTAGAAATTGTCCTACATGCAATGACTGAAGCGACTACAGCCTATACTGTCTGCTCTGGCTCCGGGGCCACCCTCTTCCGTGCCCTGGGGCTGACTGGCCCCTCTTCCCTTTTCACCCTAAGCAGCTGAACAGGTGGCTGAGAGGGAAGTCTTCTCACCCAGAAGCCTGCTGCACCCCGGTTACAGATGCTTTCTCAAGGGACAGGCTTTTGTTGCTTGTTTTGAGAACTTGGAGATTGCTGTTCAAAGCCCAGGAGAACAGGCAGGAAGCATGTTCCTGCTGCCTCCCCTTGCTCCTTGTACAGAGGCAAAGATGAAGCCTGGGTGGGCAGGACTTCCCTGGTCACTGGTTAGAGAAGCTGCTGCAGTGAGGTGTCACTGAGGCCAGTTTCCTGATCGCCTGCCTGCCTCCCCCTCCCCACGCAGGTGCGTGTCCACACACAGCCAGTGCCCTTCAGGTGCAGACCCCAAGGTGGAGGCTAGAGACGGCACCACTAGGGACCTGAGTGAGTCGTGACAAGGGCCAGCCCTGTCGTTAGGCCAGCTTTCCTAATACATGCTTAGGGGCAAAGGTCTCCTTTCATTATTTTGCTTTAAAGTAACCGAGATCAACTTCAGCTATAAGCAGTTACTAGAGAAATACCTTTTGATCAAGATAGCACCCCCACACCCAGTTGAGTCTGATGTGTTGTCCATAACCCCACCGTTTTGCAAGTACTTTCTTGTAAAGATCTGATAGCTCCCTACAGTCCTATAGATCTGACCTGAAGAAGGCAGCACCGTCACCCAAAGGGCCCCTAACAGCCCGCTAGCCTGGATTGTTTACTTGACTAGATGCCTGTCTCATAGGATCCTAAAAGTGCTGGACACAAGAAAGGTGCTTTCCATGGTGTGGAAAGAGGTGGGTCTGTAAGTGGCTGCTTCCCAGGGAGGACAGAGCCTCCAAGCCCAAGGAGGGAGCTCTGCCAGAACTCATGTGCAGGGGTGCCCACTGTGGCTGGAGAGGTGGGGACTGGGAGTGGTGAAGGCCAGGAAGGAAAAGGCCTCGTTCATTCATTTCTTCAGCAACATCCCTTGTTACCAGCTGTGTGACTGTAGTAAGTCTCTCAAACACAGTACCTCAGGCTCCGGAGGTCCAGGGAGAGTCAGGGCAGCTGGGGCCAGGTAGTGGACCAGGCTAACAGGGCCTTCTGGGCCGCAGGGTTGGGGCTGTGCTGTGCTTAGTTGCTCAGTAGTGTCCGACTCTTTGTGACCCCGTGGACTGTAGCCCGCCAGGTTCCTCTGTCCATAGGGATTCTCCAGGCAAGAATACTGGAGTGCATTGCCATACCCTCCTCCAGGGGATCTTCCCAACCCAGGGATCAAACCCGGGTCTCCCACATTGTGGGCGGATTCTTTACCATCTGAGCCACCAGGGAAACCCAGGGTTGGGGTTTGGGCTTACAAAAAACAGATCAGATAAGACTTTTAAAACATGGCCCAGCTGTGTGAGGAGCAGGAACTGTAAGGAGTAAAGGACTGGGGTGAGTGTCATCCATTGAGTGGATGATTGTATTTCCCTAGATTCACTGGTTTAGGTCTCAGCATGATAGTATTAGGAGGCTGGGCCTTTGGAGGTGATGGGGTTAAAAGAGGTCATGAGGGTGGGGCCCTTGTGATGGGGTTTGTGCCCTTATAAGAAGAGGGAGAGACATGCTGTCTCTCTCTTTCTCTGCCTTCCTTCCTTCCTCCCTTTCTCTCTCAGCTACATGAGCAAGAAGGTGGTGTCTGCAAGCCAGAAAGACAGTCCTCAGCAGAACCTGACCACAGCATCCTGATTTCGACTTCCAGCCTCCAGAACTGTGAGAAGTACAATTCTGCCCTTTGAGACCCCAGCCTGCAGTGTGGTGGTGTGGGAGCTGACTGAGACAGGAGGCTGGGGGTCTGGTTGAGTGAGAGATAAGGGAGGCTTGGGGCTGCAGGGTGGGGAGGAGAGCAGATGGGGTACAAGACACAGGCTGTAGGGTGTACCCACCTGGTGATGGTTTGGGTGACGGGAGGGGAGGAAAGGGGCGTCAGGAGTAACCCCTGGCTTTGGGCTGGGGCTGTAGGGGAGTGGACATGCCATGTTCTGGGGAGGGCAGCAGGGGCTGTGGGATCTGTTGTGCAGGGTTTGGCTCAGGAGCAAGGAGGGGCCTGAGAGGTAGGGGGCTGTCATGAGGGTGGGGAGTCACTGAGGCTGCACAGAGGCTCTCCGGGAGAAGGCAGCAGTCAATCACCACAGTGAGGCCTTGCCTGTCAGCCTGCTTGCTCAATGCATTTCCCCCACCTGCCTTTCCCCCGACCCGCGTGGCTGCCCAAGTAGTCCCTCTGGGTCAAGGGACCCTCTTGGCTGCCCTGCCTATGAGGAGGGGCCTCAACGTTGAGCCATTGCCCCCAACTCCACAGATGCAGGCTGCATTCTGGAGGCTTTCCTCAGTGTTCCCCAGCCCCTGACACAAGAGCTGAGTGTGTTCCTGTCTGTTCCCCCAGGAGGTGAGGTTCTCACAACCCAGGGGCCATGCTCTGAACAGAAGGTTTTGCCTCTGAACAAAGGGTCAGGCACCCAGTAAATGAGTGAGGAAATTTATTGAATGGCTATGTGAATGCATGCTGTCAGCACACAAGATGGGCAGATGGGGCTAAGTCACCTGAAACATCCCCTGCCAGTCAAAACAGCCCCGCCAGGCAATGCTTTCTGCCTCTGAAGGTGGTGAGCAGCCTCTCAGGGTTGGGAAATGAGTGAGGAGATTCCTTCAATGGAGGGAAGTCAGACTGCACACAGGCCTTCCCACTCTGGGGCCTCCTTGCATAAGAACAAAGCAAGAACAATGATGGTGGAAAGCTGAAGGATTCACTGACATAATTCCAAAGTTTGGCACCTAATCTGAAAATATTTGCCAACCTATTATGGATAACAATATTTGCAGCTTAAGGTGCTTACCCTCCACACTCCAGGGTGTGAAGATGAGCCTCCACCCAGACAAAGATGTGCTCGTTGCCATCAGCGCAGAATGACGCGGGGTGGCGGTGGGGGTGCTGACTGGGGCGTCTCGGTCCCCCTGCCTCCCCTGGGGCCACTCTGAGAACCTGGCTGACAAAGACAGTGGATGCAGGTACAGGAAGATTCACAGGCCAGAGGGCCTGATGCGCCTGGCTGTGGGGTGCTTTCTAGGCCCCCAGCTCTTCCTCAGGCCAGCCCACACACATCCTTTTCATAGTCAGGCCCCTGGACCTTGGGAACCTAGAGGTCAGGACATCTCTACAGCCACACCCAGGGTCTAGCAAGGCTCTGTGGGTACACGATCACGGCTGCTGGCTAACATGGGTGACCAAGGTCACCGGGGTCCTTGGGTACAATCACTCCGCATACCTGTGGAGCTGGGGGTCTCTTCCATGCAGCTCTGTATCCATAGGACATGTCTGCACAGGACATGGGACAAGGGCCTTAGGCAGCATGTGGCAGAATTTGCTTGAGCATGGTAGGAAGCTCACTGTCCTAAAGGGCTGAGGCCCAAGCTGGGCTGCCTCGGGCCTCGCCCCTTCCTCTGGGCACCGACTCCACGTGTCACAGCCGGCGTTCCGCCCTCAATGCCCAGGACAGGCAGAAGCCAGAGCCCGTTCCTGTGGCTCCAGTTCAGATCCTGGCGGCTCCCTCTCTTGGGCCCAGTCTGTGGCACCTCTAAACCTTTACTGTGGCTGGGGGCGGGCACGGAATGTGACAACTGGCCCCCGGGGTGAGGTCTGGGAGTGGGAAGAAGGCTTCCTTCCCCAGGAAAGCTGGCGCGCTCTTGTCAGAAAGAACAGCAGAGACTGGGTAGCAAGCCTGCTCCATGAAGGGAGGAGAAGGAAGAGAAGGCTGGCTGCCTCGCCCAGGTCAACCAGCTGGAGTCCAGGGCTGGCCAAGCCGTCAAAGGGTAGGCACACAGAGCAAGAGAGACCCGAGCGATCGGAGCCCAGAGAAGGAGAGAAGTGAGGCAACCACAATGAAAATGTGTCTTAAAAACTACCCTCTACTCCACCCTTATCCTTCAATCAACTAGATTTTTTTTTTTTTTTTTTTGAGGAATTATGAGAGTAATCTAGGGAAAACATCTCTGGGGGTGAGGCCAGGGGAGGGCATGTAACTGTGTAACTGTCCAGTCCCACAGCCTGGAACCTTGGTGTCTTGGCTCAGCTGCGGGCTCAGCATGGCCCGTGTCTAAAGCAAGTCTCTCCTTCATCCTACCCATTCCACAGACAGGGACCGGCTTCCTGCTGTGGGTGCCGAGTCCTGTGCTTACCATTGTTCTGAGCGGAAACTGCAGGGAGAGGTCCCTGCTGTCACAGAACCCAGCTTCTGCTCTGGAGAAGAGACGACAGGAAGAAAAATGGTAATCCCCAGATGATGATACTGGCAGGGAAGAAAAGAAAATAAGGTGAGAGAGCCGGGCGCTTAGGGGCAGGAGGTCTGGGAGGGCCTCCTTGCGGAGGCAACATCTGTACTAAGCACCAGATGGCAACAAGGAGCCAAGAAAGGATTTGGGAAGAGGGACCGGCCAGAGTGAAAGCACCTCAGGCAGAGGCACTGGGCTGGAAGGTGGGGTGTTCTGGGGTGGCCCCTGCTGGGTCTCTCTCAAGGATGTCTCTGGCCTTTGGCTCTCCATCCCGATAGAGGCTCCCTGAGCACACAGGCCACCCAGATCTACACTTGGTGGGGAGGCGGTCAGAGACAGAGGCTGGGCCAGCTCCCCTGGTACTGTCCTGAGAACACACAATCATTTCTGTTGCTGTTCCTCAAACAAGAAAGTAGATGTGTAAGGCAGACGCACAATACACCACTGCAGCGTTGTCAAGCTGGCGAAGTTTCTCGTTTCTTACCTAGTCCATCCCCTTTAAATCCTCGGCAGGCAGGGCAGGAGGAGCCTGGGAGGCTCGTCGATTCTCTGATTTTAGGAAAGAATCTGACCACCCCAGGCTCACCAACAGGCTTGAAAGTGACCTTTGGTCAGGCCAGCAGTGGGGCGGGGGTGGGAGGTGACCATAGTGATGTTTTCCATGTGTTGTTGCTAATTATAACCTGTCTGATGTTTTGATACACACGTGGAACAAAACTGCTGGAAGGTTTAAAGCACAACACAACCATGGTTCCTAAGGGAGAGAGAGGGAGAGAGAGAAAAAAAAAAAAATTAGAAGCAGTCTTCTGAAAATGAAGAGGCCTCCATGACGGCCTGAAAATGAGGAAGTACCATGATGGAACAGGCTGGAGGGTGGATTTTAAGACATCGGTTGGTAGGCAGGCAGGGAAGGGCCTGGGGGTCACAAAGCCTTGTCCAGGCCACTGACATCTGCTTCCTGGCCTCTGCTCACCTCCTCAACGCTGAAGGTCGTGCCCACGTACAAGCCTGCCTTCTGCTCAGAGAAGGCCTGGACTTGTTCTCAGGGCCCTCCCAGCATGCTCACCTGCTCAGGAAGTCCCATTACCTAAGGAGTCAGCAGGCACATGACCCAAGGCTCTGGAACATGGGCAGAGATTGCGGCGATGAAGGCAGAGGGTGTACAGGGACACAGAGGGCTGCCGAGCCTTGTCCCGGGCCACCTGGAAGAGATGTGGAGCCCAGCCCTGGTCAGCAGGCTCTGCGGTCCCCAGGGCAGAGCCGGGCCGCTGGGCCGGGGCCACTCTGCAGGTGTCCTACACAGCTCTTAGCATGCCCCTGCTTGCATTTCTGTGAAGCGGGCATGCGCTCTGTGCCCTGCCTGTCTCACTGGGTCTATCCGTCGCTCAACACTCAACAAAGAACACCTACCATGTGCCCAGCCTGAAGGCCGAGGGAGAAATGGGTGGATGCGTGCTGTGAAGAGGCGCCGTGGCCTCCCCAGCTGTCGACAGAAACTGGCTTGTGACAGTGTTCCCGCCTTCTCACCGCCACTCTGTTCATTTCCCCCAGGTCCTGGACCTCACTTTATGGGTAGTGGCTGAGCACAGTTTGAAAAAACTGTACCACCCCCAAGCCAGCACAGGGCCTGTCACAAGCTTAAGCATGTATTTCTTTTATAAAGGATGTCAGTGTTTCGGGAATGCTAAGGTGTGAGGAGCAGGCGCAGGGCCTGTGCTCCTAGGGGAGACCCAGGAGTTCAGGAGGAAACAGGCTCTGATGTGACGCCAGGCTCTTCACGATGAGCTGGGCTGGGTCATTGTGTTTGGGCCAGCAAATGGGTCTCCTCTGCTCACCAGCCTCTGCTGGGCAGGGCCTTAAAAAAAACAGGAGACCTCACAGGTCTTTCTGGAGTCCAAAGATATTCCAAGACTCCCTCACCTTTCCATATCCACAAAGGCTTGGCTCCTGATGGTGACGGCCCAGCCTTGTCCACTTTCCCCCAGGCAAGCTCCAGGCCACAGTCATCCACGTGGCTCTCAGCCCCGTCCCTGCGGACAGAGTTCCTGTTTCCTAGGAGGTCACTGGATCTCTGGCCTCTGTCCAGGCTCACTACCCCCCAAGCAAAGACAGAGAAAGAGCGGGACTTAGAAGGCAGTGAGCTGTTCCTGGGGTGCTTTTTGCCCCTGCAGCCTTCTCCTGGTGGGTTTGGGCAGCCTGGGCTGGGAGGTTGGGGGTTGGGCGGGGGCAGTAAGCTCACCCGGCTTGTCTGTGTTGGGGTAGGACCTGCATCGCACACTCTGGTCAGGGGCCCCTCCGATTTCTGTTCTGTGTTTTTACATCCTGATTATTTCATATACGGCCTTCTGATGGACTCATTTACTGGGAAGCTAAAGATACTCTTATGCCTAAAAATAAACCTGAACTGCTAAAAATTCAGCACTTCTCTCCCTCGCCTCCACCAGCTGGGCCTGTCTGCTTTTACTCCAACACCATCAGGAGCTACAAACAAGATTTACAAAAGTGAACAAGTTTACATGGGCCTGATTAGCAGATTCTCTTTTATCTTCAATTTGCCAAAACACTTTAGAGATGTTATTACTGAGACTCACTCTTTCTCTCCCTTCCGTCTTTTCTTTCTTCCTTCTTTCCCCCTTTCCCCTAACCACTTCAGTTTTGTGACTTGTGCTCTTTTATTTTAATATGTGGGGTAAGTTTTATAGAAATTCAGCCTTCCAAAATTCCCTCCCTCTGGTCAGCTGCACCTCCTTTTCTTATTTCAATTATTTTAAGAGACTCTTCTGGTTTCTATGAATACTGTGCTGATTGCCTGAAGGCCAGTTAAGAATAAACCTGCTAAACCAATAAATTACACTCACCCTCATTTCCAGAGAAACCCTTTTACATAAATATCTGCCATAGAAATAAATCAGATAAATTAATAAGGACTCCCTCCTCCCCCCAAACCAAACAGTGAACAGTAATGGTTATCAGACCAGTTAAAAGAATAAACCTATTAAATAAATAAATTTGCGCTACACCAATTTATGTCACCAATGTACTTAAGGGGAAACCTTTTAAAGGAATAGATTTACAGTGCACACACAGATCTCCACTGGGCATGTGTAATTACGCATAAGAAAGGCATTACTTTTAAAGTGGATGAATGGGCCATACTTTTTTGATTTACTGTTAGAAACAGAAAAATGGTAATGGCATGAAATAAGCGTTTGCAAACCCATTTCGGAAGACAGGAAATGCTTGATTTACCTAGGGTACCCATCATGTTCTGTATTTCAGATCGAAGTAGATAAATGGCAAGGCAAATGGATATTTGGGGGGAAATCTATAGCCTTTCTGTCAACTCGGCAAGTTAAACGTTTGGAATAAAAATGCAGAGAGTGTCTATGTGTGAGGAAGTAGCCATGATTCATCAGCAATCTGGCAAGTGGAGTTGGGCAGTGCTTACCTGGGAAGGTGAGGATTTCTCGAATGGGAGGAGCCCCAGGCCTTTTCCAATCCCTGATGTCTTTGGGTATGAAATCTTGTGTCTGACTCATCCCACCTTCCCTCCTGGCCACCTGAACACAGCCCCCACTGCTGTGCCTGCTCTGATCTTTTTCTTGCACTTGAAAACCCTGCCTGTGCCTGCACCCCATCTGAAGAAGGGATGGACACCCTGTGCCGTAACTGGGCGTTGTTTTCAGGGAGGCCATGTGGAGCCATGGGCCTCACCGATCAATGCCGTGCCCAGACTTTTATTGAATGCCAGCTGCGAACATTTAGCTCTGTCGGTTGCTGCTTGTGAACTCCTACACAGTTTCTGCATTTCATACAGCTCACTATTTCCCAAGGCAGAAATCAGCTTTCTAGAAACTAGCCCAGGACCTCAGGAGCCATGTCTACACTCAGAGCGTTGAGACTAGAGTCCGAATCCTAAATATTTCCTAAATAGCAGCCTTCTCTTCCTGAATTACCCAAGTCGCTTCAGGAATTATTTCCTCTGTTTGTTTTTCCCTTTGGCTCACAGCCTCAGAGGAAGACCTTCAGGCTGGGCAGGATGGAGGCCCTCATTTCAGTCTTAGCTTGGCTAGTCACTGGCTGATCAAAGTCTCTCCGAGCCTCAGTTTTCACATCTCCAAAATTAGTATAACCACTGCACAGCCTCTGGTGTTTAAATGAAATCAGGATTAAATGAACTTACCGTGTTGGGCAGGCAGTAAATGGTGACAATATCTGTTTGTTGGTTTTCATCATCAGAGAAATAAAAGGTATGACCAGGTGACAGGCCTACCTCTGTCTTAGCTGCTCAGAGGGCCAAGAAGATCTAGCCTCCAGGCTCTGTCTCAAGGAGGGTATACTAATAATCCTCATGCACAAGAAAGAAAGAGGAGATGTACGGTGGTATTGTTAGTGCCTGGGTGGCTTAGAGAGAAGGATGGAGTTGAGTCAGAGAGAGTCAGGGCAGAGAGAGGAGGGCATTCCAGGCAGCGGGTACAGCCGGGCAAAGGCAGCTGGGAAGGAAAAAGGGAAGGAGCAAAGGATGGAGGGTGTCTGGAGGTGAAGCACCTGACTGTCAGGGAGCCTCAGGGCTTTGGCTCAGAAGACGCTCTTGAAAGAGTTAACATGAACCCTCTCTCAGCCACCGGAGGAAGCTTGGCCTCTTCCAACTTGGCCACTTCCATCGAGCAGTCAGATCAGCTGACTCCCCCTTTCTCTCCCTGCCCTGGGACCACCCTGTGTGAAGGTTTTCCCTTCACTGGGCCAGAGCTTGCCCTGGTTCTGCCTGCGAGATTCAGCCCCCAGGAAGGTGCCCCACTCGTGCTCAGGGTTGGTGGTCCGACTGGGGGGGTCCTGCCTGCCCACACCCCCATGGAAGGGCGTGCTGAGGGCACGAGAGGGTTCAGGAGCTGGCAGATTTACACAGTCAGAAGCACTAAGATCTTCTGACCGGCTTAAGAATAAATATAGCCCAACATATTGTCGTTTTTATGGATATTTACAACCGAGGCACTTTGTAAACCCAAGAACTAATATTTCCCAGAGGAAATCTGGCTCTCAATTCTTGATAAATTATTGGAAATTCAAGCCAGCCCCAGCCTAGGAGTTTCTCTAATTCTTTTTGGCTCCACAGGTGAGGCCTAAGACCAGCTTAGGCTTGTCTGGGGCTGAACCACTGGAGGGGATGAGCAGCCTCGAGGCACCTAGAGGGTAACTTCAGTGGTAACAATCACAGCTCTCCTGTAGCAATGATTAAGTCCCAAGGATTCTTCTAAGCCCTTCTTCAAGTCTTAACTCATTTAATTGTCACAACGAACTACGTTGTGGGTGCTGGTATCATCCCCATTTCACAGATGAGGAAACCGAGGCAGAAGGTTACAGTAAGATTCAGGGAGAGCAAAGGGTAACCAGGAATGCAAGTTCAGTGAATTGGTGGGCATGCTTTCTGCTGTAAGCTAGAAAGCCCAAATAAAACTGACGTTTAAGCAAAAAGAAAGAAACATATTAGCTCTTGTAAATAAGTGCCTAAGGAAGTTTGCCTTCAGGCAGTTTGGGGCAGGAGCTCCACTAATGTCATCAAGTTCCCTAATGCCTCTCGGCTCCCTGTATGCAGGTCAAGAAACAACAGTTAGAACCAAACATGGAACAACAGACCAGTTCAAAATTGGGAAAGGAGTACGACAAGGCTGTATATTGTCATCCGGCTTACTTATATGCAGAATATTTCATGCAAAATGCTGGGTTGGATGAATCAAACAAGCTGGAATCAAGATTGCTGGGAGAAATGTCAATACCTCAGATATGCAGATGATATCACCCTAACGGCAGAAAGTAAAGCACTAAAGAGCCTCTTGATGAGGGTGAAAGAGGTGAGTGAGAAAGCTAGCTTAAAACTCAACATTCAAAAAACTAAGATCATGGCATCCAGTCCCATCACTTCACGGCAAATAGATGGAGGCAGTGAGAGACTTTATTTTTCTGGGCTCCAAAATCACTGCAGATGGTGACTGCAGCCATGAAATTAAAAGATGCTTGCTCCTTGGAAGAAAAGCTATGACAAACCTAGACAGCATATTAAAAGCAGAAACATCATTTTGCCAACAAAGGTCCATATAGTCAAAGTTATGGTTTTTCTAGTAGTTTGTACAGATGTGAGAATTGGACCATAAAGAAGGCTGAGTGTCAAAGTATTGATTTTTTCAAATTGTGGTACTGGAGAAGACTCTTGAGAGTCCCTTGGACTGCAAGGAGATCAAACCGGTCAACCCTAAAGGAAAGCAACCCTGAATATTCATTGGAAGGACTGATGCTGAAGTTGAAGCTCCAATATTTTAGCCACCTGATGCAAAGAGTTGACTCATTGGAAAAGATCCCAATGTTGGGCAAGACTGAAGGTAAAAGGAGAAGAGGGCAGCAGAGGATGAGATGGTTAGATAGTATCACTGACTCAATGGACATGAATCTGAACAAACTGCGCGAGATAGTGAAGGACAGGGAAGCCTGGGGTGCTGCAGTCCATGGGGTCGCAGAGTCGGACACGACTTAGCGACTGAATGACAAGAACAACAACCCAGGTTCCCTCTGCTCACCTGGCCATTCTCACACTGGCTGCCTATCTTGCTGTAGGGGCCTCAAACTTTAAAATCCCCTCCCATTCAAATGGAGCAGGAAGGGGAAGTGAGGACCTTGTTGTGGGAGGATGGCATGGGCCCTGGGGCTGCCCACACCAGTAGACGTCCACCCACCAGGCCCAGAGTGGAGTCACCATCACAAGAGGCCTGCCATTGTCCCAGCAGTGCAGTCACCTCCAGCATAGGGACAGGGCTGGGGTGCGGGGACCCGGGTGTCTGCCCCCTTCCCCAGTTCAGAGGTGCCTTTCCCAGAGGGGGCCAGACCAGCCTCTCGTTCACCGCTAGGCTCCTGGGAAAGGTGAGACAGGCACTCTTGTGACCAAGATGCCTCCGGCAGCCAGCCTGCTCCATAGCCACACACAGAAGGAGTCTGTGGGGCTATAGGGGCAGATAGGAGGTGTTCTCCCAGTTCTGCATCCACCTGGCCACGAGGCCTTCAGCAAAGGGATTACCGTCAGATTTCTTTGGTTATAAACTCTTTCCCACCCACTTAACATGTTGAAATCAGAGTGCATCTTAAGATCGATGTGTGCCTGGCTTTATGTCTTTTATTCTCCCAAATCTGGTGCTGTCAATGGACTGTTTTATAGCTTATGACACAAAATGTCACTTCAAGTCCAGATGCCACACAGAGAAGGGAGATGCATGCAAGTCTGAGCTGGAAAGAGCAGGGAAGAGGTGACCGACACCCGCCCGATGGGGCTTGGCCCGCAGGAGGCCAGGGCCACCATGCAGGGCAGGCTCAGGCCAGGGCGGGCATCACGGGCACCTGGGTCTCTTAAGCCCCAGGGGTTTGCTCCGTGAACACAGCAAGGACAGCCGTCCCTCGCGTGCTGGCCGCCCTGTGGCTCACTGCCTGCCATCCCGGCTGTGCAGAGCAGGCGCTTCCTCCCCTTCAGGGCTGTTCCAGAGAACAACAATCCAAAACAAACAGCCAAACTCAGCAAACATACTTTTTTGACAGCTTGAACATTAAAAAGGGAAAAAAAAAAAAATAAAGCCAACAAATGTTCAACAAAGCAAAGTGCTCTCCCCACAGCACTCAGGATGGGTACTCCGTGTCTCGCTGGTGGGGCCTTGGGGGCCCCGGTCCTTTGAGGCCCTGGCTGTGCGGTGGTGCCCCGGCAGGCCTGGCTCCTGGGGGGTCTGACACTGGGGCCCTGCCCTCCCCAGGGGGCTGTGGGTCTGCGGCCTGACAAGGGGGCCTGGAAGAGCTCTCCTTGCTGGGTTCTGGCAGGCAGAGGAGGAGACAGGCAGGGAAGTGAGGAGATGGTACATTGACCAGGATGCAGGCACCTGCTGGGCGGAGCCCCACAGTGCCCAGGGAAGCCAGAATCAGGGCTGCCCAACGCCAGACTTCTCCCTGCTCCAACTGAGAAGCAGCAGGGGCTGGCCTGGGGGCCAGGGCTTGTCAGGGTTCCAGGACGGGTCGTAATGTGACCCAGAAGGTAATGCGTGCAGACGCAGGGACCAACTGGAGGAGAGGAATAGCATGGAGAAGGAGCATGCTGCTGGGGCTCTGGGCACAGAACACAACAGGGGCAAGTTCCTGAGACAGATCCAGGCCTAGTGACGAGGACGTATTGGGGCACCAGCCCCACATTTAGGGTAACGTGGTTGGGAGTGGGCTGAGGCTGTACAGGAATGGGGTTTCCAGCAGGGGTTCTGCCTCTCTGAACAAGTGGAATTTCTTTACGTGGGTCTGTCCCTGGGTTGGCTAAGGGCTGAACTGTGTCTCCTCCAATGTTGGGCAAAGTTTTGTTCATATGAATCCGGGAGAATAGAGAAAATGGAGAGTTTTGGAATTTAGATTGTAGAGATGGTTGAGATAAAATGAGAATATGTCCATTTTAATCTTGAAGTTTAAGATAAAGGGATTGTAAAGATTTAAGCTACATGTTAGCCCCATTCTTTTCTTTAGCCTATAGAGCAAGATGTTGAAGTCCTTACCCTCAGTACAGTTAAGTCCTCAACATACGAACAGTTCTGTTCCAAGAACTTTGTTTCTAAGTTGAACAAAATTAGCCTAGGTACCCAACTAACACAATCAACTATATAGCACTGTACTGTAATAGGTTTATAAACCTAACATAAATAATACATAAAAAACAAACGCAAAAAATAAAGAAAACATTTTTAATCTTACAGTACACCAGACAAGTGAACTAACTTACTTAATTGGACTTGCAAACAAACACTAGCATCTCTGAATGTTTGCAACTTGAAGGTTCATATGTTGGGATGTACCTCAGAATGTGACTGTATTTGGAGACAGAGTTGCTTTTGAGGTCTTTAGGGGGCCAGCACCCAGTAAGACTGCTGTCTTCATAAAAAGAAGATGTATGGTCACTTACACATAGAGCTGCTACTGCTAAGTCACTTCAGTCGTGTCTGACTCTCTGCGACCCCATAGATGGCAGCCCACCAGGCTCCCCCGTCCCTGGGATTCTCCAGGCAAGAACACTGGAGTGGGTTGCCATTTCCTTCTCCAATGCATGAAAGTGAAATGTGAAAGTGAAGTTGCCCAGTCGTGTCCGACTCTTCGCGACCCCATGGACTGCAGCCCACCAGGCTCCTCCGCCCATGGGAGTTTCCAGGCAAGAGTACTGGAGTGGGGTGCTGGGGACAACTTGACAAAGACTCAGGCCATCTCCATGTGAAGATGAGAGGCTTCAGAAAAAACCAACATTGCTGATATCTTGGTCTTGGACTTCTAAACTCCAGAATTGGAAGTAAATTGCTCTTGTTTAAGCCACCCAGCCTGTGGCACTTCGTTATGGCAGCCTTAGCAAGAAAAATATAGGAAATTCAGAGGCTCCACAAAGGGGACCTGGAGGCATGTGGTCCCTTCACACACACCCTTCCCTCCTCTCACCTCTCCCTCACCTGGCCAGAGCTCTGTGAAGGCCCCAGGCTGTCTCAGCTAACACCAAAGGAGCTCCTCTCCCATTTACTCTGCTTCCCACAGGGGCAGGGTGGTGGGGTGGGGGGGGGGTAGGTCAGGGGGCAAGCAAGCTCCCAGCCTTCCACAGCTAAAGTCCATAAAGTCAACCTTATCAGAGCTTGGCCATCCTTTGTGCCAGAGCTTCAGCCATGCTTTGCAGAGCCCAGCAGGGAGAAAAGGCTTTCACCTCCCTTGTCCCAGACAGTGTGCTTCTATTAATGCAACCAAACTGAGCACTGGTTTTCTCGGCGGTCCTTGCTCTGTAGCCACACGCTGGCCGCTACTGCTGAGCACGCCGCACTCCACTTTACACACGCCTCTGTGACGGAGCATGTCCTCCCCTCTGTGTCACACACTTGGCTTTGGGGCCCAGATGTTTGGCTTTACGTTTTGTCCTTTTTAAGTTGGTTCGTGTGACTGCATCCAAGAGTGAGCACAGCTGTGAGCTTCAGCATTGGGGGCAGGGGAGGGCAGGCGCTAGGAAGCCCCTGTGCGCATGTCTCCGGCAAGTCTGCATCCGCTGGGTCGGTCAGTGTTTCTTGAACAATCTCAGTGGCCCCCACCGGGGCTGGCCCCTCCAGGAGTCTTCATCAGTAGGAAGAACTGGGCCTCGTGAGCTTATTTACTTTGTGAAGCTGAATTTGCTCCTGTTAAGTCAACAGTTACTTGGTTCCCCTGAGATCCAGTTTGGAGAGGAAAGAGAGTAATGCTGCATCCATCCCCTTTGGCGGTTTTCAAAATAATGGTTTAGTTAGACTACATCCTGCAAAGGTGGGGTGACCGTATGATTCATTGTGACTTTATCGTGCAAACTAGGATACGTGTGCAAATAAAAGGGCAATGGGTATAAATCAGAACACTCAGCAAACCTAAATACACGTCCATCCTATCCAACAGTAACTGTGAGGCTTTGTTTTGTTGTGAATGTCATTATAAAGTCACAGATATAAGCACAGTTCACTGGCTTCAATTCACTGTAGCCATTATTCTCACTGATTGCACCGGCTTCGGCCAGTAGCAAATCAACACCTCTAAACGCTATCCTCTCCCTAAGACACAAGTGAAAACACAGGACCAATGTGCCATATTTTTTTTCTAAGTACATATGCAAAGCACTTGGAACTATTAAAATAAGCGCCATTCCCTCTCTGCACTGCCAAAACTTAGCCATGCGTTGCCCTGGTGGATCACTGAAGGAATCGGGGATCTCCATGAAGTTAGGAGCTGATTTGAGGGGTGACTTGGGGGCTACACAGCCTTAAAGACCCCACAGGCAGTCAGGGAGGAAGGAGTCATCCATTCTCTAGGACCTGGGCAGGCTGCTGGAGGGTGGGTATCGGGGGAAGGGTTTCAGCTCCATTCTGAAAGTGCACTGAGCTAGTCAGCACTGGGCCATGAGGGGACCAGCTATCTCCATGGTCTCCCCATCACTGTAGCCATGCAGACAGCCTTCCTCTGGCCAGCCCCTCCCTACAGGATGAGGATTCTACCTGGCCAGGGGGATGTGTCTACCCAAAGCCCAGCCCCTTCCTGACCTCACCCTGGCACTCCCTACCCAGACAGCTCGTGGCCTGAGTGGGCCTCAGGACTGCACACTTAGGCCAGTGATTCCCAGGGTGGGTGGGAGGAGTGATTTTGCTGTCCCTCCACCCCCCGGGTGGTAAAGAATCCGCCTGCCAGGGCTTCCCTGGTGACTCAGACAGTGAAGAATCCGCCTGCAATGCGGGAGATCTGGATTTGACCCCTGGGTTGGGAAGATCCCTTGGAGGAGTACGTGGCAACCCACTTCAGTATTCTTGTTTGGAGACTCCCATGGACAGAGGAGTCTGGCGGGCTACAGTCCATGGGGTTGCAGAGTTGGACACAACTGAGTGACTAAGCACACAGCCAATGAAGGGGACTTAAAGACGCTGGTTCAATCCCTGAATCAGAAAGATCCCCTGGAGAAGGAAATGGCAAGCCACTCGAGTTTTCTTGCCTAGGAAATCCCGCGGACAGAGGAGCCTGGCAGGCTACAGTCCATGGGATGGCAAATAGTCGGACACAACTGAAGCAACTGGGCACCATGCAGACATTTTTTGATTTTCACAACTGGAGGAGGGTTGGCATGTAGGCTGCGTACATCCTACAGCGCACAGGATGGCCCCACAACAACAGGGCCCAAGAGGGCAGTAGTGTCCCGGTCGAGAAGCTCTGCCCTTGGGCCCAGGGATGTTTGTGGGAGAGAAAGTGAGCACCCAGGCACCCCAGCCCTCATGCACATAAGTGGGAGAACATGGGGTAGAGTGGAGGGTGGAAATGGAGGGTAGGTGAGAGGCAGGTCAGGGTCGCCATCCAGGCAGCCATGCTCCAGGGTGAAGCCCCCAAATCTAAGATTTCTAAAGTGGAACCTGGCCCTCCAAGTCTTTGTGAAGTTATATTCATCAAGAGTTAGGGGTGTAGAACACATCATATTAATATTTAAGCAGTTTTTTAAAATACTGGCTTGTAACTTAAATATTTAGACATGTGGTATATCACCTCTGCCTTATACTCTTGCTCTGGATAAGGACTTGTGAAATACCCATTCTGAAAATCTTCTGGGCCACAGACCTGGGGAGAGTGAGGAATGGGCTTGCAGGGGGCTCCACGGTCCCTTTAGGCAGGGGTTTGGCGGGGATGACTTCGAGATTCTTCTGTCCCCAGGATTCATCACTTCTTGAACCCTGACTGTGTGTAGGCAACTTGCTAGGTGTGGGGGCAGCTTTCAGTCAGTCTAGGACAAAAGCTGATCGATGACGGTTGTCACCAAGTCTGTGAAAGAGACGGCGGGCCCCTGTCAGAGCCCAGGGCTGGGGCCCAGGACTCGGGGACTTCCAGGCTGCTTCCTGCTTGAGTCCTTACCTCAGGCCACGTGGGCCTTCGCGTGGCCATTCTGTCCTCCTCTACCCACAGAGGGAATCTCCCCTTTTCAGACCAGATTTGGGCACTGCCAGAATCACCCTGGGGAGAGGTGTCCTCTGAAATCTGAGTCCAGACACACAGAGCAGTGACCTCTGAGATCACCAGTGTGAGAAATGAGGCTCCAAGGCACAGAAGGGGTGGCAGGGGCCTGGTTTAGCCAGATTAGCTGGTTCCCATTGTGTTGGACCTCCTGCAACATCCCTTCCCATCCAGCTGACCCCAGGATATGGGTGGGGAGGGCTTTCCCAAACAGCAGCATTCTTGAATCTCCCAGTGCTGGTCTGGCTCTGCTTCTCTAGAGAGCCACCGTCTTTGCTTGGCCTGTTCCTATCCCTGGCCCCATGAGGGATGGCCCTATCCATAGGGGGCACAGAAGATGGGCTTGTCAGGGGCTTTACCCCTCAGTGGGCCCTTATCTCCCCACTGGAAGGCCTTTCCCTTTTTTTGTGCAAGGCCCTTCTTTGCCCGATGCCCACGCATCCCAGGTCTCAGCTTTCCTGGAGCTTTCAGTTGGAGAGCAGAGGTCAGCTGTGTTACCACCACTGACCATCAGAGGGCGCCTAGCCCAGAGGCTCCTAAGAAAGGTGGCATGCTCAGAGTGGGTCCTTTTTCCAAGGAGCCAGCCCATAGCATCTTCAAGAAGGAAACAACTAGGAGAGTAACATGAAAACTTACATTATCCTACATAAATAGATAGCCAATGGGAATTTGCTGTATGTCTCAGGGAATTCAAACAGGGCCTCTGTATCAACCTAGAGGGGTGGGATGGAGAGGGAGATGGGAGGGAAGAGGTTCAAGAGGGAGGGGACGTATGTACTCCTGTGGCTGATTCATGCTGATGTTTGACAGAAAGCAACAAAATTCTGTAAAGCAATTATCCTTCAATAAATAAATAAATAAATAAAGACAGCCAACTAGGACTGGACCCTAGACCTCTGAATGGACACCCCCCTCCGACACCTCCCTCCCCACCTCCACCGCCCCACCCCCACCCCCACCCCCACACACACATTGGCCTGATGGGAGCTGTCAGGACTGCTTGTCAGTCTTTCTGTTAGGTGTTAAACCTCTCTGACCAGGTCCACACCTTGTGCCCAATTTTGCAAAAGTTAAAATTAGGCTCCTCACAGAGAGTCCCACATCAACCCTGTTCTGTCACTAGGCTCAGGCTAAGAAGAGGCAAGGGTTCCAATTCTGCTCCTAGAGTAAGAATGTGAGCTGACTGTGGGTGTGGGACCCCAGAGAGGAAGGGTCTTGTTGGCTGGGGATAAGAGGCTAGGAATAGAGTGGGGAGCAGCTGAGCTTTGCCGTAGGAGTTAGAATCTGACTCTGGACCCCTCTGTGTGGACTCAGATGCCACTTCCCAGCTGTATGGCTTAGACAGGTTAATGAACCTCTCTGTGCCTCATTTTCCTTTTTGTAAAAGTGAGGGCAATTGGAATGCCTCTTCAGGGATTCAGCAGGGCCAAGCAGGGAAGTGCTTAGCGTGGATGTCAGCACATAATAAATCTTAGTTCTACTCATCATTATATCTGGACATATGTACCATCATTATATTTGGGCTGAGCCTTGATAAAGGGGTACTAGAGGGACTTTCCTGGTGGTCCACTGGTTAGAATTCCACACTTCCACTGCAGGGGAAATGAGTTCAATTTCTGGTCAGAGGACTAAGATCCTGAAAGCTGCATGGTAAGGCCAAAATAGA
The DNA here is from genome assembly GCF_001704415.2 of Capra hircus. NCBI lineage: Eukaryota > Metazoa > Chordata > Mammalia > Artiodactyla > Bovidae > Capra > Capra hircus. The sequence goes on from NC_030825.1 coordinate 41,547,957, forward strand.
ATAAAATAAAAGAGTACTAGAATCTGCCAGCCAGAAGGAAGAAGACACAGTCTGGGTGAAGCCCACGAAGGTGGGCTGAGTATCTGAGTGAAAGGGTAAGGGCATCAGAGCTGGAGATGAGGCAGCTCTCCAGAGTCCTGGGCTCTCTCAGTTGTGGGTGAAAAAGGAGGCATCAAGGGGCTGCCCAGGACTCCCACCCTGGCATTCCCCTAAGCAGGCTGCTGCTGCTTCTCCTTCTTTTTCAGAAAAAAAAGCTCATCTTGCTATAGTATGCGGCAGCCAGTAAAAGCACGTTAATCTTTAACGTGTTAGCAAAACAGCCTCCAATCTGAATATTGGCTCTTCCTTCCATCTGTGGCAGTTTGCACAGATTTTCTTTTTAGAGCAGCAGAATGCCTCATCTATGCGCCAGCCGGTTGCAGGCCCTCTCCACTGCCACAGAGTAACCCCTACCCTGAGGGTGAGGACCAGACTTCTTACCCCAGCCCCAGTCCTGTCCACCCCCTCTGCCGAGGGGCTCAGTGCCCATCTCAGCTTTGCACACGTGGTCAGGTTTGTGGATTCCAGAAACCAGTAAGGCCTTCCCTGGTAGCTCAGCTGGTAAAGAATCCACCTGCAATGCAAGAGACCCGGTTTGATTCCTGGGTTGGGAAGAGCCCCTGGAGAAGGGAACGGCTACGCATTCCAGTATTCTGGCCTGGAGAATTCCATGAACTGTATAGTCCATGTGTTGCAAAGAGTTGGACATGACTGAATGACTTTCTCAGACCAGTAAAATTACCCTCCAAACCAACTGAAAAATGCAGGATTTTGCCAAGGAAGGCTACTTGAGGGAGACAGAAAAGAAAACTATAATCCAAAGTCTCCTTCAATTCATCAAAGAAAGGAAAATTTGACATCAAAAGGAGAGGACAGAATTAAGACTGAAAGGTTTTTGAACAGATTGAGCTTTATGGAGGCCCACCATATTGCCTTTATTTTTCTCCTTTTGGATTATAAATAGCCCTGGAGAATCTGCACCAGTGAACCCAATGGGGGTTGGTGAGTCCACAACCTAGGGGTGCCCAGTGGCTTGAACCTGAGCCACTTGGACTGGCCCCTCCCAGTCCACTGGCCCCTCCAGAGAGAGAACCACAATCGCAACTCAGTCCTTGGGAAATGTAAGTTGCTCCAGAGCTTGTCAAGTGGCAAAGAATCAAAGAAGGAATAAATAGCAATATTTTATAAGTTTTAAAATGCTATTTTAACACAAATACCAGAGCAATTCTAGCATAAATCAACAGAGACACCCAAAAGTATGTTTGTACAAGAAATGTAATAAGCTGGTATGAAAAACAGTGTCAACTGGTGCAGATGGCAGAAAAAGCCAATATTCAAATGTATGCTGTTTTACTAACACATTAAAGATCAACATTTTGCTACCTGCTGCTCATGATAGCAGGATTAAAAAAACACACAACACACACATATACTCACGCGTGATATGCTAACCCAGAGAATGAAAGATTCTTAAAGAAATTGTCAAGCATTTTCTATACTTCATCTGGTGGTTTTAAAGCTTCCATGGTTCAGAGAAAAATTTGCATCTGAAAATGCAGCTTTCTGCATATCGGCCTGATGTTTGAGAAAATTAGACAAGGAGGATGAGAAAATATCAGTGCTGCCACTGTCGACGCTCTCCTGGATTAGTAATAGGGACAGCGGGGACAGAACCACCCTAACCGTGCGCTGACTCTGCCTTTCTCTCCGTGCACAGCACAGGCTATTTTCACGGTGTTTTCTCAGGCACTGTAGCTCTGGGAGCTCCCAAAGGATTCTGTGAAGTGGGCAGGGTTGGGGACATCAGCCCCTTACTGTAACTGGGCAAACTAAGGCTCAGAGATGGTGAATCGAAGGACAAGGGATCACAGAGCCTAAAGGAAGCAGATTAGGGATGCAGGCAGAGAACATCATCCAGCAAGGATGCTGCCAAGGAATTCTCAGCCGTCTTGTGGTGTTTTGCTCTTACACCGAAGGGTCTGAGAATCAGGCAGCCTGAGTTCAAAGCCCAGCTCCACCTGACCTGCCCTTGGCCAGGTGACCTCACCTTTGAGCATCCATTGCTTACCCTGAGGAATGAAAATAACAAAATCGTCCCAGTTAGGGGTGGTGTCAGTTCAGCAGGGGCTGGACAGGTGTGAGCAGGGCCTGGCACTACCTGGAACAGAAAGAGCAAAGAGCTGGCCCACAGACGGTTTGTTTGGTGTTTTTAAAAGTTTTGAAACATGTAAAAAAAAAAAAAATCTAGGGTTTTCCCTTAAAGATCTTGACAAATCCCCACCTGGCGACTAGCAGCCTGGACTGAGGGAGGTGGCTGACCTCGACAGGAAGCGCTGAGGGTAAGGGCTGGGCCAGGGCTCTCAGCCCCACTGCCGGGCACAGGCAGGGCGGGATGTGTGCCACGGCGGGCTTCGCAGACCCAGGAGGCACTGCTCCCCCAGGGGACAGCGAACCTGTGACCACAACCTTGTTTGTTAAAGGGTCTTTGCAGATGTAATTAAGTGAAGGCTCCCCAGATGAGGAGATAGATTTACTTCCCAGAGATTAAGCTGACGGGCACTATATCCAATGAATGGTGTCCTCATAAGAGACAGGAGAGGGGATAACATGGGGAGAAGATGACGTGAAGACAGAGGCAGGGACTGGAAGGATTCTGCCCACCCACCCCCCGCCCCCGGCACCGTCGGAGGGAATGCAGCCCTGCTGACACCTGGCTTTCCGACTTCCAACCTCCAGAACTGAGAGAGGACGTTTCTGTGATTTTGAGCCACCAAATGTGTTAAGCAGCCTCAGGAAACTCACATGGGCGTGGCCAGCAGCTCAGATGCTGGGTGGTGGGTGGCCCCCACATGTGCCCCTCTGGCTTCACGAGGGCCTGACCCCCTTGGCTCAGACTCTTAAGAGGCTCCCGTGGCCCCCAGCGCAGTCTGCCAATCTCTCGCTGCTCACATCAGCCTGTGCTCCTGCCCTAATAGCCAGTCACATCACTTCCAGGGCACCAGGCTCCACCGCCTCCCAGCCCTGGCCTGCGACACACTCCTCTCCCCACCCCCACCTCAGGGAAGTGGACCCTGACCTCTTTGCTGGCCCCTCTCGGGCAAGAACTGCTTCTGCTTTTCAGCTGTCAGAGCCCCAGTACCCAGGAGAGAGCCTAAAATGTATGAGGAAGAAACTACTGTGGGAGTCCTAGCTGAGCAGAAAGGGAGAAGGGAATGAGGTGATACAATGTTCTACCCGTTAAATTGAAGGAAATGTAAAGTACGATAGTATCAAGTCTTGCAAAGGATATGGGAAAACACTCACATATCAATGTGGGAGTATAAAGTGGTATCTCTGAGGCAGCTTGTGGCATCTTTAAAGACACATGCTCAAGAACCCAGCAGTTTCACTCTTCATAGCTACCCTGGAGATATTCTAAACAGAGAGCAGGGCAATGACCTCACTGCAGCCTATCGTGAAAGTGAAGGATTAGAAGGTGCCTAGATGTTGATGGAGGCCAGGGTGAGGTCCCTGTGAGCGAACAGGATGCAGCTGTGAAGAAGCACAACGTACGATCTTCCCTGGTGGGCCAGGGGTTAAGAATCCGTCTGCCCAGTGCAGGGGACACAGGTTCGATCCCTGGTCCAGGAAGATCCCACACCCCACCGGGCAGCTAAGCCCGTGCACCACGGCTACTGAAGCCTGCTCACCCTAGAGCTGGTGCTCTACAACAAGGGAAGCCACGGCGATGAGAAGCTAGCGAACTTCAACTAGAGAGTAGCCCCTGCTCGCCACAACTAGAGAAAGCTGGTACACTGGTGAAGACCCAGGGCAGCCCCTTCACCGCCTCCCACCCCCACCGAGAAAAAAGAAGAAGCATGAGGTACACCTCTCTGTGCTGATACACCACTGGGCTGGAAACAGTTGAAGAATTGCATGTATAAGACTGTATGTTTGTTTTTATTAACTTTTTAAAAATAAAACCAACCCCACAAAGTAATTCTACCAATCCTCTGGGCACTGATTCTATGACACTATGATTCGTAATAAGAAATAAATATTTGATTTCTCCCCTTGTTTGACACTTGGGGCTTCCCTGGTGGCTCAGATGGTAAAGAATCCACCTGCAATGCGGGAGACCTGGGTTCGATCCCTGGGTTGGGAAGATCCCCTGGAGGAGGGCATGGCAACCCACTCCAGTATTCTTGCCTGGACAATCTCCATGGACAGAGGAGCCTGGCAGGCTACAGTCCATGGGGTCACAAAGAGTCAGACATGCCTAAGTGGCTAAGCACACTTGTCTGACACAGAACTCCTAAAATTTCCTAAGTGTGGAGAGCTATAAAGCTGTCTTTTGCTGTGTTAATGAATGACTTTTGGAAGGCCCCTAGGTCACCTGAGGGTGGGAGCTGATGGCCAAGGGAACCAGCCAAGTGATTAGAGGGTGAGAACTTTAGGTCCCACTCTCTGACCTCCAGGAAGGGGAGAGGGGCTAGAGGTTGAATCAGTCACCAATGGTCAATGATTTAATCAATCTTACATTTATAAATAAAACCTCCAAAAAAACCCTAAAAGGATGGGTTCCGGTTCAGAGAGCTTCCAGGTTGGTGAACACGTGGAGACGCAGGGTGAGTGGCACCCTCAGAGAGCATGGGAATTCCATGCCCTTTCCCCAGACCTTGCTCTGCCATCTTTTCCATCTGGCTGTTTCTGAGTTATATTGTTTTATAATAAACTGGTCATCTAGAAAGCAAAATGTTTCTCTGAGTTCTGTGAGCCGCTCGAGCAAATTAATCAAACCCGAGGAGGAGGTCGTGGGAACCTCATTCTATAGCCAGTCAGTCAGAAGCACAGGTTACAGCCTGGACTTGGCGCCCTAAGTGGTGGGGGCAGGGGGCGGGGGGAGGAGGGAAGGGAGGGTTGTGGGAGTGAACCCTTAACCTATGGGACCTGACGCTGTCTCAGAGTAATCGTGTTAAATTGTAGGGCGCCAGCTGGTGTCAGGGTGTTGCTCGTGTCCTCTGCCCCCAACTTTTACAGAGGTTGGAAACTGCGCCTTTTAGGTTCACAGTGGGGAGGGACTTTGCCCCCGAGGGCACATATGCCAGTGTCTGAAGGTAGTTTGTGTTGTCACACTAGGCAGGAACTGTTACTGTTACTGGCACCAAACTAGTGGAGGCCAGGGTTGCTACTAAACATCCTACGAGGCACAAGATGCCCCTCCAAACACAGAATCATTGGCCCCAAAGGCCAACAGTGCCAGGTTGAGAAACCCAGCTCTAAATGCAGGGAAGTCTCTGCAAAGGCACAAAGCAAGCTGATAACAGGTAGCTGGGGAGTTTGGGTGCTGATCAAAGACAACTGTAATTCCTCTGGGTAATATTTTCACTTTATTTCCTCAGTTCAGTTCAGTTGCTCAGTCATGTCCGACTCTTTGTAACTCCATGGACTGCAGCACACTAGGCTTCCCCATCCATCACCAACTCCCAGAGCTTACTCAGACTCATGTCTATTGACTCGGTGACGCCATCTAACCATCTCATCCTCTGTCGTCCCCTTCTCCTCCCACCTTCAATCTTTCCCAGTATCAGGGTCTTTTCAAATGAGTCAGTTCTTCACATCACGTGGCCAAAGTATTGGAGTTTCAGCTTCAGCATCAGTCTTTCCAATGAACACCCAGGACTGATCTCCTTTAGGATGGACTGGTTCGATCTCCTTGCAGTCCAAGGGACTCTCAAGAGTCTTCTCCAACACCACAGTTCAAAAGCATCAATTCTTCAGCACTCAACTTTCTTTATTTATTTTTTTATTTTTTTAAATTTTAAAATCTTTAATTCTTACATGCATTCCCAAACATGAACCCCCCTCCCACCTCCCTCCCCATAACATCTCTCTGGGTCATCCCCATGCACCAGCTCCAAGCATGCTGTATCCTGCATCAGACATAGACTGGCGATTCAATTCTTACATGATAGTATACATGTTAGAATGTCATTCTCCCAAATCATCCCACCCTCTCCCTCTCCCTCTGAGTCCAAAAGTCCATTATACACATCTGTGTCTCTTTCCCTGTCTTGCATACAGGGTCGTCATTGCCATCTTCCTAAATTCCATATATATGTGTTAGTATACTGTATTGGTGTTTTTCTCTCTGGCTTACTTCACTCTGTATAATCGGCTCCAGTTTCATCCATCTCATCAGAACTGATTCAAATAACGGAGGCAGAAGATAGGATTAGTGAAATAGAAGATAGAATGATAGAAATAAATGAATCAGAGAGGAAACAAGAAAAACGAATTAAAAGAAACGAGGACAATCTCAGAGACCTCCAGGACAATATGAAACGCTCCAACATTCGAATTATAGGAGTCCCAGAAGAAGAAGACAGAAAGAAAGATCATGAGAAAATCCTTGAGGAGATAATAGTTGAAAACTTCCCTAAAATGGGGAAGGAAATAATCACCCAAGTCCAAGAAACACAGAGAGTTCCAAATAGGATAAACCCAAGGCGAAACACCCCAAGACACATATTAATCAAATTAACAAAGATCAAACACAAAGAACAAATATTAAAAGCAGCAAGGGAAAAACAACAAATAACACACAAGGGGATTCCCATAAGGATAACAACTGATCTTTCAATAGAAACTCTTCAGGCCAGGAGGGAATGTCAAGACATACTTAAAGTGATGAAAGACAATAACCTACAGCCCAGATTACTGTATCCAGCAAGGATCTCATTCAAATACGAAGGAGAAATCAAAAGCTTTACAGACAAGCAAAAGCTGAGAGAATTCAGCACCACCAAACCAGCTCTCCAACAAATTCTAAAGGATATCCTCTAGACAGGAAACATGAAAAGGGTGTATAAACCCGAACTCAACTTTCTTTATAGTCCAACTCTTACATTTATACATGACTACTGGAAGAGAACTCATTGGAAAAGACTCTGACGCTGGGAGGGATTGGGGGCAGGGGACGACAGAGGATGAGATGGCTGGATGGCATCACTGACTCGATGGACATGAGTCTGAGTGGACTCCAGGAGTTGGTGATGGACAGGGAGGCCTGGTGTGCTGCGATTCATGGAGTTGCAAATAGTCAGACACGACTGAGGGACTGAACTGAACTGAACTGAACTGAACTGAACTGGAAAAACCATAGCTTTGACTAGATGGACCTTTGTTGGCAAAGTAATGTCTCTGCTTTTTAATATGCTGTCTAGGTTGGTCATAGCTTTTCTTCCAAGGAGCAAGCATCTTTTAATTTCATGGCTGCAATCAACATCTGCAGTGATTTTGGAGCCCCCCAAAATAAAGTCTGTCACTGTTTCCATTGTTTCTGTTCTATTTGCCATGAAGTGATGGGACCGGATGCCATGACCTTAGTTTTCTGAATGTTGAGTTTTAAGCCAACTTTTTCACTCTCCTCTTTCACTTTCATCAAGGGGCTCTTTAGTTCTTCTTCGCTTTCTGCCATAAGGGTGGTATCATCTGCATATCTGAGATTATTGATATTTCTCCCAGCAATCTTGATTCCAGCTTGTGCTTCTTCCAGCCCAGCGTTTCTCATGATGTACTCTGCATATAAGTTAAATAAGCGGGGTGACAATATACAGCCTTGACGTACTCCTTTCCCTATTTGGAACCAGTCTGTTGTTCCATGTCCAGTTCAAACTGTTTCTTCCTAGAAGAATACATTCATGTACTGTCATGTAAGTGAAAAGACAGACAGAGAGGAAGAGAGGAAGGTCAGTGGTTCTGGGCCTGTCCTGTCTCCCCTTGCCGCTCCATGTTTTCAGGGCAGCAGTGAGGTTGTGGGTGGGAAGAGTGCCAGGGGCTTAGTTTTGCCCCCAGCGTCTCACACTCCTGTCCACAGAGCCCCATGCAGTCATCCCAGGGAGCGCCAGCACTGCAGTAACACCAGCCACATATTAGGTTCTCACTTTCCCATAATGAATGTGACTTTCAGCAACTTTGCTGATATTTTTTAAAACGGCCTCTTTCACCAAAGCATCATTACCAGCAAATTTCTAACAGCTTCCAAACAAACTTCATAAAACCACCTACAGCTCCTGGTAACAAAGCTCCTCCACCTTCACAGGCAGCTACAGAATTCTCCTGACAATTGGCTGAGAAGGAGTGACATTTGTGATGCCATTTTAATGCTCAGCACAGACTTCTGGTTCCAGAAGCTACTAAGACCTGGGACTGGGGAAGCCCATGGTATTTTATTATGTTATTGTTAAGCCCCTGGTTGATACTTGAAATTGGCAGTAAAGCTAAGATCCCTTCAGCCTCATTGTACTTCAGACCTTTCTGTTTTTACCCAGTTTGGGGTGTCACTACCAGACCTTTATCCTATGCATCTACATAGATGATAGGTGGAGAGATGGGTAGGTAGACAGATGAATGGATGAATGGATAAGTAGATAGATTTCCAGACACAGAAATTGTTTTCTGCAGCTTTTTTCCAGCACCATGGCACCATGTTGTTCCTCAGTTTGCCTTTACCCTCTTTTGCGCCTTGAAGGTCCTTCTTTGGCTCTCATGTATTATTATCACATTGTGTCTTGAAGCAAGGGGTGAGTGGGAGCTGGAATCAGTCTTGCTCACTGGCCAGACCTGCTGTGTCAGTCCAGAGGCAGGGATTCGCCTTTGTAGGCTCACACAGGTACCGCAGGGGTTGGCTGGCCTCTGAATGCTGTTCAATGCCCTACAACCTGCAGAGATCGCACTTTGAGCAGCTGAATATTTAAGGAGTTTCCATCTGTTGGTCGTGCATGAATCTACCACGTGCATCCTTGTTTTTGCCTCCCTGGGCATATGTGTCTCCAGGCAGACACTCTGAGCTTGCCAGAGCTGCCACAGAGTGGGTCTTTTTTGAGTCTCCACCATCCTCTGAGGAAGGCAGCTTGGGGAATTGTAACTCACAGGCAACAAAGAGGACCCTGGGACTTTTCTGAAGTCAGCTGGTGAGTGAGCAACAGGACTGCGGCCAAGCCCGAGGCACTAAGCTCAGGGCTGGCTCCTCTGCTTTAGAAAAGCAGCCCCAGGCTGGAGCACAGCTTCCAAGCTACGGTCTCTGTTATTCATCACAGTCCCAAGCCTGGGGACTCATGCCTGCTGTGGCCATTCTCTCAACCTAGCTTATCCCACAGTCGTATCCATCTGTCTCTCCCTCTCTCTCTGACCATGTACTCATTCACATTCTATGAAACCATTGGTCCATCTACCCATCCATCCATCCATCCACCTGTCATTCATCCATTTATCCATTTTGAATAATTCACTGAACAAACAATTATTGAGTACCTACAATGTACAAGGCATTATATGAGGCACTGGAGATAGAGCAGGGAACAGACCCCTGAATTCATGGAGTCGGCCTTCTGGGGGTAGGGAGGCCACAGTAAACGAGATGCTTCTGTAAAGCACGAAGTCCTATGAAAATGAGACAAGTGATATAACTGATCGGGAGAGGAGGGAGGTTAGGAAAGGACTTGCTGGGAGTGATACCTCCCGAATGTGGAGAGAGGGCCAGTTGTGTAACAGTCTGGAGGGAGGGTGTTCCAGGCAGGGGAACTGGGCTTGGAAGATGCTCAGCATAATGGGAATGGCACGAAGGCCCGGTGGCTGAGGCGTGGTGTGGAGAGAGGACACAGAGGGGCCAGCGGGTCTGCTGGCCCAGGAGGAGCCATGCCTGGAGCTAAACTGGGTGCCAGTGACCTCAGACATCAGCTCTTCAGGGCCATCCTGCAGCGCCCCCACTCTGGGGTCCTAGATCCGTGATCGTGCTTTACCCCCGCCCCCACGTGGTGCAGCGCATGGGCGAGTACAATGTGTCCCAGGCCCCAGGGGCTCCACTTGGCCCAGAAAAGGCAGAACCTACCCTTCACCCCATCAATCCTCTTTCCCATCCACTGGGACCTCTCCCCACACCACACCTCAGCCACCAGGCCTTCATGCCTGCTCCCAGTGGACAGCAGGAGGTCTGTGATCAGGGCCCCAAAGGCTTCCTTGTCTTTTTCATTTACACATCGATTCCTAATGAACCAGGGGACTGTGCGGGTGCCAGGTGACGTTGAGTCCCAGCCCTGCCATCCACTCCTGGTGTGTCCTTGAGCCAGACACCTCCCTCTCCAGCCTTAACTTCCTCCTGGGTATAGGGAGGGAAAAGTTCCTTAAGGTAAGGCCTGGGTCTCAACCCCATATTCATAAAACCTTTCTGAAGTAGGGTGGAGCCTTCCACCCCAACCAAAAATCCCCTTGAGTTCCAAGGCCCTGGACTTGAATTCTTCCCCCAGTGGGAAAAACTGGGTCAAGCCTTCATCTGCTTGGTGTATGTTTGTTTGTTTTAAAGCAATGGTTTAAAAGAACTTGAAATAGTTGGCAACGTTTAAAAATTGGGAGAAATTACATTAAAAAATAAAGATTCCCTGCTTATCGGAAATGAAAAGATGAGGTGTCGCTGGGCTGTGCCAGCTCCACCGCCACCTCTGGATGTGCACACGTGTGCCCTCTGCAGTCTGCCGCAGTCCCCACCACTCCCTGCTGCCCCCCACGTAGGGAGCCGCCCTGCGAGACCACTTAGTCCCCTGGTCCACGTGCACAAAGGCAGATGAGTGAACTTTGGGTGCTCAGGTTCCAGATCCATGGACCTCAGTGAGGGGGGAGTGCACTGGGCCTCTGCCCTGATGCTCTGAGCCCCCTCCCCAAAAGGCCCATGCCCAAGAGAGTGGCCAGGAGGAGGCATCTCAGCATAACTAGAGGGGACCCTCGAATGTTCGTGTAAGACACCAGACCCTTTGCATGATACTGGAGCATGGGGAGCCCCCAAAGGACAGAAAATTTCTCGCAGGCAGGTGGGCTGGGTACCCAGAATCATATACACAAAATTAAATTAAATTCAAAGAAAATAAAGCTGGGACATCCCAGATGGGACAAAAGGGTCCTCTCTGTGATAATCAAGGCCTTTGCCTTTAGAGCAGCTACTGTGACTCGAGGTGGCAGGGGTGGAGTGTGGGGCTGGAGGAGTGAAGCCCACACTCTGGCCCCACACATCCAGCTAACACTCTGTTAGCAGAATGGTCCCCTTAGAATTCAGATCAGAGCCCTCACCCCGGTACTTCAGAATGTGACTGTATTTGGAGATAGGGCCTTAAATAAAGATGTGATTCAGTTAAATTAGGGTGTGTATGGGGGCGAGGGTTGCTGATCCAAACTGACGGGTGTCCTCATAAAAAGAGGTCAGGACTCCAAGAGACACCAGGGGCTCATGTGCACGGAGAAGGTGGCATCTGTAAGACTGAGGCCTCAGGAGAAGCCCTGCCAAAGCCTTGACCTTCCACCTCCAGCCTCTAGAACTGTGAGGAATCAGTGTGTGTTGTTTAAGCCCTGCAGTCTGCGGCATTTTGTCATGGCAGCCTAGCAGACTATTACAACTACCATATATGTACACGCACCCACCCCCCAAAAAAACTGGCCCCATGTACATACCCGCACATACATCCCCAGGCTCTCACCAGCCCTTTCACACCAACAGAGGTACTGGAGCACACATGATCTCCACTGTTGGTTATTTTATATGCAGCTGTGTGTATATATTAATCCCACACAATACTCTTGATTCTTATTGTAGTTTGATCTAATTGACTCCTCATGACCTAATACTGGAGTGGGTTGCCATGCCCTCCTCCAGGGGATCTTCCTAACCCAGGGATCGAACCCTACTCTCTTGTATCTCTTGCATTGGCAGGCGGGTTCTTTACCACTAGGGCTTCCCCCTTAGCTCAGTTGGTAAAAAAATCTGCCTGCAATGCAGGAGACCCCAGTTTGCTTCCTGGGTTGGAAAGATTCCCTGGAGAAGGGCTAGGCTACCCGCTCCAGTATTCTTAGGCTTCCCTTGTGGCTCAACTGGTAAAAAAAATCCACCTGCAGTGCAGGAGACCTGTATTTGATCCCTGGGTTGGGAAGATGCCCTGGAGAAGGGAAAGGCTACCCACCCCAGTTTTCTGGCCTCGAGAATTCCATGGACTGTATAGTCCACGGGGTCACAAAGAGTCAGACAGGACTGAGCGACTTTCACTTCTTTACCACTAGTGCCGCCTGGGAAGCCCACAGCCCTCATCAATGTATGTTTCCATTTGTCAAAGAGGAACCTAAGGCCCCTTCCAAGAACCAGTCATGATCATACTCTTGGAGAACAGGCAACACCAGGAGTGCCCTTCTCTCCCCAGCTTGCTGCCCACGTCTGCCTGAACAGTGAGGGGTTCTGAGGCACAGCACAGCCACTGGATTACATGTCCACTTTCAAAAACACTAATCCTGGAAGTAATAGATTCCTGAATGTATGTGGAACTCTTCAGATGTTTTGTCAATAACAGAAGATGCACCACAAGCCTCCAGATTCCTGGGGTCACAGGCTATTGACGTGGTACTGTGGACATGCACGCGTGCTGGTGAATTGGGAGGCGTGGAGTGTCAGAGAAGCTGCCTTTTCCTGCACTTTATAAACTAGATTGAACTACCTACTAGCCGGGGGATGAATACCTCTGGAGGTGAGGTATTCTTGATTCCAATATCAATACCAGGAGGACTTCCCTGGTGGTCCAGTGGTTAAGAGTCCATCTTCCAATCCATCTGCCAGAGTTCGATCCCTGGTCCGGGAAGATTCCGCATCCCACGGGGTAACTCAGCCCATGCACCACACTACTGAGCCCATGCAGCCTAGAAGCCCGTGCTCCTCTGCAAGAGAAGGCACTGCGGTGAGAAGCCCATGGCCCACGACCAGAGAGCAGCCCCCACTCACTGCAGCTACAAAGACCCACAACAAAGACACAGCGCAACAAAAAATAAGTAAATGTGCTTAAAAGAACTTCAAATATCAATATCATACCTTCCAGGCTGGCCGTCCCCACAGATGACTACCAGAATATCCTGGAGCAGCAGACTGTAAGGCTACTAACCAGACTGTGAGCACTCAGAAGCCAAGAGGGGTGTGGACCCCCTTCTCACAGTAGATCTTGAACTTCCTGCCCCTCCAGTGGCCTCTGCCCAGGGCCAGCAAGACAAGACCTGCAAGATCAAGTTCAGCCTGGTTGAGAAAAACGGAGACTGACCTCTAGGGCACATTGCATGTGCCATGGCTGCCTGGGCCTGCCCCCCACCCCCTTTCAAACCCCTCCTTCATGCATCTGTGGCCCAAGACCCCATGGAGGGGTGATCTGGACCTCACAACTATTTCTGGAGCCCTTGGATAAGAGAACGGAGAGCCTGAACTGACATCGCTGTGGCTAGTGGAGATCATGGTTTTCAAAATTATTTTTAAAAACATTCTTCAGGTAGATCAATAAAGATATCATAGATGAGGCTAAGGGCCCTGCTCTCCCTTCCCCTCGTTCTAATGCTGGTGTCTCTGGGGCTGAACGTCCCAACACTGCTCCCATGTACATATGTGCACGTGTCTAGGGAGGCAGAATCCCACTTGCACTCAGTCCCAGGCCAGGAGGTGAGAGCCTGCTCCTTACCCCACAGCAAGGGTTGTGTGTCCACCTGCTCTGCTTCTGCTGCCCATGTGTGCGAGCCTGCCACGTTAGCACCCTTGGCACCTCCTGGCATGCGTGGGAGGGTTCCCCTCCCTCGGACACTGACGGTGAAAATGCTGCCTCACTGGAACACTCTTCTTCAGTTTTAGTGGATCCTGCTGAATTAGGTTTCAATAGAAACAAAAAAAAAAAAAAAAAAAAAGAAAGAAAGAAAGAAAAAGAAAAAGCTTCACTGAATAAACATTGAGACTGACCCCACCTCCTTCTCAGACCACATGGAAGATTTCTGGATGGGGAATGTGGTGGGACTTGGGGGAACCCCCAGAAGCCAGTGGGAGGCAAGAAAGGATCCTCTTCAAGAGCCTTCAGGGGGAGCATGGCCCATGACACCTTGACTTTGGACTGATAGCCTCCAGAAGGGTGATGGAATAAGTGTCTGCTGTTCTATAGCGGTCTGTTAAGGCAGCTCTAGGAGACTCATACAGGGGATGTGTCCGGAGTCAACCGCACCTCTCACTCCGCTGCTGGAGCAAGGCTGAAGCCTTTCTTCTCTTTCCCCAGATGAAATACTTTTGCAGCCAGAGGGCCTTGCAGTCCTTAGCACCAGGATTACAGCCAGTGATGGTTCGGGTATGGGGGCCACATGACCCTGGTTAAGTAACTTGTTCTGTGTCCCACACAAAGGGGAGCCTCCTGCTCAGGCTTCCAGAGGAGCCCCACAGAGATAACTCTCTGTGCGGACCCTCCGGTTGTGTGTTCCCCTGTGACATCTGCCCACCTTCTGGCTCTCCTCCTTGGGGCAGATCAGGCTTCCCCCCAGGCCAATACAATCTCAGCTCCACCCTTCTCTTTCATTTCCCCTCCCCATCCTCCTCTTCTAGTTTAGAAAAATTTTAAATTCACCTACACATACATTTCAGCCCTGTGATTTCCCCTGGGATACTGAGGCCTGAGTAAGGATGCTGCGGTGAGTTTAGGAAACTACAGCCCTGGGAATGGGTGGCGAGGTGAAGTGGTGGAGTGTGTCATGCCTTCTATGGAAGGAGGAAATGCTGTTTCAGCTCTGCCAAGGGCCCCTTCTCCTGGACCCCTCTTGGGGAATCCAGCTTTCCATGATTCTGGTGACCTTAAGAGGAGAGGTGGCTGAGAGCAGAAAAGATGGGGAAGGTCAAAGAAGATAGGAGAAGGAAATTTTGGTCCGTTTCCTGAACAACTGGGCTCCCAGAACAACACTCAGGGCCATAGCAGTCTTGGTTCATGTCCTTGAAGGCTGCAGCTCAGAAGAGTCTTCCCTTAGCAGCCATGGACAGAGAGTAGCCAGAAAGACAAACTGTATCCTCCACCCAACAAAGTCCTCACACACTTTAAACCTTCAGGGGCTTCCCAGAGAACTTTCGTGAGTGTACAAGGCTCTGTGGGATCTAGGTCACCCACCTCTTAGTCTTTCCTTGCTTCCGTCTCCATGTTCCACACCCCAGGCACACCAGTCTTTACGTGTTCATACTGGCCACAGGGCCTTTGCACATGCTGTTCTCTTTGTTGTCTGGAATCCTCTTCACTCCCTCTTCTGGGTAATTCCTGAACATTCTTCAAGCCTCGGCTCACACCTCAGTCCTCAGGAAGGCTTCCCTGACATGTCCCCTTTTCCCCAGAGCAGCTCAGATTTCCCCTGAAGGGCTGTCATCACACCCCACCTTTCTCCATAGCAACACTTATCAGGACTGTGATTACACACAGTGCTAATAAAAGCTCTTGCTGGTCTTCGTTTGCATCACATGACCATCGCAGTACAGGTTCCTCTTGAAACTGGGGAGGGCGATGGGGACAGCCCCAGCTGAATCACTTGGTTTGGAAGAAGTATATTTCTCAGATGGGAATTACCCCAGGAAGAGGCCACTGCTACCAGCAGGGGCGGAACAACTTCCACCCCTAGTGAAGGCAGCCTGTCTGTGCACCCACCTCTCTGGAGGCCTGTCTAGCTGGCAGGAGAGGCGGGGAGAACCCAGTTGTTGCTTAGGTTGGAGCAGCTAGATAATCATGGGCTCCATCAGGAGACAGTGAGCAAGTAGAAAGAAAGAAGGAAACAACGGAAGCTCCAGGCTGCCCCCAAAGAGGTGCCAGAGCCGCATCCCGGCCTAGGGATGGGGGCAGCATGCGCGCAGTTCTCTCCACGCAGTGGACAATCGCTGGCCTGGGGGTCTGAGGGTGCACCCACCTCTGCTGTCACAGAGGCCACGTCTGGCTGCAAGGTGCAATGGCCAGGACCCAGATAAAGCTTGGAGAGCAAGTAGAAAAAAGTGATCTTATGAGAGGAAAACAGAGTGAGTAGCAGAGTGTCTTGGGGATGGGGTAGGAAGGGCTCTTATGAGGAGACAGTCGGGCATGTCAATATCTGGAGGATGAGCTCTTCCGATAGGAAACAGCAAATGCAGGGGGCCTTTGGTAGAAATGAATATGGTGTGTTCTAGAAGACAGAAGGTTCTTGTGTATGGGGCATGGGAGTCTGAGCGAGCAGAGGGAGGGGGCCACAGGGGCCCTGAAAAGGAGCTGCCTATTACCCCAAGAGCTGTGAGAAGCTATAGGAGGACATTCAGTGTGAGAGAAAGCCCTTAAGGCTCTGAGATTCCAGGACTCGGTGGTGGGAGGGGGGTGTCTTCCGGGAAGCCCCCCGGAGTCTGCAGCCTTTATGAACACACACTGCTCCCCCCAGGCTCCTGCCGCCATAGAGCAGAGTTCTGACACTACTTCTGTGTGAGGCAATGGAGACATCTGCTGCATTGTAGACACAATTGGACACTTTTCAACATATTGCTCAGCCTGTAATTTCCAACAGCTCCATCCAACTCAGCCCACACCAGGCAGGGCAGGCGGCACCAGGGCAGCTTCTGCGGCAGAAGCAGGCACGCGGGAGGTGCTGCCAGACCTCCTGGGGCTCCCAGGTCGGGGAGAGTTGTCAGGGGGAGGCTTTTCCCCAAGGGGCTGTCTGGCCGGTGACTTAGGCCTCTTTGGCTTGGGGCATTTCAAGCGTAACGTGGAGGGCTCATCTGGATGTGAACTGGTGAAAGTTTTAAGCCAAGAACTTGCTTCCTGGAGGAAGGGACAGGTGCATGTGAGAGGTTGGCATTTCCCCACATCCTGATGAAACCCTGCCCCTGCTGCTGTGCTGGGGACCTTGAGGCTGGGAGAGGGAAGTGCCCGCATGAGCTCACACTGAGCTGTAAGTGGCAGAGTCATCACTTGAGACTACGTTGGCTGGGCATAGAGGGTCTGACCCTTCAGCACCCCACGCTTTGAGATCATTCCCTGGGCACCTACCACAAGGACATCACCAATGTTCACAGGATCTTGCTCCTGCCGTTCCCTCCCCAGAAATGGATCTGAGAACAGGGAAGCTGAGGCCCCATGGCCCCAAATGGTCCCTGTGTCACAGCCCCCACACCCACTATGGGCAAACCTCACAGTCCAGCTGGCCCTGCTCACACGCCTTACTCCAGCCTGACACCTGAATGGGTGGCCTGAGAATTTTCAAAAAGATTCCGTGGGCTCTTTCCAGTGGTTGGTTTTGGCCCATGCCCATATGAAGGGGCAGGAGGGGAAGCTGAGGGCTGCAGTGGGCAGACAAGGGGCTGTGTTTTGAGGCCACCCTCTTCTATGTCTTTTGACCCACTTTTCCTCTAGACCCTCTCAGGATCCTGGGCTGCTCACAGTCCTCAGGTAAGTACAACCCTCTGAACCATGAGAGGGCATTGCTTAGCCCCTTCCATGTCAGGGCCCAGCCAGAGGAACAAGGACTGCCTCGTCTTTCCATTTCTGTAAGTTTCCGAGGCCAGCCTTCTCAGCAAGGGAAGGAAGCAAGGCCCCTGCCATCCCTCATATCCTTATCTCTCACAAAAGGACCGAATCCCTTGTTCCAGCTGCAGTTTCAAGACAGCTCAGGGAATAGCTCTGAGTGACCTGGCTTGGGTGGTGCGGCCACCTGGGACCAGTCAACTGCTGCAGGGGTCGGGTGGGAGCAGGGATGATGACTGAGGGGCTGCAGAGAGGAAGGAGCAATTCCCCCCAAAACAGCATGCGTGTGTGTGTGTGTTGTGGTGCGGGGATACTGTTTCCAGAAGGAAGGAGAGGCCAATGGGCAAAGCACAACAGGAAGAGCTTAGAGGAAGAGGTGGCGTCTGCATGGGCTTCGAAGGGTGGGGACAGCTTGGATGCACAGGGGGAGGACAGGAGAGCCACAGCTGGAAAAATGGTATAGACAGGCCCAGGGGTATGTCTGGGGCATGGGATCTTGGGTGAGTATGCCACGTGGAGTCTACAGTCAGGGGAAAGGGAAAGTCGTTCAGTCATGTCTGACTCTGTGACCCCATGGACTATACATTCCATGGAATTCTTCAGGCCAGAATACTGGAGTGGGTAGCCTATCCCTTCTCCAGGGGATCTTCCCGACCCAGGAATCGAACCTGGGTTTCCTGTATTGCAGGCAGATTTTTTAACAGCTGAGCTCTCGGGGAAGTCAAGGGACCAGACACCAGAACCAGGTCTCTGCTAGCTAGCTCAGTGCTGTTGGGAAAAGGTGCCCTCCTGGGCTGGCACAGTCCAGGGGCAGAGGATGTGGTGAATGAATGCAGAATAGGTTCTGGCCAGGAGGTGGTGTGTACAACATGCGCAGCTGTGTGTGATAGCCCTGCCCAGGATGTCAGGCCTGGACTGGGCTGACCCTTGGGGGTCAGTTCACTTGGGGGCCCCTCTCTCTGGAGTTCTCTGTCCCACTGTGCCTGACCAGAATGCAGCCTCTTGCAGCAACACCATCAATACGGGAACAAGGATGGCAGCCCCCCAGCTGATGGGTGAGAAGCTGAGAGCCTGGTAGGCAGCTCTATGCATCTGCTGCACACTCCTTGAAGCGGCCTGGGGCAGAACACAGGAAGCAATTCATCAGCCACGTGGGCCTGCGTGGACGCCCACCCTGTTCCTGGGCTTTAGGTCTTCTGATGCCCAGTGGACAGGCCTCTGATCCCTCCCAGCCCACCAAGAGGCTGGGGGAAGCAACACACACCAATTACAGGAGCCAATTAATTCGCACTTAACAGGGATATTTTCTTTTACTGCACAAAACCGAGGGGCATAAAATCCTGATTCCTCTTCTGCGGCTCCATCCTGCTCTCCGTGTGCTCATAGCATTTAATAACTCCTGCCACAGACCGAGGGCCAAATCTGTGCGGGGCGCGGGGAAGCCGAGAGGGCAATTCCCCATCAACAATCTGGTGAGGAAGCCACTGCCGTCTGCGCTGTTTATACTTCCGTTTCCCCTCCGCAGCTCCCAGAAGTTTCCATAAAAACAGATGTAAGTAATCAAAGACTTCCCAGCCCCCGAACAGCTCTGCTCCTGAAAGTTTCCACGGAGCCTGCTCCCGCTGCTGGGGTTTGTGGCTCCAAAAGACTCTTAAACCAGCCCTCAAATCTCTCCCAGGAAGGAGGAGGAGTCCTCGCCTGCAGATCTAATATCATTTGTCGAGTATTTTATGGTCAATAATAACAGTAATAGCACCTCGGCTGTGCTGGTGTCTTCTCCAGTCACACTCAGAGCACGCTGTGTGGGACCTCCATGGCATCACTGTGGCCTGTGAGCAAGGTGTCTCACTCCCACTTTGGGGGTGGAAAGAGGGAGGTACACTGAAGGGGCCAGCCTCAGCGCCATCCCCCCTAGAGTCTCAGTGCTCCAGGACGAAGGTGGGAGTTGTCCTCTTCCTTGGAAGGCCTGTTGCTGGCCTTTTCCCACATTCCTTGTGCAGCGTAGCTTACCAAGTGCCGGGAGCCTGGAGCTCAGCAGTGGGGGAGGATTGAGCCAGGACACCGAGTGTGATGCTGATTAAACATCACGACTTCAGGCGATCTTACTGCTCTGAAGGTCTGGCCCAATCCACACATTTTACAGGGGGAACTCTCAGGGCTAACGCCTGGACACCCAGCCAGGATCCAAGCCCCAGGCTTCTCCACCCATGCTCCCTGCATTTCAGCACATCAGTGCCAGCATGAGCTGAGTGGTGAGTGAAAAAGTGACTTTTAAATCAAACAGCTCAGACTGCACCTATGTGGGGCTGGTTCTCTGAGACCCAGAGGGCAGGGGCCTTGAGCTTGACTCACAGACCACATGCCTATTCCCAGGGCTGTGAGTCTTGAGCTAAAGATACAACGAGGAAGGAAATGTCCACCTGGGAAGTCAAACTTCTCCAGGGACACCCTTTTTAGGTTTGAGATGGCTGGAATCAGTTCCTGCAATCAAAGCCCAGGACACCGTGGCCCCATGATCAGTCGTACCTGATGGCGATCATAGCAAATGCGTGCGGAGCACCTGCTGTGTGCCAGGTGTCGTTACTTTAGCTCGTCTTCACAGGGCCCTAGTAATACTATCCCCACCTCACTAATGAGGCTCCTGAGGCTCAGAGAGGTTAAGTAACCTATTCAAAGTCACACAGCTAACAACTCAGGCCATCTGTGCCCAGATTCTGCATTCTTGACTAGCACACAGGTCTGACTTGACAAACCACAGTGGTTTCTTGGCATCTTAGTGGCAAAAATAGGCTGCGGGCTCTGGGCGTATGCTTTAACGGGGAGGTGGATGAAGTGAACTTCCCCATAGTAACCCTCCTCTACTACGTGAGTGTGAGGGCCCTGGTGGGGTAGGAGCATGCCAAGTTTCCAGGTCATCCCCCGCCCCGGTGGGCTGTGTGTGGAATGTCCAGAGGCTGCGCTGGCCCAGGTCCCCACCTCAGGTGAGGGGCCTCAGGAGGATCTTCAGGTCATCAGCAGAGGGAGCCAGAACAGACAGGTGGAATGCCCGGGGAGGCATGGACTGCAGGTGTGGTCTCCGGAGCCTGGAGTCCAAGGAGACGAGGACAAGGAGCAGAAGGGGCACCTCCGACTCCAGCCAAAGCAGTGCTTCTTGTTCTCCTGCACTTCCCGGACTCCCGAAAGGAATCTCAGCTGAAGAAAGGCCTCTCCTCAGCCGACAGGAGGTTAAGTCTGGAGCTGTCAACAGCTCTTCTCCCACCACTTGGGGACCACTTGCCCGAGAATAATGCCAACGCAGAGAAAGGCAGAGACAAAGAAGAGAGTCCTGTCAGCAGAATTCAAGCCCCTGAAGCCAGCCACACCTGAAGTCTGCAAACGTTCTCACAGCAAGAGCCAATAATTTGTTGGTGTTACTTCAGTTTTCCCTTGAGCCTGCTGACTCAGGGTTCTGTCACTTTTACCTGAATGAATCCTGACGAGTATGGGTCTATCTACACTAGAATAAGCACCAAGCTTTCCCCGGCCTTGAAGACTTTTCTTGCCATCACAACAAAGAGAGAAGCTCTAATACCCTGGAAGGACTGTCTTTCCTTGAGTTCCATCAACAGAGAGGAGCAGCTAGCATGAAGCCACTCACACCCTCATTCTCCCACCGAGGGTGCCTTGGAGGCTAAGAACCAGAGGTCTGGTGAGGGGCCTGCAGCTCTCCTGGTCAGAGGGACCCTCACCCACCACAACACCCTCTACTGTCCATTTCCCACCCAGCAGCCTGACGGAGCTTGTAACAGAAACCGGCCCTGTCTCTCCTCTGCTCAAAACCATCCAGTTCTCCTTGCACCTAGATTCCAACCAGCCCAGTGCTGTGCCTCAGCCTGGTCTCTCCACTCCCTGGGCTCCAGCCCCTCTGGCCTGTTCTCTCATCTAGAATCAGACCGCCCGTTCCGCCTCCAGGCCTCACTCCCACGGTGGGAAAGCAGCTCACCCCACAAGGCTGTCACCTCCCCGGGCGCCTTCCCTGACCAGCCCCTTCCAGTCTTCCTGTGATTGCCTTCCTCTTCCACCACCCCTCGTGAATCTGCTCCCCGCCGGAACAGAAGATAATTAGCATTACGGTGACCACAGGGCCTGCATGAGAGCTGTTACACATTGGGCGCGCAATAAACACTTGTGGGAGGAAGAAGGAATGGAAGGAGGGAAGGAAGAGAAGGAGGGAAGGAAGAGAAGGAGGGAGGGAGGGAAAGAGGGAGGGAAGGAAGGAAGAAAGAAAGACCATAGGGTGAACCCAGCCTCGAAGCCTTGCCAACAACACTCACGGCTCCTGCTCACCCGCCCTCATCTTTCATCTTCACGTGCGCATCAGAGCAACCCACCCTCATTCTCCACCTTTCTTCCAGAGAAGGTTCAGCACCCGTGATGAGGGGTCTTTCTTCTATCCCCAAAGTCCTCTCACCAACCCATGGCTGCCCCTCTGACGAACCTGGGAATAAATGCCTCCTGAGATGCTGCTGGCCACAGCTGCTCCAGGGGACCCCCCGTCAGCCCTCTGGGACTGCCCAGATGGGATGGAGGCGGGGGCTCCAGCAGGCCCTGTTCCAGGGAGCAGTGGCCCAGGATAGTGGTGGGGTTTTTTTTTTTTTTTCCATATGAGGAAAAAATTAGCTTTCCTTACCAGACAAGAATGACAATTTACAGAAAATTATGCTCTGAATTCATAATCTGGAGTGAGCGGAAATGGTATTCTATAGTAATCCATCCCAACTGACTCGCTATTGTATACGCACCTGCTAACATTTTTTAAGCCGGGACTTTATGGAAAGGACATTTTGATCGCTTCTGAAGTTTGCTGAGCAATTCCCCCCTCTCTCAGGCATACGGTCTTTGTGCTGGAAATTTCCCTCGTGGCTTCCTGCAAGCACCGGCAGACGGGCACGTGGGCTCGCAGGCGGGCACGCGTACATACAGCCGCAGCCCCCTCTCGTTGGCATGACTCTAATGGGGGGCTTTGCAGGTGCCGAGCTGTGGAAATGGAAGCTGGGAGAGTGAAATAACAGTTGGCACCTGTGCCGAGCTTGCCCGAGGAGCTGCAAACTGTGGTGCCCGCCGGAATTAGAGATGCTTTCCAGCACGGGCTGAAAGGAGAGCGGAGGACGGGGAGGGCTGGAGGGCTCGGCCTGGGCTGCCCCTGGGCCATCCAGGGTCAGGGGTGTGAGAGTGGGGCCTCAGGCTGTGGAGACGCTGGGAAGGAGGGGGCCGGGTGACCATCAAGCCCTCGAGCACCCAGCCTCTGTGGTGCCAGAGAAATCACTCACTCCAGGCCCACTGGTTCTTGCCTCAGCCTCCAGCCCAGCACTGACCCAAGGCATAGTGGACTGGGAGCCCCATGTGCACAATGAGGCTGCAACATGCCTCGGTGCCCTGCCTGGGCTTGGCACATAAGAGGTACTAGAAAAGTACCTCCAAAGCTTAGTCAAGACCTGGTCAGAGGACCAATCCTCTGGAGAATGGACCCTTCTCACTGATGTTCAGACCCTACAGCTCCTGGATCTCCAAGTCCTGTTCTTTCGGGGGCTCACTGACACCAAAGCTCAGAGAACAGGTGGGTTGTGGGCGGGGACAGCAGGGAGGGGCCTTGTTTCCATTGGGATCATCAGGAGAGTGATAGTTACGCCAACCTATGACCCAGGCATGAAGAGTTCACTGAAGCTCTCTCCGCAAGAGCTAGTATTTAGGAACCTTCTGAATTGACAGCAGGAGGGGAGCAACAGACAAGCCGTGGAAACGGGCTACAGCAGCAGCGGGCGAGAATCTGAGATGCACCCTCCTGCAGCGGAAACTGCTGGAGATGCCGTTCCTGACAAAGAAAGTACGTTTAAGACAAAGTAAGATGCAAACAACATGCGATGTGATTTCACTTATTTTTGTCCTTTTTACTTTTTTTCCCCCACTTTTTAAAAAAGTCTTACAGAATGATGCCATACACTGTGATCAGGTGTGTGCACGCATACACACACCCACATGCACAAATATGTCAAATGTGTAGAGAGCAGGGAAGGAAGTCACCAGCTATCGGCCATATCTCCCTCTGGGGTGAAGGAGTTTCTGGAGTTGGTGAGAAAGGGGTGCTTGGGCCTTATCTGTAGTGT
This sequence comes from Capra hircus, assembly GCF_001704415.2. Lineage (NCBI taxonomy): Eukaryota > Metazoa > Chordata > Mammalia > Artiodactyla > Bovidae > Capra > Capra hircus. Next base: position 41,571,454 of record NC_030825.1, read on the forward strand.
CTAGATCATTCTTACTATGGGAATGTATTCATGCCTGTCTCTGTAATTAAAAGTTAATGATTATTTTAAAAGAATCATCTGAGACAGGACAGTCCCACCAACCCGAACCATTACGAAGCCCTCCTTATTATTCCTTTGTTTCATTCATACATATATTAGTTCACTCATTCAATAGGTACCCTTCTCCTGTCGTTTGCTTATTTAAGAAGCATTAACTGTTACTCTAGGTTCTAAGCTGCATCATTGAACAAACACACAAGGTCCCTGCCCCCAAACTACACATTTGTGTGTGTATGTGTGTGTGTGTGTGTGTGTAAATGCACACTCATGCATGTGCGTCTCCTCCACAGCCCCACTGGGTGCCTGGAGCGGGAGAGGAACAACAGACAGCTGTTTTCCTTCATCCTCTGAGTTGATGGAGGTGGACAGGGACAGTAAAATGGCTTGCCTTGAGCATATGAAAATAACACATTGGCCAGGAAATGAGCTGACAGGAGGCCACTGTCTCTTCCCACAAAGCCCCTGTCGTGGGCTTGTGGCCTCTGCTCACCCTTCAGGCCCAGTTCAAATGCCCCCTTTTATTGAAAGTCCTGCTGAGTGTCCCCACTCCTCCCCAAACCATGTGGGCTCTGCCTCGCACCAGAGCATCTCGCCAGTAGCTCCTGGTCAGCGTCACAGACTGGCAGCCAGCTGACAATTAGAAAGCTGAGGGGTATTTTGTGATGTCAGCCCGGTGGGTTGAGAGGCTCCATACCTGTGCAGGCAGCGGGCCCGGCTGTCCTGCATCTAGCCTACTTCATGTCCTGTGGCACCCGAGTTTGTAATCCTCCCTTCACAGAACACCTGGGTGTGCATTTGTCTTGTTCCTCCACCTACCACCCGACCTGATGCATCACATTAATCCCAGGCCAGGCCAGGCCATGCCCAGTGGAGCGCTGGATGGTTAGACAGCTGGCTGGATGGGTGGACAAGTGGATAAACAGAAAAATGAAACAGAAGGGGCAGACTGACACCTAGGTGTCAAGCTACTCTGCATAAGGAATCTTGGAGACGAGGAAGATGTTGGGGAAGGACGGAGGGGCATCTCCTTCTCTTTTCCAATAAGAGGAAAATGTTGTCAATGAAATCAGTCAGCAGATAGCTGCTGCACTACCCTGTACCACTTGCGGCCTGGCAGGTGGGGAGAAGTAAGAAAAAAGGAGAAAAGGGAGAAGACAGAGAGAGCTAGGCAGGGAAGCGGGGATGGGGTGGGGAGAAAGAGAAATTGGGCTCAAGGCTGTATAGACAGGATGGTGAGGTTGGGGGAGCCTGTGTGCAGGCTAGGTCAGCTAGAGGGAAGGCAGAGCCCTGGAAAGCTCAGTCCTTCCCCCTGCCACCTGCAGATGCTTCTGCTCTGGTATTATAGGTGATTTTGCTGAGAATTAGGTCCTGAGATGCCCAACCTGGAACGAGCCAGTTCTTGTCTCTCTAGAATAGCCTCTGCCAACTAAAGGCTTGGGCTCTGGAGTAGACAGGGGGCCCCAGATTGAGGGTTGGGGGTAGGGATCACCAACCTTACTGGAACTTCCCTCAGTTTGGTATCAGCTCCCTGAACCTGAAAATCACGACAATTTCCCCCAAAGGTATGTCTAATGCCCCACTTGGAGTCACCACCCAGAGTCTGTTCATTTAATGAGTATTTATTGGGGCCCTTTGGTGTGGGAGGCTGTGCAAGTATTGCATAGGACGGGTACTGAAATCTGCTCTCATGGAAGCTGGCAAAATCATGGGCATGGGGGTTTGGGAGAGATAATAAGGAAACAGGGAAAACAACAGCTGGGTTGAATGCTAGGAAGAAAAGAAAATCAGTGCTACGATAAGGTGACTGAAGGGCAACAGGTCAGAGGGTGGGCAGGGAAGGCCCTGTGGAGGAGTTGGCACCTAAGCTGAGAGCTGACAGGCTGAGGAAGGAAGCTTGTAAGTCTGTTTTCCCAAGGCAGGCAAGGCACACCCAGGTTCCTCATTCTCTTCAGTTCTCAGATCTGTCAGCAGACACTGCCCAGGTGCCATCACTGGGCCTGGCACCAGGCTAGGCACTGGGGAGGTGGCCGAGAAGAAGCACCTTCAGGGTGTGCAGGGGCCAAAAACTGTGCCACCAGAGTCAGCCTAGTTCAGAGGGGTGAATGGCTTTGGGCACCCAATAGAGGACGCTCTTAACTGCTCAGTAAAGTCCTGGAGGCCTTCCTGGAGGAGATGATGGCTGAGCTAGGTACTGAAGAAGAATTTGCCGGTCAGACAAGCTGGGAAAGGGCATCCCAAGCAGTGGCTTGGGGCAACTTGAGGTTTGAAGAGCCTATTGAGCAAGTCCCAGAGGGAGGAAAGAGCAAAGAGAGATGGGGCTGGAGGGGCACAGGATCAGATTACCAAGAGCTGGACATGCTTTTCAAAGAATAGTGGGCTTCATCCAGGGGACAATGAGGAGCCATCTAGGGTTTTAAGCAGTATGCGATCTTCTTGCGTCTTAGAAAAACCTAAATTTTCTAAAACTTATGTTTTAGAAAAACCACTCGGCTGTCCCTTTAAGGAGAAGGAACAATGGTAGACCAGGGAAGGGATGGGAAAGGGACATGTTCTTGGTGGGAATAAGACACAAGGGTGAGAAATAGCCTGGAGGGAAGTAAATAAGACGTGCACACCCCTGAATGGGTCACTGAGAGGAAAGAAGGAGCCAGGAAAGACTACCTCCAGGGTGCTCCTGTTGTTTTGCCTGCCAGTAGCTAGGATTTCCCTTGGGAAGCACCCCTCCTCTCACTCTTGGTCCATGGCAACACCCCCAGGCCCAAAATGAGCACATAATGTGAGCCAGACCAGTGGACATCAAGTGGGAGAGCGTCTGCTTGGATAGCTAAGCTAGCCATTTCTGCCACCACCCATGGAGAGCCTGCCAGACATCAGGACGGAGAAGTGGACACAACCCTGATGAATGGGGCCCTGAACCCAGCTATACCTGAAGTATCATACTTTAACATGAATCGGAAAATCCGTTTCCTAAGGCAAATTTGCACTAAGATTCTGCTGCTGCTGCTGCTGCTGCTGCTGCTGCTAAGTCATATCAGTCATGTCTGACTGTGTGACCCCATAGACGGCAGCCCACCAGGCTTCCCTGTGCCACTGGCAACCAAAACAATTCTGACCAAATCAATACAGAAGGCAGAGGTAAGTGGGACCAGGTTCCTGTCCTTAAAGAGAGCCATGGTATCTGATGGGACCAGAAGTTACAGGCCACCTAGATTTCACTTTTCACTTTGATGCATTGGAGAAGGAAATGGCAACCCACTCCAGTGTTCTTGCCTGGAGAATCCCAGGGATGGGGGAGCCTGGTGGGCTGCCGTCTATGGGGTCGTACAGAGTCAGACACGACTGAAGCGACTTAGCAGCAGCAGAGCACAGAGTGCTAGGCATCAAAATGAGGTGCAAACATATGCCTCCACAGGACATTCAGGGAGAGCAAAGACAGGATAGCTCCCTGGAGGAGGTGGCATTTGACCGGGCCTTAAATCATGTTGACAGCTGAAGATGGACAGACGCACAGATCAGGAAAGAAAGCAGTGAAGGAAAAGAAGAGGTTAGACTCTCAGATGCATCTGGCTCCCAAGTGGCAGAGTTGGTACAGGGGTGCACTGGGAGACTGGGCCCTAGGAGGGGCTGACCCTGCCAAGGCAAACATATGCCTGTTGTAGCCTCACCTGTTAGGGGAGCAAACCTCCAAACACTACATACCACGAGGAAGAGCCACCTCAAGTAGGCAGCCTAGTCTGACGCAGTGCCATCTTGAGGAGAGGGGCCAGACTGCAATCTGGACAAGACATCAGAGGCTGCCATCCACATGTGGACCCAGCTTCCTTGCCAGCTGAGCCCTCGGCCTTCGAGACCAGGCTCATGGGCTGCTTCATCCTGGCCTGGCCACTTCCAGAGAGGCCAGGCCCTAGCAGCACGAGCAACCTCCTTGGTGAGCAGCAGTGGGAACATCAGTAGGCATTCTGTGGAAGGAGCTCGAGGGCGCTGTTTGGAAGGTGGGCTCATTTCTATGGGTCATCTGCTCTCAGCAGACTCCTCTTTCCTGCCACCTTCCCAGTGCCACCCACTATAGCTCGCAGAGTGACAGCCTCAGCACCCAGTGGGCAGGCCCAGAGCCCTAGCCTGCTCTCTTATACTGGATTCACCTGAGGCCTCAGTTCCCCCAACTGAAGAACTTCTGCCCTGGCTGCTTCCTGGGGATCTTCTGGGGGCATGGAATGAAGTTGTGGTAGGGAAGTGCAGGATCTGGCAAAGTACAAAAGCAAGACAGCAATGCCCTCCAGTGCAGTGCACCAACTGCATCCTCCATGGTCTGGGGTGAGGTGAGGCTGCGGGAGGGGATGGTCAGATGGGCCTACAGAAAATCCTCCATTGCAGAACACTGAACATAACTACATCCAAAAGTCAGATAATAACAAGTGTTGGTCAGGATACAGAGAAATCATAACCCTCACATACTGCTGATGGGAGTATAAAACAGAGCAACTGCTTTGGGAAAAGTCTGCTAGGTCCTTAGGTGGTTAAGCATGGAGTTACCATGCGTGCATGTCCTCAGTCATGTCTGATTCCGTGAGACCCCATGAGCTGTAGCCTGCCAGGCTGTCCACAGGATTTTCTAGGCAAGAATGTTGGAGTGGGTTGCCATTTCCTACTCCAGGGGGGTAGGGCATCTTCCTGACCCAGAAACCGAACCTACGTCTCTTGTGTTTCCTGCCTTGGCAGGTGGATTCTTTACCACTGCACCACCTGTGACGCTCATATAGAGTTACCATATGGCCCAGCAATTCTACTCCTGGGTATATACCAAAGAGAAATGAATACAAAATCATGTACCCAGATGTTTATAGTAGGATTATTCTTATTAGCCAAATAGAAACAATCCAAAACTAAATGCGGCATTTCCACACAATGGAATATTCAGTCAGTCAGTTCAATTGCTCAGTCGTGTCGATTCTTTGCGACCCCATGAGCTGCAGCACGCCAGGCCTCCCTGTCCATCACCAAACCCATGTCCATTGAGTTGGTGATGCCATCCAACCATCTTATCTTCTGTCGTCCCCTTCTCCTCCTGCCCTCAATCTTTCCCAGCATCAGGGTCTTTTCAAATGAGTCAGCTCTTTGCATCAGGTGGCCAAAGTATTGGAGTTTCAGCTTCAACATCAGTCCTTCCAATGAACACCCAGGACTGATCTTTAGGATGGACTGGTTCGATCTCCTTGCAGTCCAAGGGACTCTCAAGAGTCTTCTCCAACACCACAGTTCAAAAGCATCAGTTCTTCGATGCTCAGCTTTCTTTATAGTCCAACTCTCACATCCATACATGACCACTGGAAAAACCATGGCCTTGACTAGACAGACCTTTGTTGACAAAGTAATATCTCTGCTGTCTAGGTTGGTTATAACTTTCCTTTCAAGGAGTAAGCGTCTTTTAATTTCATGACTGCAATCACCATCTGCAGTGACTTTGGAGCCCATAAAAATAAAGTCAGCCACTGTTTCCACTGTTTCCCAATCTATTTGTCATGAAGTGATGGGACCGGATGCCATGATCTTAGTTTTCTGAATGTTGAGCTTTAAGCCAACTTTTTCACTCTCCTCTTTCACTTTCATCAAAAGGCTCTTTAGTTCTTCTTCATTTTCTGCCATAAGGGTGGTGTCATCTGCATATCTGAGGTTATTGATATTTCTCTCGACAATCTTAATTCCAGCTTGTGCTTCCTCCAGCCCAGGGTTTCTCATGATGTACTCTGCATAGAAGTTAAATAGGCAGGGTGACAATATACAGCCTTGACATACTCCTTTTCCTATTTGGAACCACTCTGTTGTTCCATGTCCAATTCTAACTGTTGCTTCTTGACCTGCATATAGGTTTCTCAAGAGGCAGGTCAGGTGGTCTGGTATTCCCATCTCTTTCAGAATTTTCCACAGTTTATTGTGATCCACACAGTCAAAGGCTTTGGCATAGTCAATAAAGCAAAAATAGATGTTTTTCTGGAATTCTCTTGCTTTTTCAATGATCCAGCAGATGTTGGCAATTTGATCTCTGGTTCCTCTGCCTTTTCTAAAACCAGCTTGAACATCTGGAAGTTCATGGTTGATGTATTGCTAAAGCCTGGCTTCGAGAATTTTAAGTATCACTTTACTAGCGTGTGAGATGAGTGCAATTGTGTGGTAGTTTGAGCATTCTTTGGCATTGCCTTTCTTTGGGATTGGAATGAACACTGACCTTTTCCAGGCCTGTGGCTGCTGCTGAGTTTTCCAAATTTGCTGGTGTATTGAGTGCAGCACTTTCACAGCATCATCTTCCAGGATTTGAAATAGCTCAACTGGAATTTCATCACCTCCACTAGCTTTGTTTGTAGTGATGCTTCCTAAGGCCCACTTGACTTCACATTCCAGAATGTCTGGCTCTAGGTGAGTGATCACACCATCGTGATTATCTGGGTCGTGAAGATCTATTTTGTACAGTTCTTTTGTGTATTCTTGCCACCTCTTCTTAATATCTTCTGCTTCTGTTAGGTCCATACCATTTCTGTCCTTTATTGAGCCCATCTTTGCATGAATTGTTCCCTTGGTATCTCTAATTTTCTTGAAGAGATCTCTAGTCTTTCCCATTCATTGTTTTCCTCTATTTCTTTGCATTGATCACTGAGAAAGGCTTTCTTATCTCTCCTTGCTATTCTTTGGAACTCTGCATTCAGATGGGTAAATCTTTCCTTTTATCCTTTGCTTTTTGCTTCCCTTCTTTTCACAGTTATTTGTAAGGCCTCCTCAGACAGCCATTTTGCTTTTTTGCATTTCTTTTTCTATTTCAATGGAATATTATTTGGTCATAAAAAGGAACATGGATGAACTTTGAAAACATTATGCTAAGTGAAAAAAGGCAGACACAAATACCATATACTATTAATATGATGATTCCAGTCTATTAAAAGCCAGGTTAGGAAAAATCTAGATATAGGAAATGGTTGCTTAGGGCTGAGGAAGGGCCTTAGAAGGGTAACTGGTAATGAGTTTCTTTTTGAGGTGATATAAATTTTATAAAATTGACTGTGGTGATGGTTGCACATATCTGTGAATAAACTAAAGCCATTTAATTGTCCACTTTAAATGGGTGAAGTATGTGCTATGTGAATTATATCACAGTAAAGCTCTTTTTAAAAAGAGAAAGCAAAAAGTTGCAACTATCAGACAAATTCAGAGTGGACAATGTCCTATAAGACAGCTGGCCCGGACTTGTCAAAGAGCCGAAGTCATGGGAAGAAAGTGGGTGGGCACGGGATAGGGGCTACTCTGCATTGAACGAGAACAAAGAGCAGACCCAACAACCAAAAGCAGTGAGGGGACTTTGACTGGATCTTGGCTAAAAGCAAAACCTGGGGACAGCTGAGGCTTTTCGACATGGATTAGGTATCAAGTGGTATCATGAGATAATTGTTAGTGTTCTTATATTTGAAAGTGCTATGGGTTTTATTGAGGATAATGTCCTTATTCTTAGAAGGTACAAATATTTAGGGGTGAAGTGTCAGGATGTCTACAATTGTATAGCAGAAAAGGTGTGTGTGTGTGCGTGTGTGTGTGTGTGTGTGTGTGTGTGTGTAGAAAGAATGAGAACAAGCAAATATAGCAAAATATTAAAAACTGGGAATTCTAAGTGGGAGTTAGGTATTCATTACACTATTCCTTCAATGTTTTAATATATTTAATATGAAAAAGTCAGAGGGAAAAAGGTCATTTTTGCCTTTGTGTTACTTCCCAGGACTTTGAATCCTGGGTTCTCCACCCCAGTGAAGGGTGTCATTAGAGGCCAGCTCTGCAGGGCAGAAACTCTGCATCTCTGGACTCCTGCTCCCTACCACAGATCAACCCAAGCCGAGTTGGTCTTACTCCAAACAGCACTGAATCCACCCTCTTCCTGCCTGGCCCTGCCATACCCAGGCTGCAACAGCCACCACCTCTCTGATCATCACTGTAGTCTCCAGCATCTATCTCCCCCAGAAGCCTGTTCTCCACAGGGCAGCCCAAGGAGTCTTTCCAGGACACATCTCTGATTTCCTCCTATGGCTCTCAGTATGAAGAAGGGAGAACTCACCATGCCTGAACCCCAGCTTGAGCACCTGCCACCTTCCAGCTCCTGGTCTCGCCTGTGCCAGGGCCTTTTCCATGCCATTCCCTTCACTAGGAGTGCCTCCTTTCTCTGTCAATTCCTTCCAATCCTTTACCTCTCAGTTGAAACATCAACTAATTTCAACTCCTTCCAGAAGTTGTTACCCTGGACCTCCACCCTCCTCCTGCCTCCACCGTCCAGGTGGTGATGGTGGTTTAGTTGCTAAGTCGTGTCCAACTCTTGTGACCCCATGGACTGTAGCCCACCAGACTCCTCTGTCCATGGGATTCTCCAGACAAGAATACTGGAGGGGGTTGCCATTTCCTTCTCCAGGGGATCTTCCTGACCCAGGAATTGAACCCGGCTCTCCTGCAGTGCAGGCAGATTCCTGACCATCTGAACTGTAAGATCGGGTTCCAGATAACTCCATTTCTGCTTTCAGTACAGGTACCTGTGCTGGGAAAGACTGAAGGCAAAAGGAGAAGAGGGTGGCAGAGGATGCGATGGTTGGATGGCATCACCAGTTCAATGGACATGAATTTGGGAGAACTCCAGGAAATGGGGAGGGACAGGGAGGCCTGGTGTACAAAGTCAGACATGACTTAGCGACTGAACAACCAGCACCTGTGCTCTGCTGTCTCCTAGCCGGTGACCTTGAGGGCTGCTGTGACCTGATCTGAAGAGAGGCTAATGCTAACACCAGCATCAGGTCGTTGAAGGTGTTGGTGTCATATCTTGTACTTACTGAGACGATGCAGCTAATGCACAAAAGCAGCAATGTTTGCTCTTATCAGTCTTCATGATGTGGTCCTCGGTGTGGTCATCTGATTGATGTCTCCCTGCCTCACGAGCCTGTGGACCCCATGAGGGCAGGACAGCCCTGAGCACACCGGGAACACGCACAGTGCATGGTTCTAAAGAACTGAATTATTAATAGACTGACCGGGGCTGTCTAACAGGGCTTGGCTCAATGGCTCCATTGAAGGGGCATTTGTCTTTGCTCCTCCAGCTGCTGGTATGTATTATAAATGGGGCTCCCACTGAGTCTGCTGCTCATGGCTTTGCACCTTTGGCTAGTCCTGCTTAAGGAAAAGGAAGATGACCCTTGAGCACTGCTGGTTTACAAATCAGTCACGTCTGAGTTAGTGAAGTGTGATGAACACACAGCCCGCCGCCCAAGACCCCTCTGAAGAAGGTCCGGTTGTCCTTGCTGTTGGCAGTGCTGCAGGCCCTCACCTCCAGCCGCCAGTCCGATCATGGATGGAGCAGAGATAGCAAGGTCCAGCAGCTTTGGCCCAGCACCGCACAGCTCCAAAGCTCAGAGACCCCTGCCTACTTCTGCTTGTCCTCCTTCCTTCACCAGGTGTTGGTCCCTAGGGCACTCCCTGACACACCTCTGGACGTGTGCTTCCACAGAACCCAGACTGCCTCTGTTACGTGGTGCACACTTAGTCGCTTCAGTTGCGTCTGATTCTCCGTGATCCTGTGGAGTGTTGCCTGCAAGGCTCCTCTGTCCAGGAGATTCTCCAGGCAAGAATACTTGCCATTCTCTTCTCCAGGGGATCTTTCCAACCCAGGGATCGAACCTGGGTGTCCTGCATTATAGGCAGATTCTTTTACTGCTGAGTCACCAGGGAAGCCTTTGCCTCCCTTCTAGGATAAGGCAAAGGGGCATTCACATGACTAAGATGCAGAGGCCTGCGGCTATGGCTGTACAGGAACACGAGGCCTTGCTGGTGTGAAAGGGCCAGGCTTTCTTCACCAGCTGCTGTGCAGTACAGCCAGGTGGCCCTGGGAAGGGCAGTCTGACACCCGGGCTAGCTGCAGTCTCTGGAGAAGGGTCGTCTGGTGGTGGCCCCGTCCCTGTGTGGTCTCACACAGTCACCTCTCCTCCTTCCAGAAGAATCACAGTGGCCCATCACTATGCTTATGACCACAGAGGTGAGGAGACAGGAAAGAAAGCTAGGTTTTCCACAAAGAATGACACAGATGGAGCACCTTGCTGCAGAGATTTATGTTTTCACAGCTAACCTGTCTAGCTCTTATCAGCCTCTTGGGCCCCAAGGCCATAGGTCCCCATTCTCAGCCAGCCCTCACTCTATCTGCAAACATATCTGATCCCCGTGTCCACTCCATCTTGCCCCAACTCTGGCCAAGCTGCCATCTTGCCTGGCTTGCACCACTGGTCCCTAGGCTCCAGATATGCCCATTTTCCATGTCCACACTCCCCTCAGCAGCAGAGCGACCTTTCAACATGTAAAACAGATGAACCACTCTCCTACTTAAAACCCTTCAAGGGTTTCTAATAGCATTAGAGTAGAACCCAAATTCCCGCCTGCATGCAGCTGATGACACCTTGGCTCCTCTCCCTCCACTCCCTCTACCCCCACACCCCTCACTCACTATACTCCAGCCTTCTTGCTGCTCCACTACAACACTGAATTTGTGCCCACTTCTAGGCCTTTGTACACACTGTTCCCTCTGCCGGGGACACTGATCCCACAGCTCTACTTGCTGCATTTTACTTATGCCCCAAGTCTTAGCTCATATGTCTCCTCTTGAGAAAGACCTTCCTGAAGCCACATGGCTGAAGCGATTTGCCTCTGCTCAGCTCACTCAATCACTTCTTCAGGAGCTCTTATAACAGCTGGGAAGCATCTTATCTTTTTCACGTTGGTTTACTTACTTACGTCCTGATCTTCTCTCCCCTCTGATCTCTGCTGTCAGGTTCTTCCATTGCTAGTAAAGGAGCAGTACTTGGCATATGACGGGACTGCAGTGAAGCTTTGATACGCGGATGGATGGGTGGGTGGATGGGTGGATGGATGGATGGATGCAGGCTGACCGGCCTCAGAGAGGACAGGCAGGGCACTTGCTGAGGGAGCTCTTCAGACGAAGGCCGGGTGGCGTGCTTCTGTTGTCTTCCTTTTCAAGTTTTCACCATATGGCTTGCTGCATACTTGGATGAATTGCAGATGCTCTAACTTGGAGCTTTCTTGCTTTTGTGTGTTAATAACATAAAGATGGAACACAGCTTACCACACATTTTGTGTTTGCTATCTATATGTACATAAAACAGACTTCAGTGTTACTAGCCAACCCACTTGTGAAGTGGAAGGAAAACAGCAATTAGAGAGAAGAGCAAGGCGAGCGCTTATGTAGAGCACAGCCGAATCTCCATACTGGGTGCACTCCCCGAGAAGCGGGCTCCATCCAGGAGGCCATGAGGCAGGTGTTGGGGGTGGCCACAGAGATCCCAGGGCCCCATGTCCCCAGGGTAGAGTCCAACTTGGGCGCTCCTCTAGCTCCTGTCCCTGGGCCCCCCTCAGCCTCAGCAATCCCTCTTTCCCACCTCTCCCTTGGCCGCAGACGCACTCAACACCTGTCCTCCCAGGATGTGTTGTGCTGTCTTTATCCTCTGGGTCTTCTCCCCAAACACTCGCCTCTGCCACCCCACCTCTAACACTGCCAGCTCACCCCTCCCAGCCTTCATCTGTGAATCTTTCACTCAAATGTGTGAAGACCGAGTGCCTCCCACAAGCTTTCATGCAGACTCCTCCTGAAGGATAAAGGGCCCCGAACAAGTAAACAAATGCACAATTATGAAATATCTCAAGTGCTATGAAGAATGAAAATATGGGGCCTAATTAAAAGGAGAGAATTCAGAATTCAGCATTTATTCTACCATATGAGCTGTATTTCAGGGCAACCAAGTGGCCATAATTGATAGGGAAAATTTTCTTTACAGAAGAGTCCAGTGAATAAATTCTGAACAGCAGTGTATGTCATGGGGCGCTGGGCAGGTGCACTCTGCCCCTGCCAGGAGCAGTGGTCCATCACTGATGTTGTTTAGGATGCAAGGCCATGGTGATGATAAAATAACAACTAAAATTATTTGTTAAGTTCTTTATGGAAAATGCACCCCCAGTTGCCTGCCTCGGGGGGACTGCTCCCACATACCATCCCCTCCCCTAGTTTGGAAGAAATGGAGGAAATAGGAAAATCACCATTTGGCAAACCCTCATCAAATAACTGATTCAGGAAACACTTATCAGTGGATGAAAACAACAGGAGACGGACTGACAGGAAGCTGTAAGATGGGAGAAAGAGGCTGTCACCATCGGACCCCAGTGGTCAATCTCAGTGTCACGAGAAGGGGTCGCAGGGCACTATGGGCCTCCAGGGTGATGGCACAGGAAGCCCATGGCATCACCTACAGATGTGAATTTCAGCGGGTTACTTCCACCCTCAGGAAGCACAGGGAAGAGAGGAACATGAAAGATGGCTCCGTGGAGAAGCAAACAGACAAAACCAGAACATGGAATGATCCTGCAGGAGGCTGACCTGGCTTCTGAGGCAAACGTGGAAAAGGAGGAGCTAGCTGCTCTGGAGTAAAGAGAGCAAAGGGCACCGGAACCAGATGCGGTGTGTGGATCCTGTTTAGGTTGCGATCCACACCAATGGTTCAAAGACATATTTGAGATAACTGGGAAACTTGATTTTAGACTGAGTACTGAATGACACCAAGAATCATTTTGCTATGTCTGTCACTGGCATTTTGGTTATGTAAGAAAATATCCATATTTTTCAAAGATGCATACTCAAGCATGTAAAACAGAAATGACATAATGTTTCAAATATGCCTTAAAAGACTTGAGAAAAAAAAAAAAAAAGCTGCAGGCTTAAAGAAGCAAATATGACAAAGTCTTTTTTTTTTTTTTTGGTGGGAGCTGTGTTGGCTCTTCCCGGGAGCACGCAGGCTTCTGTTGTTTGGCAGTGCCCTGGCTCTCGAGCGCGTGAGCTTAGCAGCTGCAGTGTGCAGCTTCCGTGGTTGTGGCACTTGGGCTCTGGAGTTGCGGTGCACAGGCTTAGCTGGTCTGTGGCTTGTGGGATATTAGTTCCCTGACCAGGGATCAAACCTGAATCGCCTGCATTGGAAGTTGGATTCTTAACCACTGGACCACCAGGGAAGTCCCAACAAAATCTTAATTGTTAAATCTATAGACCAAACTTATGAGAGTTCATTGCACTATTATCTCTCTACTTGTGTGTACGTGTGAAATTTTTGTAATTAAAAAAAAAAAGGTGCTGAGAGAAAACTGGAGACATTGAGAAAGAAAATACGTGTACTAGGAATTTCCTGACAGCTAGTGGTTAGGACTGGGCACTTTCACTGCAGGGGCCAGGGATCAATCCCTGGTTGGGGAACTAAGATCCCACAAGCCACACAGCATGGCCAAAATTTTTTTTAAATTAAAAAAATTGAAAATGTCTGTCCTGCAATGAAGACAACTGAATTTTGGTGGTGTTAACTAAGCAAGGCCTCCTTGAGGAGGGGATGTTGAAGGAGAAGGAGACTGCCACTGACAGACAGTGGGGAGTGGGTGGAGAACAGGGGCAAACACACCAAAGGAACTGAGCTCTTGGCATAGCAGAGAAAGGCTGTGAGCCTGCCAGGCTGGGGCAGAGGCAGAGCTGGGAAGAGGGCCCAGGGTCCCAGGACGAGAGGGCCGAGGAAGGAGGTGAGTCAGGCAGGTCCCCGTGCTGCTGCAATCAGTGGGAAGCTGACAAATGGTTTTCAAAAGAGGCATGTTTGATCAAGTTTATGGAAGTGAATTTGAGAAGACTAGCCATTCTATGCAACAGGCAGTGATGATGGGAACGTAGTTCAGGAGACATTGCACCTGTTCAGGAAGCAGACAGTGGCCTCCCTCCAGCATGGGGTAGAGAAGTAGATGAATTGGAGATATTTGGGGGGCAGAGAGCTATTGGGCTTGGCTGATGCATGCAGTACAGAGGATGAGAGAAAAGGAAAAAATCGAGGATGAATACCAGGTCTGTGGCTTAAGCAACTGAATGAATGGTGGCACCAGTGGAGGGCCTCTGAGGCAGGGAAGAGATAACCAGAGTTCACTTCTGGGCACCTTACACTGAGAGGCTGAGAGACTGATGCGTGCAGTGGTCCAGGGGGCTGGGCAGAGGTATGAGCTGGATGTATTAAGACAGCCCAGGGAGAGAGAACAACCACATCGCCTGAGAAAAGGAGGAGCAAAGGCGGTGAGGAAGAGCACCAGGGAAAGAGGAGGGACACCAGGAGGGGGCAGTGGAGTTCTCAGCGGGGAGAGGCGGGGAGGGCAGAGAGCTATCACAGTGACACTCACAAGAGGGCTGAGCAACGGAGCCTGGAAAGTGCCCTCTGGAGTTGGCAAGAGGGAGGGTGTTGGAGACCTTGACAAAGACGGTTTTGGTGACTCCACTTTGTGCCCCTTCCCCTCCCTGAGCTGGAGCAGGCCCCCCTGCATTTTTCTTACTGCTCTGTGGTGACAGGTGGGCTGCTTTTCTCCTCCACTGGGCGTGAGCGTCTTGAGAACAGGACGCTTGTTCAACCTTCACGCTCCTAGGACAGAATTCATCCCTGAAATCAGTCAGTGGACACTTAAAAGAGACAACAGCAAGATCACGGATTCCTCCCTTGGCCAGCATCATGAAGGACGTGAAAGCAGGGAGTTTGATCAACTAACTGTCCCAGACACTGGAACCAAGTTCATAGATCTCCCCACCAAAACTGACCAGAGAGAACCAAAGGGGGCTTCTTGTGGAAGCCAGGGGACAGAGCCTGCGGAGTGCTCGCCCACATAGCGCCCCACTACAACCTCATGTCCACCCTTTCTTCTCCTCTTGGCCAGAGGAGGAAGTTGAGGCAGCAGGAAGTGAAGTGCTTTCCCAAGATCATGCTGAGCTAGGAACCCTGCAGCTGGGACCCGTGTCTCCTCAGCACAGGTTCACAACAGCCCGCAGCAGCTCAGGGCCTCATGGAAGGACACACGGACACCCACACTACAGAGAGGCTGCCCTCTGCACACCTTCTTAAACTTCTGGCTTATCCCTTTTCTTCCTCTGACCACAGTTTTGCATATTGATTTGAAATAATACCACGTCACAGGGTGAGTGAGTCGCTCTCTTTTCAATTCTTCACATGTTCTAATCAATCCAGGAGAAAGTCCCAGTTTGAAAGAGATGGCTTTGACATCTCTCTAATGTCTACTCAACTCCTCTAAAAGATGTGGTAAAATACACATAACAATTAACCACCATAACCATTTTTAAATGTCTAATTCGGTGGCATTAATTACATTCACAATATTGTGTAACCATCACCACAAATCATCCTCATAACTTTTGAATCTTGCAGAACTGAAACTCTGCACCCATTAAATAATAACTTCCATTCCCACTCCCCAGCCCTGGCAAACGCCCTCTTCGTTTCTGCCACTATGAATCTGCCTACCCTACCACCTGGTATAAATGGAATCATACCATCATCTCCTGTTTTAAACAGAAAGAGACCAGGCCTCAGGCTCGTGGCCTGTCTCACATTGTCCTGTCTGCGGTTATCAACTCTTTGAAGCTTCCCTTCTCTTTGTGGCTGGTGATGTTGTTTTTTCATTTAGGATAGGGACAGTAGATTTCCCTTTTTAAATAAACAGATTTAAGTGGGAAAAATAATTCAGTGAAATGTTGAAGGTAGAGAGGCTCTCAGACAGAGAAGAGAGGGTGGGAGCGTGGGAGGTGGGGAAGCCCCAGCCTTGACTGTGGAGTCTACTTGTGCCTAGCCCTCTGTGACCCTGATACAAGCCCCATGTAGGCTTCAGCAAAGGAATGTGGCCCCCATTCCACGCACCGGGGCTCTTCAGCTTCCTATCACCATCTGGAAAAGGCTCTCTGTACCTCTCACCTTTGCCCCCTATACATTCATCCATGCACTTATTTGGTCAGCAAACCTGGCTGTCCAGACTCTGTGCTGGTCTCTGGGGAATGCTGGTCTGGGTTCCTCCCAGTCTACCCCCTCCTCAATGCCTTCTTCCTTCTCTCCTTCTTGTTTATTTAATCCTGACCTCTCTCATCCAAGACCCTGCTATGCAAGCTCTGGTTCAGCTCTGAATTCCCAGCAGGGTCTCAAGGTCAGACAAGTAGGAAGCCAAGGTTGATACCGAAAGGAGTAGAGACACAGGATGAAGCTGCCCCACCCAAAGAGGTTAGCAGACTGCTGTTGCCCTGCACAGACATGGGCCCAACTTTGCCAAATCATCCTGTTGCTCAACAAGTCGGAAATCCTCATGTGTACAAGGATTCAAGCTTTTGCTAATGCTCTGTAGACCAGGAGCATCAGCTTGTACCCTCTATCTGATCATGTTAGGAGTGAGTCTTGCTCAGGTAGAGTTCACTCGCCTCCAGAAGGTGTAAGGTGCTCTTGGGAGCTCCTGGAGGCCAGAGTCAAGCCAGTCCACCCCAAACCAACCTGCACTTGGGGGTTCTGAGGTTGCCAGGCTGATTAATAAGCAGAGTTCTATGTGACTGGTGGCAGCAAGTAATGAAGGAGGTTGCCATGGAAGTCAGGATTCTGGGGGAATTGAGACCATAGCCAGCCCTGGCACCACCAGAGCCACATGCCAGCCAGCCAGCCAGCCAGCCAGCCAGCCAGCCATGCCACTGTAGATTTACGGACCTTATAGAGAAGGGTCTGAATGAGTCCAGGAGACCACCAGAGGCTCTTTGATGGGCACAAATGACACCCGTAACTCTCTCGGCAGCAAGTTATGAGAAATCCAAACCCTACTGTCTAAATAAACATGAAAATAATTGGCTCCAGCATCCGGAAAATTCCTAGTAATCTGGTCTTGGGCTTGATTAGATCCAGCAGCTCAACAAATCACAAGGCTGCCTCCCCTCACCTCTGGCTCTGCTTCCCTGCAAACCTCCCCCTTCCCCCCCAAAGGACCTCCCTCAAAGGAAGGTCGCCTTGAGTGGCAAGATGGCCTCCTAGTTCCAGACCTCTTCCCATCAGCTTAGCAACTCCAGAGGATTTTCATTGGCCCAGATTGGGTCATGTGCCTACTCCTGACCCAATCACATAGTCAAGAATGCGGGGCTCTGATTGGCCAAGTCCCCCTCCCCCATTAAGTTCAAGAGCCTGGTGCTGTAAGGAAAATGTGAGTCCCTGACCAAAAGAGAGATTCCAGGGCTTCCTCTCTCCAAGCTCCTGCTCTGTATCTTGCAGCTGTGACTGCTTTCAGAAAACCCAAGATGAGACGATTTAACTGAAAGCTGGGAATATGGTGGTCAGACACAGAACAAAGCTCTCTTGTGTCTTAGCCCATACTAAGGGAGTTGCTTGTTGCTGCATAACTGCCCCTCCTCCCCACAAAACCTGGTCACACACTCCCACTCCGTGAAATGTCTTCAAATTAGTCTCTGTTCCTTGCAACTCTGAGCTTAGGACAGAATCCATAAATGTCAGCTGCCATCATTGTTTTATTGTACACTGAATTTAAAGGTAAATTTTAGTTTTCACTGGAGTTTTTTAATTAACCAGAACTTCTGTCTAAAGGGTTGACTGGATTTGCTTTCCAGTGTAAGAGAGGGTTAGGCCAGGGCTGGGCCATCCATTGGTTTGCTAGTCTCCCCCCTTGAAATCCACCACAGTGTGAGCCTGGTCTGAACAATAAGCAAATCTTGGGGAGCATAACTGGGCCCGGGGCTCTGACTGACCTGGCAGGCCTGTGCAGATAGGTCCCCAGGGCTACGAGAGGACAGGAGCCAAGCCTCTGAGGCCTTCCCACACTCAGTTCCCTGGCACTCAGTTCCTGCTCATCCTGCCTGCCCCCCACCCCACAGCCCACACCAGTGCAGCCAGTCTGACCCTCTTTCCTCTGGTTTTCCTGTGTGTAGGACCCTCCCCTGCCCCATCCACCACCACCAACCCCCCCCCCCCCTCCGCCTCCTCCCCGCCCCACCCCACACACACACCTTTGGCTTAGCCAGGCAGCCGCAGTTGTCCAGCTCTGCCTGAAAGCAAAGCCTGGGCCAGCTCTTCTCCTAGTCACAGCCCACGCCTTCCTCAATCTACCCTCTACAGCACTCTTTAACTTTTGTGTGTACCTTTAAGGAGCTGGTAAAAGTTATGTGCCAGCTGCCCAAGAAAGTGGACTTGATGGGCTGGCACTGTCAGTAGGCAGTTTCCTGGTATCCTGAAGGCTGTCTGTGGGCCCTGGATTAAGGAATCCTATCTGGGAAGAACTTGGCCCTTGCAACCTCTGCGGGCTTACTTCTTAATGCTTGCATACTGGCTCCTTACCCTCTACCATCATCAGGGCCTAAACCACATATGAAGCTAAGCCAATGCCCCAAATTTCTTTATGAATAATAATAATAGTTGTTACATAATGAACATTTACTATATGTTAGATACTATGGCAAATCCATTATACATATTAATACATTTATTCCTCACAGGTTGGGATAATTAAAATCACACCCATTTTACAGATGATGAGGTAGCAAGAGGTTAAGGAAATTTCCCACAGTCTCATGGCAGAAGGAAGGTGCTGTCCTCCCTACACAGCAGCTGTTTTGTCACCTCTAGTGTAATCCTTAGTCTCCCTCAAGGCTGTCAGTGTTTGGACACAAAATGAAACGGACTCAAAGAGCCAAAGGTGAACTGCTCCAGACAAGTGACCATTGGTGACTTCTGAAGACTCCAAGTCTTTGCGCAGGCAGTTTCTGCTGCCTTAGACATATCTTTTATATTGTTCCTGCTGAATTCATTCATCTTTCTGGCCTTGATGCTGCTTCCTCCAAGCAGCTGTGTCCAAGAGTAGATTGAATGCCCTTGCTCCCAACTCGACATGAAATCGTAGCCCCCAGAATTTTCCCATCCAAGTTCTCATCACTCTGTACTGCAACAGCCAATCTACATGACTGCCTCCTTTTCAGACTGGAAGCTCCCAGTGGGCAAAGAGTATTAAAGTCTTACTTTACTGTTTTTTCAATTATTAAAAAAAAATTAACCATTTTATTTTTTAATGAAGTATTGCATACACTCAGTAAAGTGCACAAATAACAAATATATAGCTCATTGAACTTTTATTTAGGAACATAGCCATGTAACCACTGCTTAGATCAAGATATAAAACATGTGTACAGTAGTACCTAGGACCCCCATCCCAGAGGGGTCTGATTGCCTCCACAGTTTTTGTCTTTTCTTTTTTTTTAAATAAAATTTTAAATTTTATTTATTTTTGGCTGTGGTAGGTCTTCATTGGTGCTTGTAGGCTTTCTTTAGTTATGGTGCACTGGCTTAGTTGCTCCACAGCTTGTGGGATCTTAGTTTCCTGACGAGGGGCTAAACCCATGTCCCCTGCATTGGCAGGCAGATTATTAACTACTGGGCCACCAGGGAAGTCCTGGTGGTATTCTTTGCTGATAGGAGTATAAATTACTACAATCACTAAGGAAAACTGTCTTGTCTATCATTGTTAACAACTGTCATTTATTGGGTATTTACTATGTGCCAGACACTGTACTCAGCAATTCATCTGCATTATTTCACTTAATCCTTACAGTGACCCTAAGAAGTAGATAGTGCCATATGTGAAATAAGACAATCATGGTATCAATGTCATAGGATTATTGAGAAGTTTAGTTGAGATAACACTTTGAAGTATTTAAGACAAAGCTGTTATTTTTGAAATGCTTGTGATATCCGTTATTGTTACTACCTTTGGGCTTCCCTGGTGGCTCATACAGTAAAGCGTCTGCCTGCAATGCGGGAGACCTGCGTTCGATTCCTGGGTCGGGAAGATCCCCTGGAGAAGGAAATGGCAATCCACTCCAGCACTCTTGCCTGGAAAATCCCATCGATGGAAGAGCCTGATAGGCTACAATCCATGGGGTCGCAAAGAGTCAGACACGACTGAGCGACTTCACTTAAGGGCACAAGTCTGGGAATTTAGGAGCCTGGGTTCCATGCCTACCTAAGCCAATCTGAGCAAGACATTTCAGCAGCCTTGACCTCAGAGCCCCTGGAAGGTCAAGAATCTGCTAGCAGGGACCCCTGAGGATGACACAAACCGTGTCCTCCAGTAAGATCCAGGCTCTAACTTCAAAAAGACAGTCATGGAGGGAGGAGGCTCAAGACTGAGACTGTAAATCAAGAAGGGCCTTGAGAGTGTTTGGGAGCCCTGTGCTATATGTCTTTTCTAGAAGTTTAGTACAGTAGGTACTTTCAAGTGATGATAGTTCAATACTTGTCTCCTTAGCCTGTAAAATCCACAAGGGCTTGGTCACCATGTGTTCCAAGCATTCCTTCACAAGTAAGATTGAAGTGCCTCCCTTCCTCCAGGCACTATGCCAAGAGCTGGGGGATACAGCAGTGAACAAGACAGACAAGGCAGGGAGAAGAGAACCAAACACGGACAAGAGACATATGGCAGCAAGTGCTGTGCAGGAGCCACAGCAGGGCAATGTGGTGGAGAGGAACTCCTGGGGAAGACCTGGAAATTCTCAGGAAAGATGTAGCTGGAAGGAGCCGGAGCTAGGGACAACAAAATCCAAGGTCCCGAGATAAGAAAGGACAGAGGATGGCCAGAGGAGCTCTGATGGGAGGCAGTTGAAGGAAAGGTCTGAGAGGGGGTGAGGGTAGGTCCACGTGGAGTTCTGTAGGGCATGGAGTGTGGCTTTGATGCTTAAGGTAAAGAGGGCCACATGGAATCCCAGCATCAAAGAGGTCTTCCGATGCTCAGGGGAAAATCTGTGGCGAAAGGCACAACTGGAAGGTAAAGGTGCTAGACTATTAGCTGCATGAGCATGGACAGATGGACGGACGCACGTCCAGGAGTAACAGCTGTTCCACAGGCGGCCCCGATCTGGCGGCCTGAGGCCCTGGTTCTAGGCTCTGTGACCATGCGCTGTGACCTTGGGCACATCCCACCCTGACTCAGGGCCCGGAAACCTGCGTCTCGGGGGCGGGGGAGACGTGCAAGGAGAGACAGTGCGCGCGCGCTGCAGGCCTACGGACGTCAGGTCTAGTGGCCCGACCCCTCAGTCGGGGACCGAAGCCTCGCCGCCCGCCGTGTTTACATTCCACCAGCGCCGGCCACGCGGCTTTTTGCCGCTCCAGCGCCGCTCGGCTCCGCCCCCAGAGCCCCGCGACCCGCCCCTCCGCCGCACTCCCGCCAGACCTCCCCCGCGTCCCGGCCTGCGCAGCCCCGCCCCACCGCGCGCGCCGGCCGGCCCCCGCGTCCCGCCCCGCGCGGGCTCCGCAGCTTGGGCGGTGCAGGCCCCGCCACGGCCCCAGGGCCCCTCCCCTCCGGCGCGCAGGCCCTGTCACTTAGCCCCGCCCCGCGCTGGCCCCGCCCCGGGCGGGCCTGAGCGCCTGGGCGGGCCTGCGCCGCGCAGGGCGGTCCTGAGGGCGGTGGCTGGGCGGGGCCGAGCCCTCTGGCTGCCGCTGAGGGGCTCCGAGCCGGCCGGGGCGGAGCGGAGGGTGGCGGGAGGGCGCGAGGGCGGTCCGGGGGCCGGTTCCGCGCGCTGGGATTTTTAAATGTCCCGCTCTTAGCCGGGCGCAGGAGCAGCCGGCTCGGCCGCCAGCGCGGTGTAGGGGGCAGGCGCGGATCCCGCCACCGCCGCGCGCTCGGCCCGCCGCCGTCTCCCGCCTCCTGGCTTCCCGCTCGCCTCTGCCTCCTGCCTCCAGCCTCGGCTCGTGCCGCCTGCCTGCCTGCCTGCCTGCCTGCCGCGGAGACGGCTTCGGGTGAGGACCCTGCCTCGGGCTGCCGGACTGCGCGGCGGGCGAGAACTCCTGGAGCGCCCGGGTCGGGTCGGGCCGGGCCCGGGTGGGGGTGGGGCGAGGCCGGGTCGCCGGGTCCCCGGAGGCGTCAGCGCGGGGTGCCCTGGTAGGGCGACTCAGAAGCGGGCTCCGGGGAGGTGTTGAGGGGAAGACTGAGGCAGCTGGGGGTCCCCAGGGAGGCAATGGGCCGGCGAGAGTTTCAGGGGGCGTTGAGGGCCCCCCCCCACCCTGGGTTCCGACCCGGCGTCGCGGGCCGCTGGTGGCGCCGCGGGTGACAGGCCACCCCGGGCCCATCGGCCATTTTCCCGACCGGCCCGGGAGGCTCCCGCCGCCGCCGCCCGCGCGGGAGGGGGAGGGGTGCTCGGGACGGGCCGGCGGGCCCTGGACCCCTCTGCTGCCGTCCTCACCCCACTGCCGTTTCGTGCCCCCAGGCTTGAGGTCTGATCCTGCGCCCAGCGCCATGCCGAGGGAAAAGGAGAGGTGAGTGGCCTGGCCGCTGCGGGAAAGGGGAAGGTGTGCGGTGGTGGGGGAGGGGTGGGCCGAGATTTGGGTAGAACTCTTACCTCTGTGCCATCCTGGTTTTGCAGGGATGCGAAAGAACCGGATACCATGAAAGAGGAAAGTGGCACCGATGTCTCTGTTCGCTCCAGGAAAAGAAAGGCAAATGTAGCCGTTGTGAGTACAAAGGAGACAGGTGGGGGAGGATGCCCCCCCCCCAATCTTACCTGGGTACCAGAATGGGTTCTGCCCAGGTATTTGTCGATAAGGGATCAAGAGTGGGGAGCGTTTGGCAGAAATGGTGATCATAATCTTACTAGCTTTCTTTTTCTTCTCTGTGTCTGTGTTTTTGTCTTTGGGCTGTTTGGTGTGTTTCCTTGGGGTATGGGGGTTGTTTTATGTTAGTTTTTGCAGGATCCAGATGAAGAAATTGCCAAAATTGACAAGACTGTGAGAAGCCAGTGTGGCAGTCAGGTAGGTACATTTTCTGATTGGGTCGAAGTTGAGGCTCCCCTTGTTTGGGGTCACATTGAGTCTCATACTTGCTTGCCTCCTGCTGAAGGCTTTTTCTCCAACTATGGCCACAGTTCATATAACTGAGCACTGTGCCTGTCAGTGGGCACTGACCTCTGCCAGTCTTGGGATTCCAGGAAGGACTGTGTTCCTGACTGACATCCCTGAGATTACAAATATGCGCTGATGTCTGGAAGAACCAGAATGAACCTCACATAACTCAGTCCTCTCCTTTTGCCCTTGAGGAAACTGAGATTCAGTTAGAGGAGGAAAGTAACCCAGAGTCCTGTGCAAGCCAGGGGCGGAGTCTGTCCTATAGCCTAGGCTGTAGGCTAGTGAACTGTGGGAGGGCTCCTGACACACAGCTCTCTTCGGGTAACTGTGATGATGGGGGTTTGTGTGTGTTCATAAGCAACTTCTCCCCATCCACACTTGTGTTTATTTCCTCATGGTGCTTAAGGACTTCCCTTTCCTGCTCCCACCCCCTTTAGGTCATGTTTCAAACTTTTTCCTCCTTTTTGATGGTTCTTCTAGCCTCTTCAGCAATTACTTACAGTGATAACTGCTGCCTGGAGTTTGATCTGACCTCCACCAGAGTATTAGTAAGACATTCTGTGTAATGATATGTGCATCTCAACACATTTTTAAAACTGACCAGTCAGTCCATTTCTCTTGCCCCTCCTTCGTGGAGTTCCCGCCATATTTCTTGCATGTTCACGGTACCATCATAATATCAGAAGTCCCTAGCCCAAAAAGCTTGTATTATCTCTCTGCCTCCAGAAATGGCTGGAGACTGTAGTTATGGCCCCAGTAGGGGAAGCAGTCTATCTCCAAACTAACTGATTAGGCTTTCTGACACTATAACAGATAAAAACTGAGCAGGAATAGTATTTGAGCCAAGGAAAGTGGTTCTGATGAGGTTAGCAGTGGCAGCACATCACTTTGTAGGACAGTGAGCAACGGCCATAGCGGCTGGGTCTGGAAGAGTGAAGGTCTTCAAAGCTGTGGGACACATGGTAAAGCTGTTGTTATTGCACACAAGACCCTAGTAATTACCATTTCTGGGGAGATTCTACTTAATATTGAACAACAGCTTGATGGTTTACTTACTGTATTAGAAGAAGAGATACTTTGTTTTAGGAAAAGAAATAAGACAGTGCATTTCAAGTTCTTTCCTTTTTTTTTCTTTTTTTCTCCCTGTAAAGACTTCAAACCAAGAAAGTTAATTTTTGTGGGTCTCTACTAAAATGAATCTCAACTTTGTGAAATTCAAGATTGGTTGTCTTCCTAGCTATGTTTTGAATTGGAATTTTTAACTGAGGCTGAAGCAAAGCTGTCCTTGTTGACTTCTTGGGGTTTTAGAGTAGTTTCAGTTCCAGAGATAACTGGAGCGGAGCCTAGGGTGCCTAAGACAGGGCTTTGGCCCTGTCCCTGGACTGCAGAGAGCTGATAGATGTGATATGTGAATAGCCATATTATTTCCCACTAGAAGGCATTTTCATGGTTCAGAGATTAATGACAACAGGTTTCTACACATTGTCTAAAGTAGATAGCTTGAAATTACCCATCATTTATGAAGCAGTCAGTGTCATATGTTATTTCTCTGTAGATTCATGAAGCTAGAATTGTGGGGTAACAACCTTTTTGCCAATTAATTACACAGAAATTTTCTGTGGAGTTATCATAGTTCAGCCCTGTTCAATAGCCCTGAGCTACTTGTAGCCATCATGCTGAACTCTGTGATACTGATACTGCTATATCAAGACCACATGGAACCTTTGATTCTTACCTTGGTTTTTTCCCAATGAAAATAATGCTCTTTTGTCTAAAGTCTATTTAACATATCCATTTTGTTCAATTTTTTGCATGAGACCCAACTTGTTTATTGAAATGGAGTCCTGGAATTTCTATTCGTAACTTCTCAGAACATTATTTTGCATAAGGTGGTTTCATTCTTCATTAAAAGAGGCACAAAGAATCAGAGGTGGTTAGAAATAATCAAATTGGTCTCTTGCTATTATCCCTTTCCTTCCTAAAGTCAGATTGATCTCACTTTCTTTGAGACATGGTATACATTCAAGTTAAAGAATATAGACTTAATTATTCTGCTTCATACAGTGGTCAAAGGCCAACTTTGGGGACCATTTGTCTGCTTGTGGTTCACCTGATTTGTCTGTGTACTGCAGGTTGGGAACTGTTAACATTTTATCTCCAAAAGTCTTCTCTCAACTATTTCAGCCATCTGGCTGTAGAGGGTGACACCCAGCTTCTGCTTTCAAAACTAGAATTCATTCTTGAATGAATACGACTTAAAGCAGTTGTAACATGATCCTTTTGAGTCAAGGAAATGATACCAGCACATGATACTAGAACTGGAAGAGGATGTTGCCCTTCTCCAACAGCTGTTGGCAAGATCTGTCATGGTTAATTTGCATGCCCAATTCTTTGCACATTGGATGGAGGAGAGCTTTATCCTACTTTGCTCTTCTCAGTACCTTGAAAGTGCTCTGGCTTCCTCTGAAAGTGGCCCGTGTGCCGTGATAGCCACCCTGTCCCATATCTTCCAAGCAGCACTTGGAGAGCCCAAGTTTCCATGTTCATTTACAGTCCTCTTGGTTGTCTCTTTTCCAGTCAACACTGATGATCTCTCTGCTTTAAAAAAAATTGCTGAGTCTCAGACCTTTAACAGAGCGTCCGTGCTGGCAGGATTGTTAACGTGCCTATCTTCAATAAGTTCATTATAATTTTAAAAAACAATCATAGTTGTTTCGAGTAAGATGATAAACAGTAGCTTTACAAAGAAAAAGCTTTAAATGGCAAAATGACATTTTCCAAATATTAAAAATTGAATTAAATATCTGGACTTTTTAAAAGAACCATTGTTTGGGTTTTTAATGATGGTTTAGCATTTATTACTATATAAGACTTTGGGGGTGGGTTTCAAAGGTCTTCAGGAATATCTAGGCTTTATCTCTATAGACTTCTTAGTAAATCCTGTGACTGTTGCTTGATGTGGTTTTAAGTAGGCAGATACTCCTTTTTTTTTTTCCATTTGAATTAAGGAAAACGAAAGGTCCTCATTATGTAATATATTTGGCTTGACCTGCAATCAAAGGAAGATGTCACATTTGGTGGGTTTTTATTAAGTGCGGAAACTAAATATAGATGACAGTCAGTTTTATACTTGTGGTTGTGGAGTGCTTATGTAAATACTTTTATTGGAAACTCTGTCTTTCACTTTTAAGACATTTTATTAGGTTAGTTGTACTTGTTAAAAACCCAAGTCTTTGAATTGTGACCAAATCTCCCAATACCCTTTTGGAGCCATGCTTAGTGTCTTACTGAACTGCGAGTAGATTTTCTTTTTCGGTAACATAAGAGCTGTTTGCATTTTGTCTTACCCTTCCTGTGCCCTCACGCACCTCATATGAGGATGATGATATGGAGAATAAAATGCTACTGACTAGTTTTCTTAGGTATTTACTGCATAGACTCCTGAGAAAATGAAAGCTTGGAGTCATTACTGTGTCTTCCATGCTATCTCCATCTTAATTTACGCTGGAATATTGATTTAGGCCTAGAGATTGCTCTAGGTGTGTAAAGACATTTTGTTTTTTTGTTTTACTGGCTGTTTTACAAATCAATGAATGTAAAAACAGCTGGTTTGCATCAAACTTTTTTTAACATGTCTTTATTTTACAGCCTTGGGACAGTAATACAGCCTGTGAAAACCCCTGCTCCCTGATTCCCACACCTGACAAAGAAGAGGATGAACTTCTGTACCCACACGCTGCGTACAAGCCTCAGAGGTGCACGCCATCGTCATCCAGAGCGTCGCCACTGCCTGTACTGAAGTAAGCTGACCACCGAGTGCCTCCTGGGTCTCTTACTCCCTGTGTGCACTTCCACTTCGCTAGCTGGATACATACTGACGCCTGTCTTTTGTGTTTTGCTTGGTTTTGTTTTTTTGTAGCTGGGCAAATAGAGAGGAAGTATGGAAAATCATGTTAAACAAGGAAAAGACATACTTGAGGGACAAGCACCTTATGCAACGGCACCCTCTTCTGCAGCCTAAAATGCGAGCAATTCTTCTGGATTGGTTAATGGAGGTAGGTTGAGCCTTCTGGTTAACTAGAAGCATTGACCGTTTCTAGATTTTTTGGTGATGTTGTCATCTCTTCACGTGTTTGATTCCATTGACACATTGTGTGTCTCTGAACTGTAGTATATACATTACAGTGGTTTAACTTTTTTGCTTATGTACTTCCTTAAAAGAATTTCTGAAGTCTGTTTATCCCTTAGATGTTTTTAAGTTGGCATCTGAATTTTTTTCTCAAAGTTTAAATAGTTGCAAAGGTTGTATTTTCCAATTAATTATAAATATTGGTATTTGATCTTTGTTAATTAAATTGCTTTTTAAGTGTACACAATAGAATGTGTAACAGCTATTTGATAGCTTACTACCAAATGTTTTAAAAATATATGAACAAATTTATCTTTAATAGTCAGAAATTTTATATTGTTTCATTTTAACTCCTTGGGACCCATTTCTCTTTCCCCACAGAAGTTTATCCTAACAAAATATATTGTTCAAGTCTTCTATTGATCACACTATCGTACTTCACATTATCATACAAAAATTTATCAAATAACAAGATATAAGTTATAGTAAATAATTGTTAAATACAAGAAGTTATGATGTATAGGCAGTGCACCTCTTTCTAGGAGGAAGTGTGGGTGCCTCAATAGTGGCTTGATTAAGGGACATTTCTTGGATTCCACTTCCCTTGTGGCTCAGATGGTAGAGAATCCTTCTGCATTGCAGGAGATCCAGGTTTGATCCTTGGGTCAGGAAGATCCCCTGGAAAAGGGAATGGGAATCCACTCCAGTGTTCTTGCCTAGACAATCCCATGGACAGAGGAGCCTAGCGGGCTACAGTCCCTGGGGTTGCAGAGTCAGACACAACTGAGTGACTAACAAACATACCTTGGGTGGGTGCAAAATGAGCTTTCTTCTGTGAGTGGAAGGGTATCTTAGGCAGATCCATTTTATGAAAGTATATATGGAAGCTGAGTGGCTATGTATTCCCTAAAAACAAACTGCCGTGTACCCTTCAGAAAGTTTGTATTGACAGGGGTATTTGTTCCCTAGTTGTGCTTATCCTAGAGTCAGATCTGCTGCCACCTAACATCTTTGTGCCTCAGTCAGGCAAGTCACTTAACTTGATTTTCTCATTGTAATGTTTTCTATTAGTATTTTCCTTACATAGTTTGTGTGGATTAGAAATAGTGTATATGAAGTACAGCTTACATGTGTGTGCGTGTGTGCTAAGTCATGTCCAACTCTTTGTGACCCCCTTGACTATAGTCTGCCAAGTTCCACTGTCCATGGGATTCCAGGCAAGAATACTGGAATGGGCTGCCATTTCTTCGTCCAGGGGATCTTCCTGACCCAGGGATTGAACCCAAGTCTCCTGCACTGGCAGGCGGATTCTTTACCACTGAGCCACCTGGGAAGCCTCTTGGTAGGGAAGATCCCCTGGAGAAGAAAACGGCAACCTACTCCAGTATACTTGCATGGGAAATCCCATGTATAGAGGAGCCTGGCGGCCTACAGATCTCCTTTTTGGTGTCGAAAGGAGTCAGACTTAGTGACCAAACGATAGCTTACATAGTAGGCCATGTAAGAGTTACATGAAAACATCTTTTTATCATCCTTAATCTCCTTTTTTTTATTGGTCCCTGAAAATGTCAACATAGAAAATGTACAAATGTACAAATTCTTTGGCAGGCTTGCTTCAAACTATAGGCCTTAAGTCATGTAATACTATTGAAAGGATAGAGAAGAATGATAACTTTTATGTCTAAAGTGGGTCAAAACGTGAGTCCACAGTTCACAGGCAGTCTTATCTGCAGTAATGTTAAATTTCCCAGCCCCCAGCCCAGCCAAGAAGTTTGTAGCAAAAAAAGAAGCGCTTACACAGTGTGCCTGATGGTGAGCTGGGTAAAATAGATCTGAAAGTTTGTTCCATAGAGAACAGAACACTTCTAATCCAATTGTAGTTGAGTTACTTAATAAAGACTGACTCTAAACATGGTTCCACATGGACTTAGAAACCCTTTGGTGATTGATGGAGGTCTCTAGTAATGTTCTGTTTGTTGTTTCCGCTGGTGCCTTTCCTACTTATTATAACCCTGTGAAGTGTACTTATTTGGGATATACTGTTTAGGAATAGCAGTTTTAAATGCATAATCAAACATTTGATGATAGTAATGAATTGAGGTCTAATATTTCTTTGGTCCTTTTCAACTC
The DNA here is from genome assembly GCF_001704415.2 of Capra hircus. NCBI lineage: Eukaryota > Metazoa > Chordata > Mammalia > Artiodactyla > Bovidae > Capra > Capra hircus. Next base: position 41,600,563 of record NC_030825.1, read on the forward strand.
CATCACGTATACTATTTTTCCATATCTCACAGCAGTCCTGTGAGGTTAACGAAGCAGGACTAATTTATAACGTCTCAATTTTATAATCGGTTTTTCTAAAGGGGAGCCTAGGATAGAACCTAGGTCTCTGAGTCTTTCATTTAATGCTTTTTAATAAAGCTTTTGCCTCTTGTGATTAGATTAACAGTGTTTTAGTATTGTGGTCTTTAAATAAACCTGTGTTCCAGCTTTCAAACTTTCATACTGATGATGTTCATTGTGAAGAAATACTATAGTTCTTTCCTCACATCTTAATGAAACTTACAAAGGAGGACATATTTCTTTGAGAAAATTTTGTTTTTCCTTGAAACACTGCTTTTACTGTACTGTGAATGTACCTTCTTTCTGCAGCTGTGAGCTTTTGCTCTTATATTAGATCACAGAACACTTCATCCTTATCCTGAGTTCCAGTTTTTCCCAGCTTCTGTCTCTTTGGTTTTATCGTTCACCGAAATCATGGCGAGTTTTTTTGTCTTTCTTTTTTTCCTCAAGTAACTATTCTAAAACTTACTATTTTTTCAGGTATGTGAAGTCTATAAACTTCACAGAGAGACATTTTACTTGGCACAGGATTTCTTTGATCGGTATATGGCAACACAACAAAATGTTGTAAAAACACTTTTACAGCTTATTGGGATTTCATCTTTATTTATTGCTGCCAAACTTGAGGTAAATAATTTTCAAATTTTTTAATGTAGTACATGCTTTTCTTGAGATCCACTGGAATTAGGGGAAGGGATCAACTATTTGTCTGTATTTGTATTTTTCTAATTTGAAGCCTTCTAAAGTTTAGCCACACATAAAAAAAGGCTAGAAATTCACCAAGAAAAGTATGAATATTTAAAATGCTTATGTTAATTTAATTCCTTTAATCAAAAAAATTGAACTTCTCCCTAGGAGGATAAAAATTTGGGTGTGATTAGAAGGGTAGATGGGCCCAACTTTCAAACACATTACTAAAGGTATTGAAAAGGTGAAATTTTCAAAACTCTTCAGTAAGTAAAAGGTTGATTGATGAGGATGAATGTTTCATTTCTTTCACAATTAATGCATTTTGAACCACTAGAGTAGCTCTTATATTTATCCCATCAATGTACCCTCTCTTTCTTTCTATGTTAGCATACTAAAAAATAATTTGAGAGGTACAATATATAAGTTAAAACTATAAGAGATGGGCATTTTGCTAGTAGTATCTTCTTTTATTTCCTTTTAGGAAATCTATCCTCCAAAGTTGCACCAGTTTGCTTATGTTACAGATGGGGCTTGTTCAGGAGATGAAATTCTCACCATGGAATTAATCATCATGAAGGTATGTTACAAGTTAATTTTTCAGTCCTTTTCAAAAATACGTACATAATATCTTTTCTACATTCAGCATGAGGGCATCTGGCTAGGTGTTCTTCAGCTGGACACATTGTGGCGGGGGAAATGGCTGCATTTTGAAACTCCTTTAGAGGAGCTTCCCTGTTGGCTCAGACAGTGAAGAATCTGCCTGCAGTGCAGGAGACCAGGGTTCAATCCCTGGGTCGGGAAGTTCCCCTGGATAAGGGAATCAAAACCTACTCCAGTATTCCTGGCTGAAGAATCCCATGGACAGAGAGGATTCTGGTGGGGTACAGTCTGTGGGGACACTAACAGTCAGACACAACTGAGCAGCTAACACTATAGGGGACAAAGGGAATAGAAATGTCTTTTTCTTTCTTCACCCGTGGTCTGTTTTCTGTTTTCCCATAGGCCCTTAAGTGGCATTTAAGTCCCCTGACCATTGTGTCCTGGTTGAATGTATACATGCAGGTTGCATATCTAAATGATTTTTATGAAGTGCTCCTGCCTCAGTATCCTCAGCAAATCTTCATACAGATTGCAGAGGTAAGTGGCTCTACTACCTCTGTGGGGCACCCTAACCCACCACTAGACTGAGTAGCTCTAGAAGGGCTGTGTGTTGGCTTGTCCCTTAGTGTTCTGTTCTTCCCCATAGCTTTTAGATCTCTGTGTCCTGGATGTCGGCTGCTTAGAATTCTCTTATGGTGTACTTGCTGCTTCCGCCTTGTATCATTTCTCTTCATCCGAACTGATGCAAAAGGTTTCAGGTATGTTGGCTTTCCAGTCCATTAACAAGATATATGAAACTTACAAACTAGTTGTTCGTCTCAAATCGACCGTAACGTGTATTTTCATTGCAGGGTATCAGTGGTGTGATATAGAGAAGTGTGTCAAGTGGATGGTTCCATTTGCCATAGTTATAAGAGAGACAGGAAGTTCAAAACTTAAGCACTTCAGGGGAGTTCCTGCTGAAGATGCACACAACATCCAGACCCATATAAACAGCTTGGATTTGCTGGTCAGTACTGTTCCTTGTTTCCCAGACAAAGACTTAAAACTGCCTGGGCAGCCTCTTCACTTTGCTTCATACAGGCTCCAGATGATCCTAAAAAGACTCCAGTTCTTTTTAATTCCTTGGAAAAGAAAAATTGGGATCAACGGGTCCTATCTCTTAAATATCATATAGACCACAGGCTTTTAGATTGTTCTTTTCTATTTTGTTTTCCTTCACTCACCTACATAGGAAAAAGCACAAAGTAATTAAAGCCCAGAGGATATATTCTTCCATTGTAACATTTCTATTTCTTGCTTTTATTCTTATCAACAGGACAAAGCCCAAGCAAAGAAAGCCATATTATCTGAAGAAAACAGGATTTCTCCTCTCCCCACTGGAGTCCTCACCCCGCCACAGAGCAGTAAGAAGCAGAGCAGTGGGCAGGGATCAGCATGACCACTCCAGCATCCTCACCAAAGACAGCTGTGCAGAAGTGCCCGCTCCAGGTTCTCTCCTGTCGACTGCAGCAGAGACATGCGTTAGCTTTTACAGATATTTAAATGGAAGAGCATGTCTCTTCCGCGACAGAAGGTTTCTGTGGATGGCATTGGACAGGGAGAAGTGTTTTTTATTGAATGCTTAGATTTTTTTAATAAGTGGGTCAAGTACACCAGCCACCTCCAGAACACCAATGAGTGCTCCAGATGCTGCTAAGGAGGGTGATACTTGACTTGATTGACTATTCACACAAATAACAAAGGCTTGAAGTTGAGGAGTGCCAAGTTGCTGTTGGTCTCCCCATGGCTGTTCTGGGCTGAGTCGTATTAAGTGGACAGGTGGTTGTGAGTGTTGTGATGTACAGCCCACCACCAGCTGTGCTGGGGGCCTCCCCTTTCCATATTATCAGTTGACAGTGTACAATGCCTTTTATGAACTATTGTTTTTTGCAAGTGCTGCTATGTTTATCCATTTTTTAATAAAGATAAAACACTGTCTTTGAGACAGCTGGTTTTATGAGCTATGTCTGGTAATTTAAGTTAGGAGTCAACTTTGAATGTGGCTGTATCAAGTTCTCTTTGTTAATTAACTTCATGCTTCTCAAAACTCAAGCCTTTCAAACAAATATATTAAAAGAAAACTTTTGAAGTGAGCTTCAGGTGCCAGCCTCACAGGCCTCCCAGGGGCCCCTGAGCTAGAATGAGGCTCTGATTGGCATCTTCCAACAATGCCCTGTGCAGTGGTGACTCCAGGTGGGCTCACTGGCTGGTTATGGTGATAGTAGTGAAGTCACACCTGCATCCAAGAGGATTCTTAAGTGTGATTTCTTCCCGAGCACAGGACAAAGGTCATAAAGTATCTGTGATTAGTGTTATTTAATACTCTTTGCGTCCTTATCCAAAGCTTAACCTAAAGAGTCTTTATTTGGAGAACTTGTTAATGTCGTAGCCTAAACTGCTTTGAAGAAGAAAATGCAAAGTAAAATTACATGTGACTCAAAGCCGTGATGTTCGTAAAGTCTGTTCCCTGATCATTGATGGAATCACCAAGTGCCTTGCTAACAGAAGAGGTCATTGTCCACTTTCAGGCCTGATGTGCACAGTTCACATCACATTTTGTGGGACATTCTCAAAGTGGTGGCCTTGTCAAGTCTTATGTCTCATTTTCTCACAGTGTTTTGGTCTATGTATGAGTTCATTACGGGAGGATGAATGAGCAAATAAATATCATTTATTTCAACTTGGTGTTTGTTGTTTCGCAAAAATCTATCTGAAGTAGAAAAGCCACGTTTAATCTACCACATTTATATGAAATTTGAGAGAGGTCCTACTTTTTCACATTGTGATGCTATAGTTCTATCATTTTAATGCAGTTTCTTAATAAATGCATTATAAATATACATGTAATGGCATTTAGCAAATGATACTCTTAGTTAATTATTCATCTCAGAGATACTCTTGCCTTTAAAGTAGTGACTTTTTAATGGTGATCATTTGTGACTTGAAAATTCCTAAAAGGGGTTAATTTACATATGATATTTTCTGTGCAAAAATATGGCACTAAATACATTTCTGTTTTGTAAGTTTGAGAGCTTGGCAGATGTGAGGAAACACTGGCTCAAAAGCGTGTTTGAGGTGAATACTTCATGGACTGGCGAGCCATCATACTGCAAAGAGCGGTAGTTACTGAGTATGCTGAGATGAGGCTGCCTCACTTGTAAACTGTCAGAGTGCTGTATTTCTGGAGATGAGTATTCTTTTAAATAGCAGTGTTGCCACAGGCAGCTCTTGATAATCTGTGCTAATAAAGGATAAATCCCAGATGGGTAACTGAAATCCATAGTATCCAATATTTTCTGTGACTGCCAGAAACTCTCTAAGCCACTAGTAAGTGAAATCAAATTTCCCCTCTTGAGGGAGCTTGGAAGTTCCAGTACAAACTTTGACCTCTCATTGGTTGGCTTTATACCCATTTGCCAGATCAGATTTATTCTGCAATTTATATGAAACCAACTGAGGCAGTGTGATATCAAACAGATAGCAGGGGTGGAAGTGGCAGCTCTAGTCAACCCTGGTGAACAAATGCTATGAGGCAAAGATGTGTCAGCAGGAAGGACCCAGAGAAGGGAGGGGTAATTTGTCAACCAATCATAAGACTGATTCGATTGTGGTAGAGCACACCACATCCTCATGTCGCACCCCAGCTCACAGAATTTACACAGCAGCCCTCATCACAGCTGCTGTCAGGCCTATGGCCCCCGTGCCCAAGAAAGAAGACACAGTTCAAGTGGTGGGTGTTGAAGGTTTTCCCAGGCCATCCCCCAGGTGTGGAACCTGGACAGCCTGTTTCACAGAGGTCATTTTATACCAGTGGGAGAATAAGAGATGCTGAGCTTCACCTTGACTTGTTCTTGAGACCGAGAACCAGTACGCAGAGTTGTGGGTCCATTAAGACTTGGAGCTTAGTGTGTAGATGCACTTCTATTCTCCTAACTCAGGCACAAGAGAGATTGAAGTTTATCTGGGCAAAATTAGGCTCTACCTCAGAGCAGGGATGGAAAGAGAAATCAAATCTGATAATGTCTAGTCATATTTATCCAACCGTGCATTTTCCTACCACATGTTTAGCATTTTGAAATTCAAATCACATTTATACCTTGGACATTGTTAGAAGACTATTTTTATCCCTGCTGTAATCATCTAATTTGCTGATTACAGGTCTCAAATTGCCACAGAGAACTCAATTTTTGAAAGAATT